>NW_024704742.1:65487518-65973724 GCF_018977255.1 Callorhinchus milii
CTAAAGTAAACTGTAAACTGCAATATATAAGTAAACTGCTGATAACTCGACACTGACTTAACTTGTCACTACCACTTAAGTTGCCATGCATAATAATAATAATAATCCCTCCAAAAACAATAAGAAATTGGTCATTTTCAATCAACGACTGTTTGTGTGACATTGCTGTGCGCAATTGGCTGCCGTGTTCGCCCACAAATATACAGTCAATTCACTTTACAGTGTGTTCTGTGAAGCGCTTTGGGACGTCCTCCTGACGTGAAAAGCGCTATATCAAATGCAAGGATTATTATGCAGTCTATCCCGGCAAAATGTTAATAAAGGACTCTGCTTTACTTGTCATTGTACATCTAATGTAACTAGTCGCATTCTCGAAATTCTTGAAGTACTTAAACAATGTAAAATTGATCAGGTAACTTGTCCTATCAGATGGTGTCTTATATGACAGTGGCCTCCTGTGACTGCACTCGGCGGAGGTTTTGCATGCGTGCTCAGATGCATCGCAGTGGCCCCTAGTCTATTGGAGGGCTGCTCTGTGGCCTACTGCCCTATCCTGTGACAGCTCATGGCCCTCCAATATGCCAGAGGCCTCTGCGATGTATTTGAGCATGCTCACCCAACCTCCACCGGGTGCCTACACCAGTCACAGAGCCACTTTGTAGACCTATCCGTAACTTGCCACTCTGGATAACTTGCTGATGAGCTCTCTTCCCTCAGAGTGACGAGTTATCTGGAGTTTACTGTAGTCACAAACATTGTCTTAGCATTTTGCGGGCAATGTATCGCAGTCTGCTACAGTGTGCATTTCTCTTTTTTAAAAAAAACATTTAATCATGAAACTATTCAAAAATCGAAAGGCGATATGAGACTTGTCATTTTACAAAGTGTGCCTCACTATCTTTATTTTCTGAAAAGGAGCATTTAGCAGTCTTCTCTGTGATAAAGGTTACTGCTGCTGGCCAGAATTGTAGCTATTTTGAGTGTGTATACTCCAGTTGAGTTTCTTATCGAACAATGCTTAACTTTACAGAGGTCATGCATCTAGTGTTTTTTGCAAATTGCAAAAATTCTGTTGTGCTAAAATCTATGGAAACTTACCAATATTGCATTTCTATAATGGGTCTTTTTCCCGCCTGTTCTCTAACTCTACACTAGGAATAGGCAAATCAGTGGAATTTGAGTTTCATTTAGATTGGGTAATATCTCCAGATTTTAGTAAAGGATGAAGAAATTGGGTCTATATAGCATATTTGGACTATATTTTGAACTTACACACTGAGGAAATAGCACCCAACGTACAGCTTTTTTAAAAACTTTTGTGAATATTTTGTTTTACATCTTCTTTGGAAGAAATTATAATATGATAAAATACATTCTGTATATTCATCCAGGTTTCGGCACAATTTTAAAGCAACGTTTGACAGGATTCGTATGAATTAAAATCCAAGCTAAACATCAAATGAGTTATTTTAAGCTAACCATTCAGTGAATTTTAATGCCTCAGAGAAAGGTTATCCCGGTGAGCTTTGGTTTGATTTTAGGAATGCTTCTCTTTTGTACTATGTAAATACTTTTATGTTAACTCTTTATCGTTTCTGCTTTGGGATTAAAACAGATTTTCAGCATTCCACTGTGGTGCGATTGGATATTTTAAGACTCCCTTGGTCAGAGTCTTAAAATAAATCATAGTTTGATTACCACCATGAGCGGTGGGAAGATATTTGTAGAAACACTAAAGAAAATTGGTGAGCCTAAAGCAACTCATCTGGATGGGGAAGATTTTGATTGGTTGTTTGACAGCGGAGATAAAAAGACATTTCTGGAATGGTTCTGCAAAGGTATAAATGAACAGAATGTGTTAACCACAGAAGAAGTGGATGAATTTGAAAAACTTAAAAAATCTGGGAAATCTCTATTTGATCAGAAAGCCTTAGATCCAATCTTGCAGACGTATCCTAAAGAATCTGATTCAAAATATGGTGACCTGGCAGAAATATCAGGTGAGGAATTAGAAGAAGAAGTAAAAACATTACAGTCACTTCGAAATCTTAAAATCCAGAGACGAAATAAGCAGCAATTAATGACTTCAGCAATCCATCTTGTACCACTGAAGGATGAAAAGGATGAAAGTACCAAACTGTTAATAGAGACACAGGAGCAATTATCTGCTGAGAATGCCAAATTAAATGCTATTCTGTTGAAAATCATTGAAGGGGTGCAGCAGTTGACTGTTTTGTACTCAAATATTGGATCAGAAATGAAAGCAGGCCAGCCTAAAGTCTTTCTGTCACAACTTCTATTGAACAATTATCTGCAAAAGGAAGAACAATGCACAGCAGCTCTCACAGCCTACACAAAGAAGCAATTTTTTGAAGGCATAGTGGAGCTGGTCGAGAGTTCGGATGTGGACAAATTTCAGCTGGTGGATTTAAGTTGTCAAACATTGCTGGAAGAGAGTAATGAGGTACGCAGGGAATATCAGCAACAGATGACCAGACTCCAAGCAGCATACACAAGTGGCAAGCGCCAGTTAATTCTGGCAAAAGCCAAAGAGCAAAGCACCAAAGCTGGTGTTCAGTATGCGGAGAAGATTTTCTCTCTAATACAAAAGAGAAAGGTAGGTCATTTTTTAAAATAATATTGTAGCTGGTTATTTTGGGATGGGCACAGTATCTGTGAAGATTTTGTAACTTAATTTGCCTATAAATGCCTGATAAATACTATTGTCTCTTGAATGTTATTCCATGAAACCGCTCTTCTGGTTGTTTCTTCCGAGGCACCTATTTCAAATGAATATTATTAGGAAACTAGGAAAAAATTTACATAACACCAATACCTGTGGCAGTGCATTTGTTGACTATTCTGAACAACATCATTCGAACTAGATAAGCAACAATAACTGCTACTTATCTAGTGGTGTTTATGTAAGGTAATGTTTAAAAAATGCTTTTTGGAGACTGAGTAGGGGCGCTGAGCACAGAGTGAGGAGATAAAAGGGAGTAGGGGAGATTACCAAAGATGTAGTCAAAGAGGTTGGTTCGTAGAAGGGTTGTCGAAGCAAAAGAGAGGATGCTTATATACCCTCCTCATCCCAGAGACTCTAATTCTACTCATGGCTACTCATCACAAATGAGTTGCTTGTATTTAGTTTATGTCCATAACAACATACATTTATATTTAATCTCATTCTGTGGAGTTCTGTGGGATAATTTATGTGCACTAACTTAATATAAGCACTATATGAATTTAAATAATTTTCTCACTTTTGCGCCCCCTCACCCTGCCACTGGCACACTTAAGGTTGCTTATTTTGGTAAGTAAATAATGCTTTCAGATACACCAAATAAACAGACAAAATGTGCACAGCTTCAGGGATTTAAAATCTGTTTTAGAACAGACACCAACTCCCACAGGGGGCAATCAACAGTTGGAACGAGTTACAAAGAAGGTGGTTGGATGGTTGAGGCCAGGACACAGGACTTATAGTATTTTAAAACAGCTTGACACTGTTATAGGAAGCTAATAGGATTCTGGAAGTATGGTCCTTCTTGCAGTCTTTTTGATGTTTAACTTTGTAATTTTTTTTAAAAATAGGTGAATGATGGAGAAAAAGAAACCCAAAGCGAAGGTGTTAAATGCCTGAAAGAGATAAGCTGCCAAGTGGAACAGCTGATTAATAAAGAACTGCCCGACTTGATTGTTGAGAATGCACAACTCTTAAATATGCCTGTAGTAAAAGGCAATTTTGACCTTCAGGTGACTCGACAAGACTATTACACCTCTAAGCAGGATGAAGTAGCTCGCCAGCTGATCAGACAGAAAACCCGTTTTGAACTTCTTCAGCTAGGATATGAAATGGAGTCACGAAGTCACAGAGATATCCATTGTGTGCTTGAAAACCTTACTCAGGAACTTGAGCGGATCAGGAATGAGCTTGCCCAATGTTTGAAGGTACTGTCTGATCAGTGTCTCGTGCAAAGCAACAGACAGCGGAACATCATTGATTCAAGAGATACTTCTGCTATCAGGTAACATTAAGGTTAACATTCTGGAATAGAAATGTAATTGACACCTTTGTTGCATGTACTGTATTTTTAAATGATATACATATATTATATATATTGTATGAAATATAAGTCATTCCCTTATATTGTTGGATTACTGTAATGTCATTGGCGCATGTGTCATACACATACCATTAATAAATGGTAGTCTTGTGGGTCATTGAGTTGCTGCCAATGTCACTTCCTGTCACTGGTCGTGTTTGCTAGTAATGTTGGTGGCGACCAATCAACCAGAAGTTGAATTTTTATTTAGTGTGGGGGGTGGGGGGGTCCGCTGGTTGCACTTTCTTTTGAAGCAGGTTAGCATTTTATGGACCCTAATTTATAACCCAGGTTCTGCTGTGCTTCTAAATGCAGCAATGAAGCAATAAATACATTAGATTACTAATATGCTGTCACATTATTCCCCTTAAAGTTGCTTATCTTGCAACAGTAAGTGAATTCATCCTCTAAGGAATTATATTGAGTAAAACTCAGATTCCTTTTGTTTCCTGCCTTGAAGAAGGTTAATGGAGGAGAGGTGCTTCTCTTAACACTGGGAGGGGAGAATACATGGCATAATTTTTAGACTCATCAGGAATTGAAAATAATAATCATAAAAATCCTTGCATTTGATCCAGCGCCTTATGTCATTGAAATGTCTCAAAGCGCTTCACAGAATGTGCTACAAAGTGGAGTGACTTGTATTTTGTGGGCGAATCTCGGCAGCCAATTTGTACACAGTTTCCCA
Organism: Callorhinchus milii; assembly: GCF_018977255.1. Taxonomy (NCBI): domain Eukaryota; kingdom Metazoa; phylum Chordata; class Chondrichthyes; order Chimaeriformes; family Callorhinchidae; genus Callorhinchus; species Callorhinchus milii. Next base: position 65,492,313 of record NW_024704742.1, read on the forward strand.
CAGACGGCCATGGGGTGAGTGACCAATTTTATTTTGGGGATTTTCAGCCAGGATGCTGAGGAAAACTCCCGTGCCATGGAATTTTACCTGAACAGTCAGATCGGTTTAATGTCTCATCTGAAGGATGGCGACCCTAGAAATTCTCTTCTCTCCTACAAAGTGAAAGACACAGCAAATTCTCAATTCAATACTTCCAACAATTCAAATTTAGCAGATTAATAGGGACAGCAATTTTATTCAGCCACCTTAGTGAGCTATTAGAGAATAAATTAAAAAGGACAAATTAGTCTTAATTCCCTAGATAAAATTCCACTATTTTCTAAGGGATTGTTGCCCAGCAATTGCAAAAATCCTTAATTATTGTGTGCTATGTTTACATGAAATCCAGCTCCAGTATTTTGCTCTTTCCCTTTTTTCATCTTGCTTTTTCAAAGCACACCCAAACAAACACTAGTCAACAAAATAGGAAAAACGAATGCTCCATGGCTGCGGTTTAATCTCTTTAGAGCCCTTTTGAAATGTGATTTTTGTTTTCTTACTTCAGACTGTGTCAGATTTTGGATGGAGACAACAGAGAACAGCTATTTAGAACTTATGATCACTTGGAAGAACAAGGTAAAATGTTACAGAATGAAGCTGCCTCATTGCGGTACCAGTTGGAGAAGAACAGAAGTGATGAATCCTATCTACGGTCTTCCTTGGAATCAGATATAGAGAGACTTCGTTGTGTGATGTATTCTGGGCCAAAGCAGCTTTTACTTCATTCTGAGGTACACAAATTATATTTTTAGTCTATTTAAAAATTGTGTTAAAGTTTACACTTCTGAGTATAGTAACATTAATGTTTAAACCGTAGAAGCTTTTTACAATGGGGGGTGGGGAATGAATTTAGCCAAGCAATACTTCAATCATTCTCAGCGCTAGGCATCGTCGGGCTCAATGTCCTCCAAATCATCAACAAGCCAACAGCATCCACTGTTGCTTACGGCCTGGACAGGAATGGCAGGAGGGAGAGGATCATCTTTGACTTGGGTAGCAGCACTTTTAACAAATCTACCCTTGCCATCGTTGACAATGGTGGAAGCTTTTTACTTCCACCATCGTTACGATTTGTATTACTCGATCTTAGTTATGATTATAATAATATTAATGTTTCATGGAATGCTGGGCCAAAAATAAATTAAGTTTAATATTTGTTACGTTAGGATGCTGTGAACAGCAACAAATTAATAATAATCCTTGCATTTGTTTATATAGGGATGTCCTCCCAACGTGAAAGGTGCTATACAAATGTAATTTTGTTGTTTCATGTTGGGAGGAAATACTTCCCTCCCCTCCATGTTGTCATTGGGGCGGGGGGGCACTAGCCATTGGTTTTCCCTTTAGATATCTTATATCGATTTGATAATGTTGTAGCTAGAGGCACTTGGCCTCAGGGAGGCTCAAGGAGAGGAGCCTGCCCCTCATTGGCTATCGTAGATGTCACACATCAGGGAGGTAGGCTCTGGGCTGGTCTGAGTTGTCCCCAGGTCCACCAGCACTTGCAAATTCTTGCAAGTAAAATCTTATCTATTTTTAATGAAGTACTGTATTATGGGTTTATTTAAACATAGAATTTTATTAACTAAAATAGTTTATCATAGAATCATACAATATTACAGCACAGAAGGAGGCGATTTGGCCCTTGGTCCTTGGGGTACCTCGCTCTCACCTGGTTACCTGCGGGATACTTCACTCCAAAAGCCGCTGAAACCTTGGTCCATGCCTTTGTCACCTCTCGGCTGGAGATTATTCAGATGCCCTCCTCGCCGGTCTCCCCTCCACTGCCATTCATGAAATCCAAGTCATCCAAAACTCTGCCGCCCGCATTCTTACCCGCACCAAACTCCGCTCCCTGATTACCCCAGTCCTTGCCGGACTGCACTGGCTGCCTGTCCCAGAGAGGATCGATTTCAAGATCCTCACTCTTGTCTTCAAATCCCTCCACTCCTCTGCACCCCTACCTCTCTGACCTCCTCTCTCCTCACAACAGTCCCCGTTGCCTTTGCTCCACCGGGTCTGTCCTGCTCCTTGTCTCTGAATCCTCCGCTCCACCATCGGCGGCCGTGCCTTCAGCCACTATACCCCAAGGCTCTGGAACTCCCTTCCTCTCTCCCTTCGCCTATTTTCAGGTCTCGGCTGAAGATCTTTCTTTTCGACCGCGCCTTTGGTCACCTTCCTCCCCCTGGCTCGGTCCCCGGATCCGTTACTGAGAAGCGCTCTGAGATGCCGTCCGGCGTGGAGGGCGCTATATAAACCCAAGTTGTTGTTGCCCTTGCCAGCTCTTTGGAAGAGCTACCCAATCAGTCCCACTCCCCTGCTCTTTCCCCATAGCTTGCAAATATTTCCTCTTCAAGTATCTATCCAATTCCCTTTTGAAAGTTGTTATTGAATCTGTTTCCACCACCCTTTCATGCAGTGCATTCCAATTTAGTTCAGATATTTATTCCTCGCTCTTTTTACATGCTGGTTTTATACTATGTGTTTCACCGCTAACTTTAATAATTTTGGATCAAATTATTGTGATAAGTGTAATAAATTAAGGTTGAGTAATGCAAATCATGCTGGAGTCCTACGTAAGGAATAGTTTTGGAATCATCTTGACATTTTGATTTGAGATAGTATAATTCTACAGTAGTCCAGGAGCTTTCAAGATTATATTTCAAACTGTTTGAGAGTCAACCTTGCAGTTGTATAAACTTACCCTGGTACAGCATGGTTTCAGTTATTGTAAGGATTATGGATCTGCTGCATACTGAAATGCTACACGTGTGTGGCTTTCAGCACTGATGAACTAGCTCATATATTGATGAACGACTGGACCATGTCCCCCCTCCCTCGCTCCATTTCATCTGGCTCACCTGCTCCCTCCATAACCTGTAAATGTTATGTTTGGTCTTTGGAAGGGAAACACCTAAATGTTGCTTACCAAGCAGATGCAGGAGGCCTCCTGGTATCTGGCAGTGCCCAACAACCTCTGGAAACCTCTGAGAATGGTTGCCAGCTTCCTGAGTACATGCATACAGGTACAATGAGGCAATTCTTGAGGGTTGCTCCAGTGTTGTATCAAGGACATTGTTGTGATGATGGTTGGAGAGTTGGCAACATTTGCATCATAAGATGTTATATAATAGAGCCCAGTCTCATGAAATGAGCCTCTGCTTCAGTTACTAGGGAATGACGTGTAAGGCGCTATACAAATGTAATTTGTTGTATCCATAATGTAAATTTCCACTAATTTGCCTCAACCAGACAAGAGAAACTATATGTCTTTCCTATATTGGGGTGACCAAAACTGGACACAGTATTCTAACTGGTCTTACTATTTATTAATTAGTTTAGCATTACCTATTTTGTATTCTAATCTCCACATGCATGTATTTCTTTTGTCTTGTAGAATCTGTCAGGCTCCTTCCAAAAATTGGAAAGCCAATTGCAGAAAGTCACCCAGATCCTTATGGATATTGACAGTGAAATCAAGCCAAAGCGTCAGATTTTGGAGAGCAACTTGCATCTTCAACATGAGAGAAATCTTTATATCCATTTCTTTCAAAATCCCGACAAACTGAAGGAAATCGTGGAGGGTCTGGAGAAAGAAGCTGAAGCTAATGCCATTGGATTAAAAAGTTGATGTGTAACCTCTAAGAAGAAACAATGATGGTGGAAAATGTACATAAAGCTTTTTGTATAATTATCTGGAGCTGAATAACTGATCAGAGCACAGTTACAGCTTTTGTTTCAAAATCATCAAAATACATGTATTACAAAAAGTTGAATTGTAATTTGTCAGATACATCAACTGATGAAAGAAAAAATTAAGGAAATGTAAATGGAGCCTTTGTATTCTCACATTTGTCAATGTTTGTACGATGTTTCTATCCTTATGGTATTTGTATTTATCTTTGGATTTTGTAGAGAATAAAATCCAGATCTGTTCTACAATAGATTTGCACTTAGTGAATTGAAATAAAGCCACAGATTTTTATTGTGCTAAATACAATATACAATACAAAATGACATTTGTATAGCACCTTTCATGTCAGGAGGGAGTCCTAAGGTGCTGGTGTTTATGTGGTGAGGATTAATCTCAAAGGAGCAGACAAGTTCTAATCCATTTGGTCTTTTTTAGTGAAATCCACAATCTCCTTGTCTCTCACTCTAAAGTCAGGAACGTCCTTATTGGACAAGCAATGGAAATCTTACAATTGCATTTGTACTGATAAGATGTGTGGGTTTATCTAGTTTACATAAAGAAATAAAGAAGTGTTTTGATGCTGTCTAAAGTCCTGGTTTCTTCCAGCCTGCATCTGTGTATTCCGACCAAGTGACACTTTGTGGGAAAGCAGAAACCATTGGAGAAGTGGAGCTTTGGTGTGAATATGCAATTGGATATTTATCATCAAGCAATTGTTTAACTTTAAGGAGAGTAGTGTTCAGGTGATAAACTCTCACTTGTATGACAACTGGAAGTGGGCCATTTAGCTCTACTCTGGCATTTTATAAATTCATGTTAATGCTTACCTTTCTAATTCCATTTCCTAAATTTTCTTCCATCGTCCAAGTATCTATCTCTATCTTAAATAACCCAATACTTCCTCTGGACTTGTCAGAGATATTTCCACATTCTCACATCCCTTATGTGAAGAAAATATTTCTGTATTTGTTTTGATTTTGTTCCCTCATTCTAGATTTATCTAGTAAAATGAGGAATGGTTTCCTATTAACCTTGTTAATCCCCTTCTTAATCTTAAAATCCTTACTCATCTCACCCCTTAACTTCCTCACATCCGGTAAATATTATTGATTACCCCCCAATGCTATCAAAACAGTGGTCTTTCATCCCAGATACAAGTCTGATGAATTGGTGCTGGATATCTTTATAAATTGAGATGTGAAAAACTGATTATTCAAAAGGTGATCTGACCAGCGTTCTCTAAATTGCATTACTCTTTACGTACTTTCAAATTCTAGACCTCTTGTAATAACACTGAGCATTTCATTCTATCATTTCTGCTTTCTGTACCTCAAAAGTGGCCTTTAATGAAATAACTGTGGACCCCTCTCCCTTCATCTATCCCACTCCACTGAGAATGGATTCCCCACTGAATAAATTTCCATCTGCTGATCTGTACAAGATATGCTATCTTTTTGCTCCGTTGTCTGCTACGTTGAACTTTATCTACTTTTATATCCCTTTGCAATGCAATTTTCTGCTTCCTTCACAAAATTGTATCTCCTAAATTATTGTCATCTTGAACAAACACCACTTGTCAGTCCCCAGTTAGACATTTTTTATCTGAACTCCGCCTTGTTTCCAGTTAATTTTCTATCTATGACACTAGCTTGCTTTTCATTCAATTAATTAATTAGAAGAAACCATCTTTTATGTGAAACCTGGAAAATAACTGCAAGTCCTTGTAAATGTAATTGATTATTTTCTTACCTATCAAACTTGGTTCTGTCATATATGATCTACATTTCACAATACCCTTGGAGTTCCATGATCTGCCTTTTACAGACTGATCATTAATAATAATAATCCCTCCAAAAAAAACACCCAAAACAGTAATAAATTGGTCATTTTCAATCCACGACTGTTTGTGGGACTACTGTGCGCAATTAGCTGCCGCGTTTCGCCCACAAATATACAGTCAATTCACTTTACAGTTTATTCTGTGAAGCGCTTTGAGATGTCGAGAAGACGTGAAAAGCGCGATATCAAATGCAAGGATTATTATTATGATCAGATCACACTTAATTCCAGTGCTAAATTGCTTTTTCTATAATGATGGATTCTAGTAACATTTAATCACTAATGTTAAATTTACTGGCCTATAGTTAAGGGGCATCCTCGTTATAATACAGTGGTTTAGATTCATAAACTCAGAGCCTTGTGTTGAAACAAACGTGACACTAAATGTGAAAATATTGGCTCTTTTCCCATTTACTGGGTCGTTGCTGATGTCATTTCCCGCATGCTGTGCACATAAACACAGCACAGGAAGCCCTATATTTGATTTGTTCCTTCCTGTCTTGAATAATGATTTTTATAGTTGTTCTGATCGTCTCGTATTATCCACAAATGCAGAGAGTTTTTAAAGTATAACTAATTCCCTTATCTTTTTTTAATAAACATTCCTGGATGGAATGTTTCAAGGCATGGAGACTTCTGTGTCTGCTTCCCTGCGGTACCATATGTTCTGCGAAGATTAACCCTGGTTCCTTTGTGGAACGCGATTCAGTCTAATTGGGTTTAAGGGGGGGGTGAGCTTGTACACCAACAAAAAAAATCATGTACTGTAAAGATTAATGCAAAATATTCATTTAGCATGGGTGTGAGAGTAGACGTTGGACCTCAGTGAAAGTTTGACCTTCCATTTTCACTACCTTGCTAAGGGAAAGCTTAATCTGATTCCTTCTGTAGTGAATTTGATGTGTGGAAAATCATCAGGTGTATAATACAGGGTGATCAAAAAGTTGGGAAGCTACCCTATTATCTAAAAAATTTTTAAAGACTTATTAGGCATTGTAATAGTATCACAATTTTTTGGTCACCCTGTACATGAATGTGCAGTACCACTTGTTACTTTAAGTGTAGTAAGTTCAATTCATGTTCAATAAAATGAAGAAAAAAATCTTCTTGTGTGGTATGTAATCATGAATTGCCAGCTTTAATATTACTCTAATTGATTATATGGATTATTGGATATTTTTAGAGCACTTGTAATACTGTTTAAAAGTCACTGCCCTTAAAGTTTCCTTAATGTATGAACTCCTTTGTTGTTTATTGTTGAATTGTTAAGTGTTGTGTATAATTCGGTCAGGATATATATATTTAAAGCACTGGTCAAATTGATTTATGGTTTCTATGAATAATTTGCGGTAAGGAAATGCTAGTTTTTCTAGCCATTTTGTGCTTGTATTCTAAGTAAGGTCAAAGGACAAAACCAGAATACTGTTGGATCAGTAATTTGTTTTTTTTTTATTTGGTTAGTAACCTGGATGAGAGATGGAGCACAGAGAGCCTTATAGTTATGTTGGACTGGATCTTTACCACAAGCACTTATCTACACATGCTCAGCAGATTATGAAAGCCATTCAATATGACCATAAAAGAATGCAAAACCCAGGAAAAGCCAAATACAGTGAGTGGTCACAAGAGGGCACTGTGGTTAACCAAATAGTTTTTCACCTGCAGAATGTATTTATTTCCTTTAGTCATTTTTGATTTTAAGCGGTTATTCCACCCCCGGAAAGAAATATCTGATTTCAATGAACTGCCACTGTATAACCCAAATCATTTTCCATCAATACACATTTATTCTAAATATTATTGGTTGGGTGTCAGGGTATAGTTCAATAATGCAAAAAAGATTATTATTTTTCTGCAATTGTTCTCTTAAACTAGTGAAACAAAGAACATTTGCCATAATCATCAATTTTTTTAAGCTGTTGGATTTTTATTTTGTTCTGACATGTAGAAACCCATATTTAAGAGTATCCAATCAGAGTTCCACATACCCATATCACCTATTGAAATTTCCCATTTGTCTGGAATGGAGTGTGCAATCTCCTTCTGGAGGGACAGACCCAAGTTACCTAATTCCAGAAAGTAATAGGCACAGGTTGGCAAAAGCCAAGGCTTAAGAACTCCAAAATGTGAGTTGAGGTCCTGTTGGGAGTTTCATTAGCTACAGTTGGATAGCTTACCTTTGCGAGGTCTGTTCGGCAAGCTTCCCATTGCTTATCCAACCAAAAACATCCAACATGTTGGAGCTTTGGCTTGCAGGCATAACAGTAGCTGAGTGGGAAGAATGACTGTTTCCATTGATTTGATTATTTAATGAAATCCTGTTTAAAATAAAATGTGGCTATGTTCAGCAATTGATTCAAATCTTTAATATCGAGAAACTATATCAGAATGAATAGATAAATACAGCTACACAAATTACACTAAAAACAAGAGTGTTTAGTTGGATCTGCAGTTATTCAAATGTTACACATAAAATTATGTTATTAATCTACCACATGGTAGAAAATCTGAGTAATTACAATACATGTATTGAACCACTCATTTAAACTCAATAGAAACAATCTGAAATCTATCAATATACTGTTATTTTGATTCTACAATGCATTTGACAGATTAAAAAACATTAAAATAATGATTGTTACTGGTAACTTAATTAGCCCCTGTACTAATACAGTACTGAGCAGTCATTTGGTTTAGTGCCTTATTACATTGAATCATCTCAAAGTGCTTTGTACAGTGGGTTACTTTATAACTGCAGCTTATTTTAAGCAGCAGCTTCCCACAAGCAGTAAAAGCAATTTTTTTTGTGTGTGAATTTTCGATGTGGAGGTATTATTGGACAGGTCATTCAGAAATCTCCCTACTCTTTGTCAAAATAGTGCTATGCGATCTCCAACACGCACTTGGATTACTTGGTAATGATTCCATGAAAATTATTTTTCAGCTGTTTATTTTCACTAATAGGTTTGCTCTATATTTGTGCTCTATATTTCAAGACCTTTGTGTTGTGAGCCTTTGTTAGATGTGCATCATATGTTTCATTTTTGGGTGTGTTAAAACATTTGACTGAAAAAATGCAGTTCCATTTTTTATAATAATAATCCTTGCATTTGATGAAGCGCCTTATCACGTGGTGGAGCACTTCATAGACAATATTATAAAGTGAATTGACTATATATTTTGTAAGCAAAACGCGGCAGCCAATTGCGCACAGCAGTGTCCCACAAACAGTCGTGGATTGAGTGACCAAATGTAAAAAAATTGAAGTCTCCAATTTCCAAAACATACGTGTCTTGTTTTTTAGACTTGCCCGCAGTATACCTACCATGTGCAAATGTTATTATTTGAACAGTGCACTGAACTAAAATTAGCTGAATGTAACGCAAGANTTTTTTTAGATCATTGGAACCATGATATGGAGGAAATAACCACAGATGGATGTAACAGGAGGAAGACAGGAACAGGTGCAGTGCTTCAGGAGGTAGAATATTGGCAGAATGAAGAAAGGTGAGATGACGTTTATTCACTTTTTTTTAATCAAACATAAGGTAAGGTTCAAATTGGACACATTAATTCTTGTTCACAAGCAAAATATTCAGTGTCTAGTTGACATGCCAATACAGAAAATATCACAATGACTCTGTGTCATATCTGGAAAATGCTTGGACTTCTAAATTGCTGCACTATTTTACTAAATGCTTTTATTGAAGCGTACGTAAATTCAAATAAATCTAAAACATGTGCTTTACTTGAAGCATATTGTTAAAATATATTTTTCTTAAATTTCTTTATGTCGTTTACAAAATACGGAGTCATTATACTTTACAGGATATCCTTTGAGACGTCTCCCTGACGTGAAAAACTCTCCGACAAATGTAAGAGTTTTTTTTATTCCCTAGTCTTCCAAGTCTTCATCCAGGACCTTGCCCAAGTGGCCACTCTCACATGTGAGTTTTGACAAGTGTTGCTGTTCAACCACAGGAGACATCACAGGCAAGCAAGATGTCATTTGTTGCAGTATAAAATAGGGGGTACTGCAAAAGATCTTTGAAATGTAAATACATTAAGTTTAAACATTCTTGGGTTGGCTCTTGGATGGTGAATTGGACCACCTTATGATTTTTAATGTTATCTTTAGAACCAGTTGACTCCTGGCTCTTTAACAGTGAGATGAAGGTTATTCATCTGTGGGTGGTATCACGGCCAGCCAAATCATAGCCTTATCCAACATCAGCACACATATTCTGGATATTATCCCTGGCTGGTGTTTCTTACTCTCCTTAATCTAGGAATATTAAGATCAATTCCAGCCCCCGACTGAAGTCGTGGCTCAGATTAATAAATCATCGCAACCCAGAATTCACACATACCTTTCTGTCAAGTGTGGCCTAGTGCTGTGGGGGTGGGTATTACCTGGGCCAATAGAGAAGTGCGGCCACATCTTTTCCGTGGAATCCGCTACAAACCCGCTTTAAATGAAGTTTCTGGCCCGCAGGCCGCTCGCTGGTTACTTGACATCACTGTGGGCGGGGTGGCCAAGCGGCAAATGAGCTTCACTGAGAATCCCCACTGTTGGTGATTGTGTGTATCTGTGTTTCTCTAAGTGTCTGTCTCTCTCTGAGTTTGTGAGTGTCTGTGTGAGTGTGTCTCTCTCCTCTGTGTGTTTGTGAGTGTCTGTGTGAGTGTGTCTGTGTGTCTTTCTCCTCTGTATGCATGTTTGTGAGTGTGTCTCTTCTATTTGTGGAGTCCTGTAGTTCAGTGGTTAGAGCATTCGCTTTACAAGCGAGAGACCTGAGTTCAATTCCAGGCAGGTCAGGGCGAAACCTTGGGCAAGTTTCCTTACTCCACACACCTAATAATAATCCCATCAAAAAAAAAACAATAATAAATTGGTCATTTTCAATCTACGACTGTTTGTGGGACATTGCTGTGCGCAATTGGCTGCCGCGTTCGCCCACAAATATACAGTCAATTCACTTTACAGTATGTTCTGTGAAGCGTTTTGGGACGTCCTCCCGATGTGAAAAGCACTATATCAAATGCAAGGATTATTATTATTATTATTATATGTTTGTGTGTTTCTGGGTGTCTCTGTATGAATGTATGTATGTGTGTCTCTCTGTCTGTCTGTGTGTATATATCTTTGTGTCTATGAGTGTCTTTCTCTGTCTCTCTCTGAGGATGTGTGTCTCTCTGTGTCTATGAGTGAGTGTCTCTCTCTGGGTCTATGTGCAGTACAGGCCCTGGGAGGTAGGAGGTGGTGAGCTCCTGTAGCCTTGCTGGTGACCCCCCTACCCACCCAAAAAAAAGGGCCAACCCAGTTTATGTTAAAGAAGTAATTAATATTTTTTTTGCAACAATCTAATACGTGTTATTTCCTTATGTTTAGTTTGTAACAATAAAGTGAAAAAAATGAGGTTGTTAGTAAAATGTACCTCAATAGCACCAATCAACCCCCTGCAATTTTCTGCAAAATTTTTCAAAAATGGCCCCACAGCTTCCCAGGGGATTTTCAAACCTCCCCGCATTTTTTAGCAAATATTTCTGCACTTTTCTATTTGATCCAGAGTATTACCCACTAAAGTCAAGTATCAGGGTAGCCCATTGTGCGTTTTAAATATAATACATATTTATTGTGATAATATAGTATTTGATATAGCATGTCTTCTAGACCTCTCAAAGCGCTTCACAGAATATGCTGTAAAGTGAATTGACTGTATGTATTTATGGGCGAAACGCGGCAGCCAATTGTGCACAGCAATGTCCCACAAACAGATGTGGTTTGAAAATGACCAATTTATTATTGTTTTTGGTTTATGGAGGGTTTATTATTAGGCGTGTGGAGTAAGGAAACTTGCCCAAGGTTTCACCCTGCCTGGAATTGAACCCAGGTGTCTTACTTGCAAGGCGAGTGCTCTAACCACTGAGCTACAGGACTCCACCTTCCACGCGATGGAAGTACAATATAGTATAGTGTGAATTTCAGAATATTTTTTTTCCTTAGGTTTGCAGAAATGAAGAATTAAGGGAAAACTGTTTAGTGAAAATGTTGTCGTGTATAAAATGTTATTTATAGTTTGTGCTTTGATAGGAAACTTAATGGTATTCTTATCTGTCAGCTTTCTAAATTAGGTTTTCATTGACAGCAAACACACACTGTTAGCCAGTGGAAGGTAACACGCATTGGGATGACCTAAGGCATAAATAATATGAATAAAGAATGCACATTTTAATTTCTCTAAAGTCTCTTCATCATTTGTGAGGTAGAGAAATGAGTTGTTGGGGCACCTCATCTATAATTTATGGTTTCTTCAAATACTGACAGCATCAATAACAGCCATTAGCCATTATCTGTTGTAATCTGCAACAACAGTTTTAGATTTATAAGTCTTATTTCTGATCTGCTTTAGTTGAAAATCCACATACCTCAAATTATCATTTTAATAAGATGGGCAATCTGGTGAGTCATTGGCTTCCCATTGCTATATGTTCTGCTCAGCATGTACTTGTACCTGTGCTTTTGCTATAATTCTGACGAGCCTATGAGTGGCTGATTTGGAAAAACAACAATTGACATTTGTAAAGAACCTTTCACATTGGGAGGATGTGTTAAAACATTTCATACAGCTGATTGGGAATCCGAGTGGATGATGGGGGTAAGAAGATGTGGGGGTGTGGGTAAGAATATTGGGGAGGGTAAGAAGATAGGGGGATAAGAAGATGGGAGGGGTTAAGTCGTTGGGGGTAAGAAAATCGGGGGGTAAGAAGGTTTGGTAGGTAAGAAGATGGGGATAAGAAGATTGGGGGGGTTAAGAAGATTGGGGTGGGTAAGAAGATTGGGGCGGAGGGAAAAGTGATCGATAGCACAATTGAAAAGATAGTTCTTAAAGTGGGATGGTCCATCCAAAACGTTTGCATGATTAGCAAATTGTTGTTATGAATGTAGTGTAGGTTGCATATGTAACAATAATAATTCTTGCATTTGATATAGTGCCTTATCACATATGCGCATATATATACACAGTGCACTTTAGTTGTGGTTATCAATTTCATCAACTCCATTTTTGATCATTATAATGGGACCTTGGTTTTGAGAACTGATCATCGTACATAAAGGAAAACAAAGAACAGTAATGATTAAAGACCACTGAATATAAATATAAACTGAAAGGAAGTTTTTTTTCTTCTGTTCCCATATCAAAGGTAAAGTTTAAACTCATAGCCCTTCCAGATTTTCAGTTGTATTTTAACTGACAGCATCAATAAAAGCCATTGTACATTATGTGTTAACTAAGTCTGAACCCATTATGCGGTTTGAACCTGTATGCAGAAATTGTGTTACAGTATTAATACCTTTCTTGTGACTGTTGACATGTTGTCCATTGCACAATATGGATTGTATCAATAGGGATACACCCGGCTGACAAGAAAAAAAACTCTAGGGATGTTGAAATAGAGATAGACAGATACTTGGGTCGTATAGAGGAATAAAAGGATATAGCAAAAGTGCGGGTCATGGGATTTAACAATCTGCCAAAATCAAATAAACTGGTGGAACAGCTCAATGGTTGTTTGATCCCCTCCTGTTTCATATGTTCCCATGTTGTTGGACTAGGCATGATACATCAGCAGTCCACAGTTGTCTTATTTGTAAGAACTCAGGCACAAAGAACAAAAATGATTTTTGCCCAATTTATATGATGCAACTTATTCAGTGTTACCCACTATGCTTTTCTACAAAAAACATAGCCTCTTGCAAATTTGTTTCAATGGAAATTATCCCAGACTTAATGTGAAGCATATGTTATCCTGTTTCAACCTGTAAATGGCTCAGAGCCACTAAATCAATGTGCATTATAGTAGCTGGCATTATTCATTGTTTTCTCATCAGGAGGTATCAGCAGTGTCAATATGTTTGTGCTTGTGTGGATGTGCACTAGTGTCAGTGTGGGTTTATCAAACCTGTCTTAAAACAAAATAGAATTTAGAGTACAGTTATGAAATTCTGATAAATGTATGTTCTATATTTGAGCTATATTATTATATATTATTCAACTGATGTTACAACACCCTTCATAAGAAATTTATACATTTTGTTTTTTATTTTGTCCCAGCAGAACACAGAAACGTTTAAAACTGAACAGGTGTACTTCATTCTTTACATTTTGCCTCGCTCATGACATCCATTGAGTGGCATTTGTGCTGAACTGGCTGACTTCTAAATCTCTTAAGTCATTAGGTCACCATCAATGTCACTTCCAACTTTGCACCTGTGTATCAAACAGCAAGATGGCAGTGATTCAATAATAATAATCCTTGCTTTTGATAAAGCTCCTTAACATGTCGTTGAGATGTCTCAAAGCACTTTACAGGAGATATTAAAAGTGATGTGACTCTATTTTGTTAATAAATGCAGCAAACAATTTTCGAGCAGCAATGTTCCATGCAGTTTTATTTGGGGGAATGTTGAGCAAGACACCGGATATAATCACAGCCTCTCTGATCTCAATCCCTCCAGAATAAGCACATCATTTGGAGTGCTATTTTTACTCCTAATACATTAAATTTGCTCTAAAAAGTGTATTTATGATTATATACTGGATACAAATGCAATACTCTGTCATTTGCTTTCTTCATTTCATATTTCAGTTTAAATTTAATAGCACTATGGCAAGTCCGCAGGACTCCAGGGCACTGCTGATGACAGCACAGTCAGGTTGGCTCTTCAGCAGGATTTAGAAGGTCAGACCAGCACTCAGCTCCTATTAACCCTGCAGGCCAACACCCTAACGGGTAGGATGGTCCTAGCTGGACAAGCAGTGGGAAAGCTTGCTAGACAGCGCTATCAATGGCAAGCTATGTAGTTTTAGCTGGTTGGACTCCAGCAAGCTCTTGCCAACCTATGTCTAATATTTTCTGAAATTAGGTGAGCTGGGTGCGTCCCTCCACAGAGAGAGTGCACATTCCATCCCAACAAATATCTCTGTAATTTCCGTGTATAGGTAGGATGCATGTTTGATTTGGGTACTCTTAAGGGTTGGTGATGGGTTCCAAACAGAAGCTTTCTTAAAATACATAGTAAAATATATATGTTAGTTAGGTAAGGTACTCAAAGATCTTAGCTTCTTTGACATCAAAACAATGCATTGGAATTCAAGAAAATGCTCGCTTATAAGTGTCTAGTCAGTGATTCAGTGGGTAAATGAATAGCAGCACTGAGCCATACACACCAGCAGGAAGTTCTCGGGTTTGATTTCTAGTCTGTGCTGATCTCAATTATGGAGGCTGCAGGAGTGTTACAATTGATCTTAATGTTTCTAAGTTAAAGCGGTGAAAAACTAGCCTGTGCCTTGCTCTTAATTCCTAACTATTGATTTATGCTGTTAAGTGAGCATGTGGACTCCGGGTAAGGATACAGATGGGATTGGCTTTGATGCCTGCCCCATCTAACAATTGAATAGCCTGCTGACATTTGCTCTCTAGGCTCACATATAATTTAATAATCATAATAATCCTTTCATTTGATATAGGGTCTTATCATGTTGTGGAGATACTTCAAAGCACTTCAAAGGATATTATGTAAAGTGGTGTGACTGTGGGCTAGCATGCTATTGTATGGCTATGAAATACAGTGATAAAAATGTATAATAAAATTTCAGGAAAATTTGTGTCATGACTTATACAAGGATAATTTTAATTTAAATATTACGGATGATATAATACAACAAATTGTTTAGAAGTGCTTTCTCAGTTAAACAAACGTCATTGCTTTCCACATCAATGACAGCCAGTATTAGATTTTACATTACTTAAAGGAATGATTCAGCAAGTTGAGAGATTGCAAATGCTGCTCTGTTCTCGTGAACAGTTTTAGCAGACTTTGGAGCAAAGCAAAGCATTGAATTCCAATTACCAATACCCTGCAAGGCAAAATTGTAAATGCTGTAGCCCAGAGGGAGTCTTACTTCCGTCTACAAGGTCCACATAACAGATGAAACATTTTACTGTTGGTGGCATTGCTTAGTGAAGAAACAAAAATAATGAGCAGTTTATTATAAATTTACTATAAGATTGATTGCAAGTGGTGCAAGTTTAAAAAGTGATGGTAGCAGGGTTTCTGCTTAGGTTTTGTAGGAATATAGGGACCCAAGCGTAGTTATCACTGGGTTGTGATTGTCGAGCTGATTGTTTAATTTGCATTCTTATAATAATCATTGTATTGGTATAGCGACTGTGTATTTTGTGGGCAAAAGGCGGTAGCAGTTAGGGTTCAGCAATGTCCCACGAAAGGCCGTGCAGTGATTGACCAATTTTATTTGGGTAATTTTGTTGGACAGGACCCCGGGAGAAACTCCCTTCTCTTTTCTAACAGTGCCATTGGATCTTTAACGTCCACATGAACAGGCAGACGGGATCTCAGTTTAACAATTTATCTGAAGAACAATGCAATGCTCTGACAATGCAACACCCCCCCAGCATTGCATTGGAGTGCACGGTTCTCTTTGACCGTGCCTTCAGCTCCCCTCTCGACTCTCTTCCTCCTCCTCGCTCCCTCCCTTCCCTCCCCTCACCCTGACCATTTCCCCCCAACTCTCTCCCTCCCTTCCCTCCCCTCACCCTGACCATTTCCCCCCTGCTCGGGTCATGACCCAACTGTGCAGTGCCTTGGGACGTCCTCCTGACGTGAAAGGCGCTCTATAAATGGAATCTTGTTGTTGTTGTTGTTGTTGGAGTGTCATCTTAGACATTGTAATTCCAAGTCCCAATGTGGGGTTTGATCGCAGAACCTTTGACCCAGAGGTGAGAGCTAGTCTGACACACAGTATGCCAAGAATTGCTGAGTTATTTTGCATTTAGCTTGTACAGGAGTGGTTATCCACTTACAGAATATTACAGGCTATTCGGCCCTTCAAATCTCAACTGGTGTTTTTCACTAGATGAACTGCTTAGTCTAATCCCATTCTTCAGTTTGCACCCTAATACCGTTTAGTAATTTATTTTTGAAGCATCTATCTAATTCACTTTTAAAATAATTTGGACTCTGCTTCAACAAGAGTTTATAAGAAAATTCCAGATATCAACCACCCGCTGTAAAATTTGAAATGTTTTTCAATGCTCCTGGTGCTGGTTCCAAAATGTTTGATAGCTATCATAGCATGAACACTTGTCTGCAGGTAAGTGAAGTTGTGGCTTGTTTGGCCATCATGTAATTTCTTGTTGGGGTAACTAATTTTTTTTGCTTAATATTTGTCATCTGGGCTTGATCAATCGAAGAAGGGTCAATTCTACCCTCTCTCAGGTGAGGATGGGTGATAGGGTCATGGAGCCAGGTGCGGGAAATGACACGGGCTGCACAAATTCACAAGTTCACAAATTGTACCTCATTATTTCTGATTTTTCCCTTTTATGTTGATTTATGATCATCTTTAGTTTGTCCTTCTCTTTTTATCAAATTATGAAATTTTTTTATTATTAAGGCAAGACAAAATAATGGTGGAACTGACACATGTTTGTGCCTAGAGTTTGGCAAGCAGCAAGCAAAATATTTTAGCAAAATTGTGCATTACATGAAAGAAAGATAGTTCCCTGCTTTTGGCAATATGAGGTTCAACATTAATGAGCACTCTCACATGTCTCAAATACTCAGGTGTTGTTTGCAGGGACATTTATCTTGCTCTTAGGCACCTGAATCTTTATGCCCAAATTGCATTGCCATTTCCGTCGGAGCTATCAAAAACATTATCTTATTTTACCCAGCAAAAAAAAAGGTCTACAAAATGTAGGGTTTTTATACTTTCAGTATTATGTATTTATTACTAGTTATTAATCTGTGATCTCCATTTTAGAATTCAACTGAGATACCCTTCCAGAATGGAGGAAACTGAAAAATGTAGGATGTTTCCTGAACAGAAATCTTTAGTGTCTGGTAAAGTGGACAAAGTGGTTGGAAGTGCAGAAAATGAACAACTTCAGGTGTCTTCTAATAGTCCTAATTTCTGGGAAAGTAAATCGGAGGAAGTCTTATGCAGGTATTATATGTAGATAAGTATAAGAACATATTATTCCACCCATCAGGCCCACTCACAATAACTGTTACTCTGGCCAATAGTTCTATCACAGTAGAGTGAGCTATCTAGACATGACACCCCATGAGGAGAAACTGATACACTACTCCACCATGGTGTTCTAATATCTCAGTCTATAGTAACCCTACTGCCTGTTATAGGATGTCCTGTGAGTTGTACATCTATGTACCCTCTGCAGGCTTGAGGGACATCTCCCCTTCTTTATTAATAATAATAATAATATTGACCGCCACACCTATGTTCTTGGATTTAATACTCTGTACTATTCCCTTCTCTATGTGATGATCCTTCAAAACCCTCGGGCAAGTTTCCTTACTCCACACGCCTAATAATAATCCCTCCAAAAAAACAAAACAATAATAAATTGGTCATTTTCAATCCATGACTGTTTGTGGGACGCTGCTGTGCGCAATTGGCTGCCGCGTTTCGCCCACAAATATACAGTCAATTCACATTTACAGCATAATCTGTGAAGCGCTTTGAGACGTCTAAAAGACATGAAAAACGCTATATCAGATGCAAGGATTATTATTACTTGTGTTATATTAAACTTACACACTCCAGGTCTGACCTGGACTTAAACAGTTCCCAATGGATCTTCTCAGTTCCTTTTTAATGGCCGTTACCAAGACTTTAATGGGCTAAACTGACCTTTTTCTCTACATTTCATTGAGGAATTTAAATCTAGATACGCTAATGAAACAGAATTGATTTACATAAAATATGCAACTATATGTGAAGAAATGTAGTTTCATTAAAATTTTGGAAAACAATGTGAAAAACCTGGCTATCTCAATTTGTGACTAGAGCTAAAGTCACATTCCAGGCATTTGTGTTTTTTTGGCAGAGAAGATTTGAAGTGTGTCCAACTTCAATCTTTGATTGTGACAAGGCAACAGATTAACATACCTGTATCTCACACAAGATTTTATAGTGAGAATCAGGCAGCAAGGAGTTATGAAGATAGATTTGTCAACTCATTGCAGTCCTATCAGGATACAGCAGTGAATTTCCAAGTGGTCAAGCAGCAGGAACCTAGAGGTAGGTCTGTACACAATCGTGTTCTAGCTTCTTGGTATAAATTTTGTTCTTTATTTCCTTGCTTCTTTCTTAAAATTACAATTCTAGGACTGAAAAAAATTAAAGACAAAAATTATTAACTGCTCCCTAACCATTTATCCAATCAGAAATGAGATGGTACAAGTTTAAGATGATCACTAAGAGAATTAAATAGGAGATTAGAAAACATTTATTTTCACAAGCAGATGTTTGAAAATGTGGAATTTTATGTCACAAATCATATTTAAGGCAGAATCCATAAATTCCTTTTACAACAACTCCACTTTTTTTACAACATCTTCACATCTCTGTATGCACTCTGAGACACTATATAAATATAACTTGTTCTGACTGGATTGAAATCAAAATTTGTCACCCATGTCTCCTACTTTAATTTATCCTTTCTCAGGACACAAGCGCTCTGAGTCGCTGCTCTGGGTGAAGGGCGCTACATAATGCAAGTTGTTGTTCTTTGTGTGCTCTCTTTCACCCTCCATCAGTTTTCTTTTTCTTGTGCAATCTACAGGCTTTTAAAACCCAATGTTGGCATCGCCGTCTCCACTTCTTACATGATATGATATGGTTTGCAGTGGTGAAGGAAGGGCATACATAACATAACATAACATGTAGGAGCAGGAGTAGGCCATTCGGCCCTTTGAGCCTGCCCCGCCATTCAATCATGGCTGATCTTCTAATCTAACTCCAGCTAATAACCTGACCCTGCCTTATCCCCATCTAGTCAACATATTCCTATACTGAATTCAGGCTCCCCCCACTCACTTCGTAAAAAGTTCCCGCTGCCATTGATATACTGCATTAAAATCATATGGATAAATATAACTTGGCATTTAAGCCATGTCTTCTGTTTTCCAATTGGTCCTAATCTGGTGCAGTGGTTCCCGAGACTTTGAGTCACACTGACTTCTGATGGAGAGAACAATTGTTAAACTTAGGGACAAGGGGTCAGTGCAGATGTTAAGTGAGGTTTTTCATTGTATAATTGAGCTAATGGGATTTACAGAACGTTGATAGAATAAGTTGCTGTTATAGAGTGCTTGGGCAATAGAGAACACATCAGTGCATTGCAGTAAAATAGCCACGAGTTTAAATGTGTGCCAATTATGATATTTCAACACAAAAAAGGGAGTCGGTTTGACATTGTTCAGGTCAGAAAAATCCTCTGGTATACAATGAACAGTAACCAATGTTATAGACGCACCAAGTTGAAGTGATAAGCAGCATTGCTTGTAGGCAAAGCTGTACAGTTTGCAAAGGACTGAAGTCATCTTCTATTACATCAAAACTTGCACTTGCTTTGCCCAAGGTGTGCAAGTAGCTCAGTGGTTAGAGCACTTGCCTGGCAAGCGAGAGACCTGGGTTTGATTCCCAGCAGGGCAAAACCTTGGGCAGCATTCCTTACTCCATACGCCTGATAATAATCCCTCAAGAAAAAACCCCAAAACATAAACCCTAACATAATAATAAATTGGTCACTTCAATCCACGACTGTTTGTGGGACACTGTTGTGGGCAATTGGCTGCTGTGTTTCGCCCCCAAATGTACAGTCAATTCACTTTACAGTATATTCTGTGAAGTGCTTTGAGACATCTCGAAGATATGAAAAGCGCTATATCAAATGTAAGGATGATTATATTATTATAAAGTTGCACTTGTTTTGCCCAAGGTGTGCAAGTTGCTCCATCTGAACCTGAATATGAATACCTTGTCATGCAGTCATTGACATCAATAAAGCAGTATAGGAGAACATTTAGGGCAATCCATTACATTCCCAAATACAAGATGAATTGCTTAATTTTAGGTTTTGCATTAACTGATAGTAACCATTAGCAGTCTGCAATACCATTTTAGCATGTGCATTTGGAACAAATGCAAAGTAAGTAAATAAAAAGTATGGACTTTTTATGTATTTACACTGCATTTGTTCCAAATTAATTCAAGTATAACCTTTATGTCAGGAGTACATGTACTTACTCTGTATTTGTTCCAAATTAATTCACGTAGCACCTTTATGTCATGTCCTGGGCTGGGTGGAAACTGAGGGGGATAGAGAGGGGAAAGGGGAAAAGACAACCGAAAACTCAGCCAAAAAGGTATGTTTTAAGACTTGGAAAGGAACAAGGGGAGGGAGGGAGCGAGTTGTAGAGACTTCTTGAATGGAGATCCAGAGCAGGGAAGAAAGGCTGAAATTATCACCGATAATTATTAGTACATTGTCCAAAAATCCAGCCCTCATCGATGTTTCAATCTATTTCTGGATGTGAGTAATGTCTTCTCCCCATGACTTAAACACTATATTTGAGCCCAAAGCCAGTCTGGCTATCATTGAACCTGCTGCCCCAAAGGCCACTAAGCACTGAGACATTTGGAAAGTCTGTCTGCACTAGAATCAACAACAATTTGTGCTTATAGAACATCTTTAACTTAGAACATCTCAAAGCACTTTATAGGAACAGAATTGGAAGGTGGGAGATGGGGGCTGGGCCGGCTGGAGGTGGTTGAAGGCACAGACATGCAGATTTTTTTTTTAGATGGATTTTGAAACTGGAGATGAAGGCAGCAAGGCTGAGGGATTTAGGGAGAGATTTCCAGAAAGACAAGAACAAAGAAGCTGAAACCTCACTCAACATTTGTGAGGTAGAAGAATGAAGTAGGCCTGAGTTAGCAGAGTGGAGGGAATGGGCAGGATTGAGAAGATTGCAGGTAGTATGGGGCAAATGACGTGGAATTATTTGAAGGTAATAGCGAGCATCTTAAAGTCTGAGAAATAGAAAGCTGGTGGAGGCTGTCGAGGATGTGGCGTGTGGACATGAGTTGCAGTAATCATTCCCTATTTTGAATTTGCATCAAAGGGAATTCTAACAGAAGCCCATTATTTAGGAATCCTGTTAAGAAGTACTGCAAATTAGACCCTTAAGTCCTTCATGTGGAATGCAATTAACTGTTTTTGACAGATTTTGCTGAGCATTGATTTCTGTGGAACAGGGATTGAAACTATTGTAGATGGGCTTCCCCAATGGCTCAGTGGCTAAATGTGAAAAAAAATGCAATGATCAATATAACACTAAGGCCTTGAGACCAGAAAGTGTTTTGTCTAAAGTAATACCCAATAACTCTTTTTTGGGAGGGGGGGTCAGCTCAGTGACCATCACTGGGCTTACGAGTATCCAAATCAGACTGGACACACCTGCACATTCTCTCCCAGAAGGACACATCCTGCTTGCCTAATTCCATAGAGTATTAGGGGTCTTTTTCGACCATCAGCTGTTCTTTCTACCCCACATCCATGCCGTGACCCACTCTGCCTTTCCCCACCTCCACAACATTGCCCGATTCCGTCGCTGGCTCACCTCTCAGGCCGTTGAAACCCTTATACATCCCTTTATTACAACCAGGCTCGACTATGCCAATGTCTTGCTTGTCAGCCTTCCCAACTTTTCCTTCCACAAGCTGCAGATCATCCAGAACTCTGCAGCTTGTATCCTCTCCTGCACCAGGCTCCGTGACCCCGGCCTCACTGGCTCCCCATCCCTTAGAGAATTGTGTTCAAAATTCTTGTCCTCACCTTCAAGGCCCTCGATGGCCTTCCCCCTCCTACCTTTCTAACCTGCTAACCGCTTATCAACCTGTCCTCTCCCTCTGCTCAGCAGGCTCTAGCCTGCTCCATTTCCCCCGCCCGGCCCACCCCCCCATCAGCTTTTGGGCCTTCAGCCTCTTTGCCCTGACCCTCTGGAACTCCATCCCAGATTCCCTCCCAAGGTGAAAGGTGCTATACAAATGTAACTTTGTCTTGTATTAGGTGCAGGTTGGCAAGAGTTGGCAAGAGTACCCCAGAATACACGTTGGGGTAGTGCTAGAATTTAACCAGCCAAACTAGCTTACTATTGAAAACACTGTCTGGCAAACTTTCCTGCTGCATCTTGTTAGGTTTATCATATCTGTTTGGCCTTTGGCCCTTGTTGAAAAAAACCCTGTATACGATGCTGTTTTTTCCAGTGAATTCTCCCCTTTTGTTTACAATGTGTGTATATGGAGAATATTGCACAACAGATAAAGTTCTTTACTATCCAAAGAGTCTTACACTCTGAAACAATTAGCTGTACAATTGTGTAATTCTGGTGTTGAACTCTATATGCAGTATTGTGTTTCTTATTGCTTTTAAGATTTTTAGCAGAAGTTTTTTATTGAATACCATTCACATTGATGTAATGTGATCAAGTGTGCCGAGGGAATGCAAAGTGGAAAGAAAATGTAATAATCAAAGGATCAAGTGATTTGTGAAGTTATATCTGTTCGCTCAAGAGACGTTTGAAAAGGTTTGGGAACAGTATTCCATCAATGTGCCCTTCTGTCTCTTGCTGTTCTGTATTCTACTGTGCAAAACATTGCCACTGGAATCTGGATTTGTTTTACTTTCCTGGGTAGATGGAAACTGACAGAGCTGGCTTCTGACTATAATGGTGAGCAAGGAAAATGTGTGAACCGGGAATATGATGTGATTCACTGAGCATTTCTGCCAGTGGTACCATTAATAGGATTGGATGCTTTGTCAAGAGAAATCCAGATGTACAAGTGTTGATGTGCAGTCAATGGGCACCATCACAAATTTAAAAAGTAATGTTATATTAGAACTGATTTGCACTAACAAACATTGTTTTAAAGGACTTAAACTACCATGAAGATGAATCATCACAATGTTAGAAACTGGTTGCTTGTTATTTTATTGTGACAAAAACGATTGTTATGTTTTCTTTTCATTCTTTTTCTTCAAAGAAATAAGCCTGTAATAATGCAAAGTATTTTCTCGGTTCTATTGTTCTGAACCTGTCTTTCATTATTAGTTGCCAACACTGAAGCTTTTTGGACCGTGATTTTTTGTTCATTGGAGGGAATCCTGCGCCAGAAATAATAGTTCACATTAGAAACCGATGGGTTGAAATTTTGTACCAATAGACAATGGAACAATTAACTTGAGGACTGTCAATTTGAATGAAGTTTGGATTTAAGCTGTGTGAAAACACAATTAAATTCATTTGTGAATAGAAATTGTACTCCATATGTCAATCATGTGTAAATACAGTGTAAAACACATATTTTGCACAAGAGAGGGAATCACTGGTACCCTTAATTATGTAACTTTATTGGATGTTAATTAAATAATTATTTTTATTTTTTATTATTTTTATTAAGACAATGGATTATCAGTTTGCAGGGCTATGGGGAGAGAGCAGGGGAGTGGGATTGAATTGGATAGCTCTTTTCAAAGATCCAGGACACACGTGGGGCCGAATGGCCTCCTTCTGTGCTATATTATTCTATGATTCGAAGAGCAGTACAGACAGAGGCTGGTTTGATTTTTTTTCTCAACTCAATTTTTATGAGTCTGAAAAACTGGATTTGAACTCGAAAGAAGAAAAAATTATCCATAAAAGATTGGAAGTTCTGTTAAAGATGATAGGAAGGAATTGCAGTTCCTGTAGACAGCCACTCAATGGTATGAAAGGTGTATTATTCCTAAGGCTTCTTTGCTAGTTGAAAATGACTGAATAAAAATATTCAAGAAGGTTTGAGGTCTCATGATGTTCTTTTGGTTAGTTTCAGGAAACAGAGCTGCTCAGGTTCCGCAGAAAGCTGTCTTCCAGATAAAGAATGCCCTTGTGTCCAAAACACAGGTAAATCGTCAAGATGGGTCTATAATGCAATATTCAAAATAATGATGTGCAAGTAGAGACTTATGATTGCAAAGTATTTGAATGAAATATCCCTGGCAACGCAGTGGGCTGATTACCAGACTTGAGGCAACAATGATTTGGGTATGAATCCAGATAGATCCACTCATCTTATCAAATAAATTTAAAAAAACTTAGGTTTATAATACTTATTTATAATGTAATACATCAGCGTATTTTATAATCTCATTGACTTTTTACAGGATGATAGTACTACACTTTTTTTTAATGAGTGATGAGTGAAACAACAGTGGAGAAACATTTGTCAGCTGTGATATTAATCCAATATAATTTATACTTATATATAGCACCTTTCATGTCGGGAGGATGTCCCAAAGCGCTTGATAATTCTGTCTGGGCACCGGAGCTGAGGCTGGGAGCTGAGGAAGCGGAAAGATGACTGAGGTGCAATCAAAGAGACATGTTTTGAGAAGTACCTTGAAAGAGGGGAGGTAGAGAGCAAATCAGAGGGTCCCAGGGAATGAGTTATAGAGATTGGTGCCAAGTGGCTGAAAGCCTGCTGGCTGTTTTGGGGATATGGGGTGGATAGAGCGGGGGATGTGGAGTAGGCCAGTGTCAGCTGAGTGAAGGGAATGGCTGGGTTGGTAAGCATAAAGGAGGTTGCAGCAACAGGATTTGAGTCACCATGGAGGGATTTCATTGCAAAAAAGCATTTGACTCTGAGTACAAGCGACACTGAGGCGAATGTTATTTAAAACATTTTTTTTTTGACATTCCTCATCCACTTTGCCACCTTTCATATGATATATGTTCTAATTAAAATTAAAGTTAAGCCTTGGGATGGCCTTCCGACGTGAAAGGTGTAATATAAATGTAATTTTGTTGTTGTTAAGGAAGAAATTTCACAGAGTTTGTGCAGTTGGACTTTTCTGTTGCATACTTATTATTGTACAAAAGAGCCAATTGCAAACTTTAAAAAAAAATCATCTTTTTAGGAGAATGATTCTTATCCATGGTTGGCTAGCAATTCTACCCAATACACTGCAGACAGTATGGTGCCCGGTGGTAAGGAGGCCTCAAAAACAAACACCTCATTTTGGGTAAGACACGGCACAAAGGATTGTACTTCGCTTTGTTGGGATGAATCTGGTTCTGTGCAGAACGATCAGCATCTAGAGCAGCAGTCCAACATGGCTGTTCCACACCCGCTTTCCGTAGCCCAACCTAAAAAATTATTAACATCAGACGAACGTTTGAATTCACTCCAGGACAAGAATGCTAAGTGTCTCAAAAGAAAGCTGGGAGTGCGGGGACAACACGGAGCAAGGCCGAGCAAGGCAGCCTCCCTGAAACTCCCCGCAGATGATAGTACATGCAAGAACGATGGTTGTCAGGATGACTCTGGCGCAGAAAGAATGGATTCCGGAAAGTTAAGAGCAAGGGCGCAGATCTGTGATGTCTGTACTCTAGACACTAAACAAAGGTCTAAAGTGCTGGAGGAGGTAGAGCGTGCATCTTTTATAATTCTAACTATGGTATATCAAGATGGATCGTCTCAACTTACTGCAGTAAAGGTGGGTGCAAATGTTGAGTTGTAGTTTTGCATAGATTTCTTAAAAGCATATATTTACATATTGAAATAAGGGGGAGGGGTGCTTGAATACCATTTCTATTAAGAGTAGAATTTGTTTTGAACATTTGGTAGAAAAATCTAACAGAAGGTGTTCACAATTATCAGGGGTTTGATAGAGTAAATAAGGAGAAACTGTTTCTACTGGCAGGTGGGTTGGTAAACAGAGGACACAGAATTAAGATAATTGGCAAAAGAACCAGAGGAGAGATGAGGAGAAATGTTTTTATGCAGCAAGTTATTACGATCTGGAATGCACTGCCTGAAAGGGTGATGGAAGCAGATTCAACAATAACTTTCAAAAGGGACCTGAATTTGAAAATGAAAAATGTGCAAGGCTATGGGGAAAGAGTGGGGAAGTGGGACTAATTTGATAGCTCTTTCAAAGAGGCACAGGCGCGAAGTGCCGAATGGCCTCCCTCTGTGCTGCAAGATTCGCTGAACTTGCATGGCTAGTTATTTTGTATTCTGTTTTGTACATGTAAATTCTGCATCCCAGGCCTTTGCTGTCCTAAATATTCGTCAGTTTCCAACCACAAGACTAATTTGCTTGTAAGAACAACCAAATTATGAAAGCTAATATAGATTTTTCCCCTTCCCCCAATCTAATGAAGGTTACCTAATATATTTAGGTAGAATTACTCACCTAGTTTGTGTGACCAATGACCAGAAAAAAAAAAATTTGGTCAGTCAATCCACTACTGTTTGTGGGACGCTGCTATGCGCAATTGGCTACTGCGTTTCACCCACAAAATATACAGTCAATTCAGTTTACAGTATATTCAGTGAAGCGCTTTGAGATGTCTTGAAAATGTGTTACGGTGCTATATCAAATGCGAGGATTATGATTCTATTCTAAGGTAATAAATATACCCTTAAGTTTATAACTTTATTATGATGCGTCTTCCACAGGAATCCATCTCTTCAGTGGTTAGTAGTATCCTTGCGCTGCTAATGAATCAGTCAGGTGGCTCATCCTCTCTCACATATTCTGAAGGCACAGCTTCAGATGATGCCCTCCTTGAACCACACCAAGGTGGCAAGTACTTTCACCTAAAACTGGAACAAAGTCCAACCTGGTTGAAACAAGATCCCAATGACAGGGAGTTTGTCAGGTGAGAGCTGGAATGCATTTATGGTGCAAACAATTCATGTTTGTGTTCTCAACTATGAAATAGTTTATATTTAGGTTTTATCTGGAGCTTTAGAATTAAAATGATCTTGGAAGTAATTTGCCTTTATCCAAGTGACATTTCCTTTATCCAATTGACATGAAACGTCCAACCTGCTACAGCAAGTTTAAAATTAGTTGCTGTTTCTGGGTAAAAGTCAAATGAATCCCTTTTTGCACCAAAGTCGGCACGTTTTATAAAAAGGATATAATTTAAACTTTTCTTACTATCTTGAAGATTGGAAGGTGTTTAAAAGGTTGCATATTAACTTTATGTATTTATTTTTATATAGTTTTACTTTGGATTGTTTTCACTTTGCCAGAATGTACCATAGGCCTATTTTGAGAGCTGTTAATACTGAATCCAGATTCAGCAACTTATTTTAATTCCCAATCGCAGTATTTCATTTTCTTTTAAAATTTAAGGCAGCGCAGAATTTGGAAAATTCTCATGTTCAGTCTTAATTTGGAAACCAGATCTTTTTAAGAAGTACTGAAACTCAACAGAATTTTCCACTATTCTGTGCAATCTTGTACTTCAAAACAAAATGTTGTGATAGGCTAAGACTAGGTGGATTCCTTTGGATGATGTTCTGTTATGTTAGGTTATATTCATGGTCTGATCAAACATTCCCTTTGCCTATTTTAGTCTTGGAAATAGGTTTTAAGGTGTGATTCAGTGACTGCCCCAAAGGGATCAAAGGGAAGCAAAGGGATCAAAGTTGTATGTATGTGTGTGTGTTGATGGGGTGGTATAGCTGTTGCTGACTGGAGCATTGCAAAGAACAGTCCTCTGATGTAATGTTTATGATCAGTTATGTTTGTGGAAATTGAATATTGAATTTTTCACTCATTTGTTATTTTGATTTCTAGAGAAAGACTGTACAATTATCCTGCGGTGCACATTATAAAATCCCTGTAATGTTTCAATAAATGATGCTGAAGAATGAGCTTTCTTATACATTTTGCCCCGTTTTAAGCAATTTATTTTCTAAAAATTGTCCAGATATTGGTCTTTTGAAGGCATTACTTGCACTGAATCACACTTGAAACATGGAGATGGTTGTTGCATTGTCTTAAGAAAAGAGCTCTATTTGTGTTCAACTGTAGATTGAGCTATACTTAAGGCTTAGCAACTGAATATGTGGAATATTTCTCTCGCTCACTGAACTATCTCTTCCATATGAGGTGTTTCATAACATTCTTTTCTGTAGAGGTGTCAGATGCTTCTTGTGCATCAGTTGTTTTGAAATTTGTGGATTTGCATAGTTACTGGTGGTCGGAAACTCTCCCCTCCCCACCCCATGGGTTTGATTTGAAGGCTTGGAAGCAATTTTATATTTTATCGCTGCTTCATAAGGTACCAATATAATTCGGTCAGTGACCTTTTATATAGTATGTTCAAATGCTGTTCTCCGCAATTACGATAGCTCTCAACACCCAGTTCAGGGGGAGGGGAGAACTCCAGGAGGGGGAGGGAATATTCTGAATGGGAATAAAAAATGTCAGCTTTTCATAATATGTTTAACATGATAATTACTATGTAATATCGCACATTTCACCCGAATAGCTTGCATGGCAGAATTATTCTTTCTTTGCAATAGCTTCCAAACCAAATGGCATTTGAAATATTAATATAAACTGCTCCTCGTATTCATTAATTGCTCAGCAACTGGAAGGTGTTGATGTCTGATTTTCTGGTTCAGAGTTCTGCTGCTTCATATCCTGAGTCGCAAAGGTTGCATTGTTTGCTTCAAAGCCAAGGATCTGCTGCGGACTGTACTTCACTACTGCACAGACAGCGTTAGCTTGAAGCAAGGTATAATCAATCATTATGTAACCTCATTAATTACTTATATTGCATTAATCTAAGCACCGGCTTTAGAGCTAACTGGAGAGCTTTCTCGGATAGGAGGAACTAAGACAAGAAGAATCATCTGCTGATGCCCAGATGGATAGATAAGATGTTGGCATAAAGTGAAGTACTGCGAAAAGTGTGAATTCTCCCTGACCCCATTTCATGATTTTTCAGTTCAGGCTAAGAGCTGGAGCAAATCACGAGCATTCCTTGCGTCATAATACTTTGGTAAGGTTTAAACATACCATCCAGAACTCAGTCCGTATCCTCTCCCACACCAGGCTTCACTAGCCTATCAATCCCATCCTCATTCGCTCAGGTCTACTGTTGGAACTGTCACTTTCTCTGCAACATTATCTGCAACACTGAATTCCAACAGTTGAAATGTATTTATGCACAAGAAAGGATGATCAAGCATTCTGCATGCATTACAAAAAGATTAACATAATCTTCATTTGTTCTGCATAGATACTGTAAGTTTTCTCACTGACCCCTCTTCTGCTCTCACCCTCCTCCACAACACCCTCTCCTCCACACTTGACACTCTTGCCCCCATCACCCCCTGTACTGTCTCCTACTCTCGCTCCTCCCCCTGTTTCACCACCCACCTCCGCTCACTGAAGAGCCAGGTGTGGGCCGCTGAATGCACCTGGGTCAAATCTGGCCTAACAGTCCACTGACAAATCTGGCTGGACCTCCTCAAAATCTACCGCTCCATTCTAGCTTTGGCCAAATCGTCCTTCTACTCCAGGATAATCCTGGAGGCGAAGAACAACCACATCCCGACTCCTCCGTCCCCCCCGCCACCCCGCGCAGGTCATCTCCTCCAACCTTCACTGCGAGGAGATGCTGGGTTTCCTTGAATCCCAAATCAAGGGAATTCGCTCCGTGGTCACTTACCCTCCAACATCCACCCACCCCCCACCCGTTCCCTCCCACACTCCGACTCCTACCCATCCTCCCCTACACACTTTCGTACCCGTTTCCCCACCCTCTGTCACTGAACTCATCCTATCCCTGAAACCCACCACCTGCTCCCTTGACCCCATCCCCACTCCACTCCTTATCTCCCAGCTCCACCTCCTTGCCCCACATATCACAGACATCGTCAACCTGTCCCTCTCCTCTGGCTCTGTTCCCATTCCCTTAAAAACTGCCACCATCACTCCCACCTTGAAAAAACCCTCCCTTGATGCGTCGCAGCTATCAAGCTACCGGCCCATCTCCAACCTCCCCTTCCTGTCCAAGGTCCTGGAACGAGTTGTCGCCTCCCAACTGCGCTCTTTCCTCTCCAACCATTCATTATTCGAACCCCTTCAGTCGGGTTTCCGTGCTGCCCATAGCACAGAAACTGCCCTGGTCAAGGTCACCAATGACATCCTGACCATCTGTGACCAGGGCTCCCTCTGCCTCCTCGTCCTCCTCGACCTATCGGCAGCATTCGATACGGTCGACCACGCTATCCTCCTCCACCGCTTGTCCTCCCACCTAAACCTTCAAGGCCCTGTCCTTGAGTGGTTTAGGTCGTACCTCTCCCACCGTCTTCACTTTGTCTCCACGAATGGTTTTTCCTCCGGCCCCCGCACTGTCTTGTGCGGTGTCCCTCAAGGCTCTGTCCTCGGTCCCCTCCTCTTCACCCTCTATATGCTCCCCCTTGGTGACATCATCCGCAGACATGGGGTTAACTTCCACATGTATGCGGATGACACCCAACTCTACCTTTCCTCCTCTACCCTCAACTCCACGACCACCGATGTCCTGACAGCCTGCCTGTCCGACATCGAGTCCTGGACGAGAGACAACTTTCTTCAGCTCAACGTGCGCAAAACCGAGGCCCTCCTGATTGGCTCACGTCAGCGCCTCCGCACCTCAGGCGCTGACACCATCAGCATCCAAGGCTGCACTCTCCACCTCTCAAAGCCAGTCAGGAACCTCGGCGTTTTGTTCGACCCTGAGCTGTCCTTTCTCCCTCATATCCGCACCACAACTGGCACCGCCTTCCATCACCTCCGGAATATCGCCAGACTACGTACGGTACTGCCTCACCCCTCACGCTGCTGAAACTCTGGTCCACGCCTTTATTACCTCAAGGCTGGACTATGGGAACTCTCTCCTCGCCGGCCTTCCCGCCACCTCCCTCCACAAGCTGCAGGTCATTCAGAACTCTGCAGCTCGTGTACTGTCCCGCACCAGGACCACATCACTCCCACCCTCGCTCGCCTCCACTGGCTCCCCATCCCCCAGAGGATCGAATTCAAGATCCTCATCCTCACCTACAAGGCCATTCACGGCCTTGCTCCCTCCTACCTCTCCGACCTACTATCCCCCTACCTACCTGCCCGTACCCTCCGTTCCTCTGGCTCCTGTCTGCTCCACATCCCCCGCCCCAACCGCCCTACCATCGGTGGTCGGGCCTTCAGCCTCTCAGCCCCGAGGCTCTGGAACTCTATTCCCAGTGCCTTCGCTTTGCCTCCTCCCTTTCCTCCTTCAAGGCCGATCTCAAGACCTTTCTTTTTGACCGTACCTTCAGCTCCTCTCTCAACTCTCTACCCCCTCCTCGCTCCCTCCCTTCCCTCCCCTCACCCTGACCATTTCCCCCAATGCTCGGGTCCTGACCCAACTGTACAGCGCCTTGGGACGTCCTCCCGACGTGAAAGGCGCTCTATAAATGGAATCTTGTTGTTGTTGTTGTTGTTGTTTTAAGGGGCTGAATAAAATTTCACCGAAAGGTCTTAGATACATGTATTTATTGTAGCCAGTGAATGGGAAATACTAGACCCAAGGATTGCAGCCTGGCTTCTGGACCCCAATGACACAGCTTCCTGCTTCGAGACTCTGATTCCTAAATACTGTGGGAGATCTTCATTATTGGAGACGACTGGTTCGACAGCTGATTCGTTTGGACACCCGAAGGTCAGTCTTCATGCTGCTGACTTTGTTTGGTAAACAGTTACAATTCTTATAAACTCTCATCTCATTTGTTTTTTCATTAACTCTAATGTTTAGCTATACACAGAAGAATGTGCACTTATTACTTTTTTCAGTTTTTCTTGAGTCACACTGCAGTTTAAAATACATTATTTTCGTGGTGTACAATCATTCATGATGCAGTGTGATCTTAAACAAAATCTTGTGCTCATTAAGGATGGATTTGTAAAGGGCAGGACATGCTTAACTAATTTAATCGACTGAGAAAATCACAGTGTGTATAGTTAAAGGCAATTTAGTTGATGTTTATATGGATTTTCAGAAGTCTCTTTTGATATAAGAACATTATGAGAAAGTTAAAGCACATGGCAGTAAAGGGAAATTTGTGGCATGGTTAATGGAATGATCTCAAGAGGGAAAGCAGAATGTAGGGTAAATAGCTGTTTCTTGGATAGGCTGAGCGTAGGCAGTTGTTTCACTACATCCAGGGAAATGTTCAGGCACCTCTATTGGTTTTCCTGCACAGCCGGCTATGTCAAAAACAATGATACCAAAATCGAGTCTTCTGCAGCACCAATCCACCGTCCAATATTAAAAGGAGTTCCATGTAGAGACTCACTAAAGTAAACTGAAGTTACAGATTGATGGGGAAATGATGGGCAAGTTTTCTTACTCCACATGCCTCTGTTTACCTAGCAGTAAGTAGGAACCTGGTTGTTAGTGGATTGGCGGATCGCTTTTCGGGAGTACTAATCCCTTTAAAAAATAAATTGGTTATTTCAATCCGCGACTGTTTGTGGGACACTGCTGTGCGCGATTGGCTGGCGGGTTTCACCCACAAAATATACAGTCAATTCACTTTACAATATATTCTGTGAAGCACTTTGATTCGTCTCGAAGATGTGATAAGGTGCTATATCAAATGCAAGGATTATTATTATTATTATTATCAGACAAAATAGAAACATTCAGCACATATGAACATTTCATTTAGAAAGGGGATAAAGAGAACCATTTCTAAATCTTTGTGTGCTATCAAATTAGATGTATTACCAAACTGTGAGGAAAGATACAGGAAACTACTGGCAGACAGACTCCTCAGTGGAGTGGGCAGATTGGTCGCAAAGCGGATTAATGTTGAGAAATGAAAAATAGTTCAG
This sequence comes from Callorhinchus milii, assembly GCF_018977255.1. Lineage (NCBI taxonomy): Eukaryota > Metazoa > Chordata > Chondrichthyes > Chimaeriformes > Callorhinchidae > Callorhinchus > Callorhinchus milii. The sequence goes on from NW_024704742.1 coordinate 65,525,485, forward strand.
GTTGGAAAAAATAACAAGGAAATATACCCTAAATTGTATATCAACAATGTTGAGAAACAAGAGGGATCTAGGGCTGGTTGCAGATGTTGAAGTAATACAATTAATACACAGATCTTTCAAGGTGAGAGCGAAGGTTGAAAAGGCCATAAAAAAGCAATTGGATTGTGGGTTTTTTATATATAGCAGCATTGATACCAAAGCAAGAAAGTGATGTTTAAGATAGTCAGTGTCACATTGATTATGCTGTAATTGGCAATGATGGATCCAGTTCCTTTATAGAAAGGACATCAAAGCCCTGGAAAGGGCCCAGAATAGATTTGTAGAGTTAATACTAAGAATGAGGGGTTATAGTTATGAGGATTGGCTCCAAAAATTAGATTTTTCATTACAATAGAAAAAAGTGAAACTCAAGCTTGCCACTGGAATAGTTAAAGGTGGGGGTGTGTGGGGGGACTAAAATAAACTATTTAGGTTATTCATGCTATTTAGGTTATTAAAGTGGAGTCCTGTAGCTCAGTGGTTAGAGCACTCGCTTTGCAAGCGAGAGACCCGAGTTCAATTCCAGTCAGGGCGAAACCTTGGGCAAGTTTCCTTACTGCACACAGAGCCTAATAATAATCCCTCCAAAACCAAAAACAATAATAAATCGGTCATTTTCAATCTACGACTGTTTGTGGGACATTGCTGTGCGCAATTGGCTGCCGCGTTCGCCCACAAATATACAGTCAATTCACTTTACAGTATATTCTGTGAAGCGCTTTGGGACGTCCTCCCGACGTGAAAAGCGCTATATCAAATGCAAGGATTATTATTATTATTATTATTAAATCATGATATGCAAGTGGCTATTGAGACTGAAATCATAACATCACTTAAAAGGGAATTGAAGAGGAAGAATATAAGAAGTGTGGTGAAAAGGCGGGGATTAATAGTAGAATAACCAATGTTAGTACATGAGCAAGTACCAGTTAGGCTCAGTGAAAGGCCTCTTCCTATGCTGTAATTTCTATAGCATGCCCCAGGGATGTGTTAAACTTGGTTCACTAAACCTTAGCAGGGACCAGGGCCACACCATAGGGATTCCTGGCATCTTTTCAGACTTTGCCAACTTAATAATTAATACAATGAATCTGGTGTGCGAATATTGGAAAATTGACTCTGAGAAAAACTGAAGAAGCTAGATTATAAAAGAACTAGATTTTTTTTAAAAAAAGTTACTGACCTTATTGTAAGTTGATACTTTCTTCAAGCTTTCCTTCAGGTCTCATACTGCAACCAAGAAGATGGGGAAAGCCATCTGCACCAACGTCTTTCCCAAAGTAAGTGTACATAGTATAGATGTAGCGACTGTTAAATCAGACTTATGCACTCACACAGGATGACTCTGAATTTGCATATTGTGTCCTCAATCCAGTGTATCTGAAGCAACAATAGCAACAAAAATATACATTTATATTGGGCCATTCATGCCAGGGGGACATCACAAAGTGCCTCACACAACTGACCTGAAACCTCAGATGGAAGGGGAAGGGGGAAAAGTGATCAAAAATGCGGTTGAAAAGGTTTTAAGGCAGGCTTTAAAGGTGGAATACAGAAGAAGAGTATGTAAAATTAATAATTGGTTGGAACTCTTATCAGTTAACAACAACAACAAGATTACATTTGTATAGCTTCTTTCACGTCGGCAGGACGTCCCAAGGCGCTGGACAGAGTACAGTATTTCAGACCCGAGCTGGGATGGAGGGGTGAGGGGAGGGGAAGGGGGGTTGCCGATGGCATGGCCGAAGAGGAGGGTTTTGAGGCGAGACTTGAAGGAGGCTAAGGAGGGGGCGAGGCGGAGTGACTGGGGGATGGAATTCCAGAGGTTGGGGGCAGAGTGGCAGAAGGCTCTCCTGCCAATGGTGGGGCGGGTGGGTCGGGGGACATGGAGCAGGTCAGAGCCAGCAGAGTGGAGGGAACGGGCGTAGGGTGGAGCGAGGCCATGGAGGGCTTTGTAGGCGAGGACCAGGATCTTGAACTGGATCCTCTGAAGGATAGGGAGCCAGTGGAGTCGGGCGAGAGTGGGGGAGATGGGGTCACGGAGTTTGGTGCGGGAGAGGACACGGGCTGCAGAGTTCTGGATTATCTGCAGCTGTGGATGTTACGAAACAAACTTAAAAATAACAAATCAAAGTAAGAACAATTAATACTTTTGCTCTGTGAATTGATTATAAAGAGCGAGATGGATGTACGGTGGGCAGTGCAACAAGAGCAGCTGCACAATGGGCCAAATGGCCTTCTGTGCAAAAAGGGCTTTGGTTCTGTTGCGCCTCACTTATCCAGCAGGGGGCGACATAGTCCATAATCGCACAAGTAGAGCATTATGTTTTGCAAAGTATGGTTAGTTACTCAACAACAACAACAACAATTTGCACTTACACCATACCTTTCACGTAGGGAGAGCATTTTACAAAGATAGAATGGGAGTCTGAGCTGGGAGGGAGACCAGGTGGTAGCGGAGATGCAGTCAAAACCATTGGTCAAAGATAAAGCAGAGAAGCAAGAGGTCGAAGTAAAGGGCAGGGGATAAGGGGCTGGAAGCTCACCCACTGATGATGAAGTGGAGCACGGGGCGGACGCGAAACAAGTCAGAGTTGGAGAAGTCGAAAGAGTGGCAGAGAGTGGCCAAATTCTTTAAAACGATTTTCGTACAGTTCTTTCTGTTCTTTGCAGAAAAGGAAGCAATGTTGCCTTTGCTTAAATAAACATTTTATTCATTTGATTTTCAAATGTACTTAAGTTGCAGGATCTGTGCGCTGGTCTTCACAACCTTCACCACCTCATGATGAATCTTCGTGCCAGATTACAGGCAAGCTTTGCATCATTTAAATCTATCAGAGAACATCACTTATGTTTCGTATAACCATAGCAATAATTAATGAATAATTAATCAGAAAGAGCCGCATAATGGAGGTCGCATTAGAAAATTAATTAGTACATAAGTGTCATAAATACAACCTTCCCTTCGCTCATACAATAAAGGGAGCTGAAAACAGCACCTACAGTCTGATCATTATTGTTGTATTTGGTTAACTCTTGTACAGATATCATCTATGAGGTTTTATTACATTGATTTAATTATTAGCATGCTGGAATTGTTTGGAAGCAACACTGCTCAGCAGCAGCACATCTGGATGTAATAGTTCTTGTGTTCTATACTTATGCATAAACTACGTAACACTATGGGGATGATGCTCTGTGGCTGGTACATTCAGTGCACTTTGACAATGTACATGATTAGCTCAGTGGTTAGAGCACTCGCTTTGCAAGTGAGAGACCTGGGTTCAATTCCAGGCAGAGGGCGAAACCTTGGGCAAGTTTCCTTACTCCACACAGAGCCTAATAATAATCCCTCCAAAAAACAAAAACAATAATAAATTGGTGATTTTTAATCCACGACTGTTTGTGGGACACTGCTGTGCGCACTTGGCTGCCGCGTTTTGCCCACAAATATACGGTCAATTCACTTTACAGTCTATTCTGTGAAGCGCTTTGAGATGTCGAGAAGACGTGAAAAGCGCTATATCAAATGCCAGGATTATTATTATATTATTATATTTCCTATTTTAGCTGCGCTGAAACTCCAACTCATGGAACATCACCCTATTTGCTACAATCTGCTATTGTGCTAGATAAATGCAAGCTGTTATGATGTATAAGGTGTTAACACATGGAATATGATATTTTGTTTGGTGGTAATTCTCACATTGACTGATGATGTGGCCAAAAGCAGTGAATAGTTATTAATAGCCAGTTGAGGAAGGAGGTCACGCATAACTATTGACTATTTCTATCCACATATTTGGGTAACAATATGACACCTAGCACATGTGCATTTCCCCCCGCCCCACATCAATTTGTAATCATCAACCTTATATTTTTCTATTCTACAGAGCCAATCTCTGTGGAAATTATTCTGCACTATGGAGCTCCGACTGATCCCTGTTTTGGCAGGTAAGGAACTACAAATGTTAGTATCATATTCTCTGGTTATGGCAGAGATCTCTTCAAGTTCCTCAATCATGAAAAAAAAAGTGTCAAATGTGTGTTACATTTGTTCTTGTTACTTTTGTCTCCTGACACTTCAAATTTGAATAAGACTTGGTTCATATTTGTGTTTTTGTTTGCAGTGATGGAAAATTGCAGAATACATGTTAATAAAGATGGACTGAAGAGAACATCTAAACTTCTAGAGGTATATATTCTCACTGACTCATTTGATGCAGTCTGCAAACTAATATGCAATATTGTTAAACATGACTTGAAGCACTAATTGAGACATTTGGTATGAATACTATTGGGGTGTTTTGCTCTCTTATTATTCAATTATTTTTTAGCAAAAAAGAGCACATCATGATTTCCATCCATGATAATGGAAAGCCTAATTTCCTGCCCTCTCCTTTTCAAGCCCATCAGATTTTTTTAATAACAAATTTAGTGTGTCAGATATTTTTCTATTCTTTTCCCCATCAGCTCCTGATCTTCAAACCCCTTATGCTGGTTGCCCTCTGATACACTATCAAGTGACCATTGTTCATGGGTGAGACTTGGCAGTAAATGTTGGTAGGCAACAACAACAAATTATATTTGTATGGCATGTTTCATGTCAGAGGATGTCCCAAAGCACTAGGCCATTTGATTGTACAGGCCGTCATAACCGAGCCTAGCTCCAACATGCTCATGACTAGAAGAGGGTGCTGAAGAGGGATCCAGTTAATTAAACCCACTGTTTTACCCTCATAAACCCTGGGAGAGTTGGTGCAAATTTAGCTTCCCCAAGCAGGCCCAGCTGATACAAGCAAACTCAATGTGGACCACGATGTGAACCACTGCACCATCAGGGCTATCGCCTCAGATTCCCTATTAAAAGACTGCCTCAACAAATTATCTGACTGTAAGTGCAGAAATCAATCCTGCGACATATCCTTCATCAGCTGGGAAATTACAATTAGCCCGGTTACAAAGATTGCAAATTAGACCCCATTATTTTTGAAACTTTACATTTTTAATAATAATCATTACAATTGATACAGCAGCTAAGGCATCTAATTATCTCAAAGTGCTTCACAAATGTCAAGTATAGTAACTGTGTATTTGTAGATAAACAATGCAGCCAATTTGTGTGCAAGATCCCACAAACATGAAGTGAATGACTATTTACCTGGAGGATTTTTGATCTGAACAGCAGGAGAAAATCCCTTCTCTTTTTGAATAGTGCTTTGGACGTGTTCCTAATGTGAAAGATGCTATATAAATGCATATCTTGTTGAATAGTGTCATAGGATCTTTAATAGTTCTGAAGAGGAAGACAGGGTCTTGATTTAACGTCTCATCTGGAAAAACGCATCTCCGATAATGCAGTGCTTTCCCAGTATTGCACTCGAATATCAGCCTGGGTGATGTGAAGGTGCAGTTCGTTCCTAGCAGCTTTAATTAATTAGTGAATCAGTTTGAAGAATGAGCAGCATTTCAACGACTTACTGGCGAGACAAAGCAATGATTGTATTTATTATGTTGCAAACCTGCAGGTACGACAGAAGCAGCTAGAACAGGAAGCACATCGGGTTGCTGGCGAACAGTTCTGCTTGGCCAGCAGCAATCAACTACGACAGGTGACGTTTATATTTTTGTCAAAAGCTTTATTTGTATAACAATCAGAAAAAGACATTCACCTAACTCTGACTCTTATATCCAAATGATACTCAAGGACCTGTAGAATTATAGACATTTGCAGCACAGAAGGAGACTATTCGATCCATTGTCTCTGTGCTGTCTCTCTGAAAGAGTTCTTTGTTATAGATCCCAACCACCAGACCACTATTTATTATTTATTTCCACATCGTCAGCCCATTCGTTTGATTGAGTCATTAATTATCTGACACAATTCAGGTGGATTTTCAAAAATCAGAATAATGTGGTGGGCAGCTTTGGGCTGAACCATTATGACTGATCAGACAGATACAAATAATTATAAGTTCAACTTTAGTCATCTATTATATTATATTTGAGCCCTGCAGACGTTACTTGCACCTAACTCTTATTTTTATTAAGAATTTATTTGCACAAATGCGCAAATTTATAATCAAAACCTCCAGTTTTGACAGAAACTAATGTCAAGACAATAGAGTTGGAAATTGTGGTTTCGAAGGGGAAAATAGCACTGTGACTGACCTCTTGCACAAAAAATGCCTTCACCATGTATGTCACGCTGACACGGCAGAGACTGTCTTGGGTTGGACTATCCAAGGCCTCATGAAATGGTGTGAAGTACAGGGGTTTCCTGCAGGAGTTGCTCTTTACACCTGGTGGCACTTTTGCTTCGCGCCACGTTCTGCTACCATTTTCCTATTCCAGCGCTCTTTCAACCCCATTGTTGTCTTCTGATTTGCGGTAGATCCTGTTTGACAAACTGAGGTTGCACCTGCTTTGTGAGAAGAACCTTCCAAAAACAGACCTGCGGCAACACCAGTCAACATCGGAGGTGGTGGTGAGTCTGACTTCATATCAATGGTTCAACACACATGACTTCATGTTTCACCCTGATCTGCCCCACCACTTTATAGTATATATTTATTAAGTGCTCCAGGACAGTACCCCGTGTTGTTATATAACTTGTGTAGCATTTTGCAAGGATTATTCTTACTATTAGATTCTTTGTTCTCCTGAAAATTATTCCCTTGCAATATTACAATACAGTAGTATCATCACAAAGGATCTTATGTCGTCTTGCGAATGCCAGACTAAAATGTTAGAAATCCACTTCTACTGAGTCAAAACATTAACTTTGGATAGTCTAGGTTTGAAGAAGCGGGTCGATTGCTGAGTTATTTATTAAGGCCAAAGAGAATGTGGATTTCAGCCCTCCTCAATAGGTCAATGCTGGGAAAGCAATGTTAAAACAGAGAACTTAGAGCCTGATGTCAGGCCTAAAATTTAGAAAGTAAAAAGCACTCAACTCTGTGTCAAAACATGTCAGAACTAGGACTTCGAAAGAAACAAAAACCTCTGGAAAGCAGTTAGTAATTATTAAACATGTCTCATTTAGCCCCCGCAAATATCACATTTACCGTATTAATGTGATTGTAGTGTAATTTCTAGAACATAACTTGCAATCATGGTTAACAGGCCAAAGTCTAGTCATTCTGTTTGTTTTGTTTTAATATTAGTTTTTATGCTATTTTATCATCCTTAACATCCTGAGTTTTAATGTTATTTTGGTTTGTACTTTAGAAGAGATTTGCAGTTTCCAATGATTGACAGGCTGTTTGATCTGCCACTGTGGAGATAATTCTCTGGAAGAGCTCTAATGGTTTCGAATGGTTTAATTCATACATTAACACTTATATTGAAATACAAATCCACTGTAGTATCTCTTCCTGTCAATCTGCCTAGCTAGGTAGCAGAGTTTCACAGTGCTATTACAACATTTTGATTACATTTATCCAAAATACCTCATTTTCAAGGAACATTAATAGGACATTAACATCTAAAAAGGTGCCAAGAATAGCTTTCTCTCCAAGAAATCCCCTGCACCATCATGCAGAGTTATGAGAATTCGGGTCCAAGCCAAAGTCTCAGGACTCCTGGTGATGATGTACAAGAGATTGCCTGGAGAAAACGCAGAAACATCACATCATCGTTCCTGGTAGCCACTCAACGTAATGCCATGAGAGTGTTGTTTAGACATCATGGTCTCTTTAAACAAACTTGTGTTTACAATGTTCATTGGACATTAAAGGTCCCATGGCACTATTCAGAAGTGAAGAAAGTTTCTCCAGGTGTGCTCGCCAACAATTCCCCAAATAAATTGGGTCATTCACTTCATGGTTGTTTGTGGGACAGTACTGCAAAATTGTCTGTCCCCCACAAAACACACAGTCAATGCACTTTATAATATATATCCTGTGCAACACTTTGGGATGTCCTAATGTGAAAGACGCTATATTAACTGTAAGGATTATTATCATTATTAACTCCTTACCCCGACCTTCATATTAGATGTCCTCCCAATGTGAATAATAATAATAATTCTTGCATTTAAGATGGTATATCACAATGATGTGATATAGCACCTTATCACATCTTCGAGACATCTCAAAGCGCTTCACAGAATATATTGTGAAGTGGATTGACTGTATAATTTGTGGGCAAAACATAAAAGGTGCTATATAAAATGCATTGTTGTTATTCTCCAGCTAATGCAGTTACAGGACTTGCATCCACTGCCTAAAATCATCTTAGAGTACAGACAGGTAAGCAAACCCAGCATGAAATTGTGATGCAGTGATTGATTCGAATATAATTATCTTTGTCCATCAGCCCCAGTTCATTCACCTGGAAAAGAGCTAGAATGCCAGAGGGCCAAAAATTCCCATGGCCTTAGTCTTAAAACATAAAATTTTAAAAAAAATTGAGTCAGCCGGGAACTGATCACCGTGCTTAAGGCCACAGGTTTGAGTCCTCAATAGATGGATGGTAGGTAACAGGAACTCCCTGTGAGCTTCCGGTTGGCAACACAGCTCAGCATGAAATGTGTGAGAACATTGCCACCATCTTCCTGTGCTCATCGCAGACACAAAGACATCTTACAGCACGTGAAGCCATCCCCAGAGTGCTCAACAACAGATCATTGTAGGCCAGAGACCACCACACCCACATCCCCCACCCCCGCTGCTGCTTCCCACAAATCCAATATTTGCAAAATTGTAACATCCTACATCTTCCATTGTCTTGCAGTTGGGAAAATAAATAAATCATTTGATTTCTCTATTCCTTCTGCAATAGCATTTCTGGTTTGCTGACATGACTGAGCTGTGCTGTGAACGCATGTGGTGCACAGTATGCCACTTGGCTCAGTTGCTGGAAAGCAAGGAAACTTTCTGGGAATGTATGCCATGTGTGGGAAGCCAATCAGTCAAGACTCAATGCTTCAGAAAATTTGGAAAATTCTTATATTCAATCCTAAATTTGAAGTCTTGTCTTTTTAAGGTCTAGGAAAACTAGTTCCCAAATTCAGAACTATGAGAAATTGTGTATCACTAACATATATGTCCTGCTCATTATCACTTTGAACGGAGGAAGGGGAAGGCCACTACTCTGCAATGTTCCTAACCTCTTGAACTCACTCTCTGAATCCCGCTGCCTCAACCCACTCCATCTGGCTTTAAAAAGTTACATCTACAACTGTGTTGATGGTCAACGACTTCTTCCTTCTTTCCCCCCACCCTCTCCCTGCTTAGTGAATGGTACCGTTTCTTTAAAATATTTTGAGATGTTATCTTACATGAAAGGTGCTGTATAATGCAAATGGTTGTTGTGACTGAGGAGATTTTCAGGCCTGCACAACTAAGGTTTGAGTCTGATATGGAAACAGGTACAGAAGAGGGATGATTCTCCAAAGATGCGGTTTAACGTAGGCCATTTGGTAAATGTAAAATGAGCTTTGTAGCCTGACATCCTATTAATAAGTGTATAAATTCAGTCCAACAATTTATTAATGTTTCAGAAAGGTATAGAACAAAAATAATGTTGCATTGCAACTGGTTCCAGGTTTCTGTTTTCCTTTTGTAGATACATAAGATAAAGTCAACATACATAGATGGACTCCTCTCATGCACAAAAAAGGTGAGCTGGGGGGAGGAAGCGAAAATCTGGTTTGTTCCATGCAACAACTTTGACAATTATAATAGGGAAATCTCACTGGAGCCTGACATCGTCAATACTTCCGCATATAATGCTGAACAGAATTTCAGCTCTCAGGAATTAAACCACATGGCTTGATAGCCCTGATGACCTGTTCTTGTGCTGTAATGTTCTATGATGGAGTCCTGTAGCTCAGTGGTTAGAGCACTCGCTTTGCAAGTGAGAGACCCGAGTTCAATTCCAGGCAGAGGGCGAAACCTTGGGCAAGTTTCCTTACTCCACACGCCCAATAATAATCCCTCCAAAAAAACAAAACAATAATAAATTAGTCATTTTCAATCCATGACTGTTTGTGGGACATTGCTGTGCGCAATTGGCTGCCGCGTTCGCACACAAATATACAGTCAATTCACTTTACAGTGTGTTCTATGAAGTGCTTTGGGACGTCCTCCCGACGTGAAAAGCGCTATATCAAATGCAAGGATTATTATTATGATCTATGCGATGAAACTTTGGTGACAATATATCAGTGCTCCAATGTGCTACACCCAGAATGTCACACAGTACGTTTTGGATTCTCACCCATATTCCCTCTACACATACCAAGCAAAATTTATGATCCCACTACAGCCTACTGGGATAACATAGCGAGTGGAGGACAGGCACAGGAGAATGGGGCTGTACAAACACAAGATTTCTGCACTCGTGACGACAGGTTTCCGATAATCAGAAAGCAGTTTAATTTATGATATTAGCAAAACAGCTAATTGTGAATCACAAACACTGGTGAAAGCCAGTGAGGAAAGCACACACACACATATCCCAAAATAGTTTTGCATTTTATTATATGGTTAGTGTCTTGATTTCTTGACAGCGTTTCAGAGAAATATATCTACAGTGTTTTCATTGCAGAATTTTGTTTCATCTACATGGAATCAGACCGGCACAGTGAGCGGGAGACTTTCAGCCAAACATCCGGTAAGTGACATTCACACTGTGGCATTCTCTTTATGGGTGACGGTTCGCTACCAGCCATTACCAAGCAAGTAATAATAATAATCATCTTTGTATTTGGTACAGCCCCCATAATTTCAAACTGTCTCAAAGCTCTTCACAGGGAATTACTGTTGAGTGGTAGTGGCTGTTTATTTGTAGGCAGGTTTATCATAGAGGGATTTTTTTCATGTGATCGGTAAACATGCACAACTAATCCTTTTAAGGTAAATCATAAATGCTATGGTGAAGAACTGTGTGCTTTCTGGATGAAATGATGACAGTGCCCTGACATTTATTGTTGCCTGACCTCAGTATTTTATTTGGTGGAATTGACACTGACTACACATAACTATATATTGCCTGACAGAAGACAATATACTGGTATTTATTACTCCATAAAACTGAAGAAGATTTAGTGAAGCAATGATGATGAGCGCATATTTATTTACTGTCAATCAGAAATGAGTGCTGACGCAACCCAGATACAGTAAAATCTCATCATTATGAATTACAGTCCACCTGTGGTGCATGTCAGAGTCTGAAATCTTTCATAGTCTGAAGATCACACACAATTTTTAAATTCTTAAATAAGTCTATTCTTTAAAAATGAGTTATGGAAAACTGACGTTGAAATTATAACAATAATAATCCTTGCATTTTATTTAGCGCCTTACCATGTCGTTGAGACATCTCTATGCGCTTCACAGAATATATTGTAAAGTGGATTGACTGTATATTTTGTGGGCGAAATGCGGCAGCCAATTGCGCACAGCAGTATCCCACAAACAGTGGTGAATTGAGTGACCAATTTTTAAAAAAACAATTGAGGGATTATTACCCCTGGAAAGTGATCCGCCAATCGACTAACGGCCGTGCACTGTAGAGAGAGAGAGAAAAAACATATTATGACTGAATTTTAAGAATATTCCAAGCTTCTTCGCAACCTTACATTTAATGACATTGGTTGTAAGGTTAAAACCATGAGGTTTAGTGTATGCACAGTAAATCTTTGTCTGGCAAATGGGGTGCACATCGCTGATCAATAACAACATGCCCTCAGTCATAAAAAGATTGACCTATGCACGCTGGCTGAATTTTTTAAATTACAACTTTAAAAGTATTCATTCAAGTTTAGCTGCCAAAGAAGGTCTCAGGAGAGCAATCCTTTGTGCTGAGTCAGTTTGAAGTCAAGCTAACAGTCGCTGGAGGTCAATACGTCCTCCAGAATATTGCCTGACAAATGTAGTGTTGACCCTTGTAATGGTATTTATAACTAACCCATACAAGGCTAAATATTATTGCCAGAGCTGGTGTTGACCACATCCATGGATTGTTGCAAAAATGCGGTGTTTTACTACTGTCCTGGGTCAGAATATTCAATTCACTAATAAAATGGGGTTAATAATCCTTGCTTTTGATCCTGCACACAATTGTATCTGCTTCTGTGAGGAGCATTGCTGCTGGTACTGAGGTAGCTAGCTTGTAGCTGGCTCAGTATTTATTAAGCTTCAGTATTCGATCTCCCTACTTCTCCCCCCCCCACCTCGACCCCCAGCTCCGGTCTGTAACTCTGTCTGTCCAGTGCCTTGGGATGTCCTCCCAACATGAAAGGCGCTATGCAAATTTAATTTTGTTGTTGTTGTTATTTAGAGAGCCAAGCCATGTCTCATTACATTACTACACACATGCAAACACTTATGCAACTAAAAGCTCAAATAGCAAAATCCTGTTTAATAGCAGTACTATTGTTAAATATCCAAATAATCACATGTCTAGTGATAGTCTGTACAATTTTACGAATGTCCAAGAACATAAGAATTTCTAGGGTAGAAAAGGCCACTGCAATATGAATAAGATAAATAGAACTATAGAAATCTACCAGCAGAGTAGGAGACCATTTAATCCATTGTAATATTGTTGGTATTTGCTCCTCCAATGAAACCATTTGTCCGCATCCCAATTCCTCACTCTTTTCCTGTACCTGCAATACACTTCCTTTGCATGTACTTACTTAAGTGATTCCCTTCTAAATGCCTACCTGAATTGTACTCCAACCACCACCTCTGGCAAATCATTCCATGTTCTAATAATCCTGTGGAAGATAACACTCTTCTTTCAGCGCTTTGGGACGTCCTCCTGACGTGAAAGACGCTCAATAAATGGAATCTTGTTGTTGTTAATCTCTCCTTTCACGGACCCAGTTTTAATCTTATTTTGTTGCCCTCTTGTCCTTGAATCACCAACAGGCAGAAATAGTTTCTCACTATTTATGCACCGCCTCTCAAACCTTTTCATGATCTTTATTTCATATCAGAGAATAAGGTGCTGGATTACCACATGTTCAACCATTTATAAATACCACAGTGAGATTAAAATGATCTTTATTAATAATAATAATTAAAAATAAAAACATAAGTCGCTGGGAACACTTAGCAGGTCAGGCAGCATCTATGGAGTAGAGGAAAGTTAGTTAATGTTTCAGGTTGATGACCTTTCGTCAGAACTCACAGCTTGCATTAATATAGCCCCTTTCACATCAAGTGAAAGTCTTAAAACATTTCACAGAGACAGTTGAGAGCAATGGCAGGGAGGAGAGCAAAGTGAATTTAAGACATGTTCATAGATTCTATTAAGAGAGTTTTAAAATCAAAGAGCGAAGGCTTGGTCACCATTAGTAGGACAGAGAGTGAGAGGAGTGGAGGACATGAGCAGTAAAATATGCCTGGAGGAGATTGTGTACCTGAAGGAGAACATGAGAACATTTGAGGATGAAGGTCTGGGGTATTGGAACTTGGAAAGGATGAGAGCAATTAATGTGTGTAGCAGATTTTTGGAAGTACTGCGGAAAATCGTTTTCCAAATTAAGACAAAAATTACAACTTTTCTAAAATTTTATAGAATCTTAAAGGCTAAAACAGTGAAAAATCGTTTCCAGCAGATTTTAACAACTGCTTAAGTATTTGTGTATCAGTAATATTTATATTCTATACATCAGGCATTGGCGCATCCAATTCATTTTCAGGCACTGAGTTGTTGAGATATTGTGTTATGGGTGTGATGTAATTCAGCTTCACCTCAGTTTTTTTGTAAAGTGAGTGAGTAAATAACCTAACATGAGTACTGCTAGTGTATACTTCTGTTGTGAGGGGAAGGGCAAAGGCATATTGACTATTCTTAGTAACACACGGAGTGTCTTTGGTCCTAATCTTTCTCACTCAGACACAAGACTATATTGCAATTGAGAGTGAGTGGCATATTGAAAATAATTAACTCCACAGATTGCTGCACTCTGTGAAATTATATAAAATTACAGTATATCACAGAACAGTTTTAAGTTTGCCGATTAGAGTGGCCAGTAGAAATTAAATGGACCCATTTATCAGATTGTCCCTGCTAAGAAAAGCCCATTGGAACTGACAGGCTGAATGAATCGGTGCTTCAGAACATTTTGCTTTTTAAAGAAATATCTTCATTATGAATTGGTGTCAGCTGTACTTGGGTGGCTTAATGTCTTTTAACAAGAACAGGGGCCAGGGCCTGTGGGAATAAAGAAATAGGTGCCTGGTGATTGGGAGGTTAGGCAAAGCTCATTCTGACTACAAATTATAGACAAGTGCCTTTCTCGGGCATGGAGCACAACTGATAGGTCACAGGTGGTCTGAGATACAAATCAAAACGAGAGTGAAAAAAAGCTCACATCATAATTGAGGTGGTGAAGGTCACTATTTGTAAAAATGTCAGTATCCTGTAGTACTCTCTGAAGGCTTCCTGCGAGCTAGCAGACATGGCAGGGACTAAAGATAAGGGACTCCATACTATGGGGCAAAAAAGCATAATGCATGGTCACATCTGGGGCTCCTTAGAGCTCTATCCTCAGTCCGCTCCTATTCATCCTATTCTATACAAGTTAATAATAATTATTATACAAATTCCCCCTTGGTGACATCATCCTCAAGCATGGGCTCAATGTACACAGTAATGGAATAACTGTGTATTCGTAGGCAAACACGGGAGCACAATTGTACACACAATGTCCCACAAACAGTCATGAAAAAAATGAACAATTTTACTTGGGGATTGTTGACCATGACACTGGGAGAAACTCCCTTCTCTTTTCGAATAGCCCCACAAGGTCTTTCACCATCCACCTGAATCGGAAGACAGGACCTTGATTTAATGTCCCATCCAAAGTACGACACCTCTGACAAGGCAACCCCTCCACCCAGCACTGCATTTGAATACTAATTTAGGGTCTTGGACCTACAACCTCCTGACTCAGAGGTGAGGGTGCTCTGAACCAAACTGACATACAGCTATTTTTCAGAAGTATTGACAAAACAAATTGTTGGCAATGATTGTATCAACAACAACAACTTGCATTTATATAGCACCCCTCATGCAGGGTAGCGCCCCAGAGCGCTTGACAGTGCGGAGCACAGCGCCGAGCTGGGGGAAGGTGACCATAGGCATGGTCGAATAGGAAGGTCTTCAGGCCCGACCTGAACATGAGGAAGAAAGGGACAAGGTGAAGGGATAGAGGAAGAATGTTGCAGAGTTTCGGGTGGTAGTGGCTGAAACCGTGGCCACCAATGGTGAAATGGAGAGCTACTGTATGATTACAGAGGCATACAATTTGCACTTATATAA
Source organism: Callorhinchus milii (assembly GCF_018977255.1). Lineage (NCBI taxonomy): Eukaryota > Metazoa > Chordata > Chondrichthyes > Chimaeriformes > Callorhinchidae > Callorhinchus > Callorhinchus milii. The sequence goes on from NW_024704742.1 coordinate 65,540,809, forward strand.
CATCTTTCATGTCAGGCGGTTGTCCTGAAGAGCTTGACAATTCTGAGTGGGCACCAGCTGAGGGTGGGTCTGAGGATGGTGAAGAGGAAAAGATGACTGGAAGGAGGAGAGAAAATTGCAGCATTGGTGATAATTATCATATCGAAAACTGAAAAATTGAAAAACTGAAACTGTAGTTAATAGTTGTAGTTAATCCCCCAAATAAATTTGATCGTCTGTTTCATGACTATTTGTGTGACATTGCTGTGTGCAATTGTGCTGCTGCATTGGACTACAAATACACAGTTATTCCATTTCACAATAAAACCTGTGAAGTGCTTTGAGACGTCCTTCAGGCATGACAAGGTGCTATACTAAATGCAAGGATTAGTATTGTTATTTTTGTAAACTGACTTTAACATTAGAATTTTACAAGCTTGTCAGAGCTATGTACTAATTTAAACAGACGACACACAGCAGACAGTTTGCTAGTTGAAAACATAAACTTCAAAGCATGTTTTGATGTACTCATGGTAGCATAAAATGAATAGCACTGGCATTTAATTTAGCTCCTTGTCATCTCAAAATAAGTTACATTGCAGTGTGGTAGATTGTTAGGTATACAATTGCTGCAAGTAAACTGCAATATGAATATCCCATTCACAGCAATGAGACGAATAACTAGTCAAGCTTATTTTTCGCTGGATATTTTTTTTCCATGATTCTAAGAGGTGTGGGGATAAGGCAGGGAGGTGGGATTGAATGAACACCTTACTCTAATATCCGGTGCAGGCTTGATGGGCCAAATGGCCTCCTGTGTTGTACATTTCTATGATTCTATGATCTAAAAGAGATATAGTGAGTGAGAAGGATAGTAGCAGGCTGCAAGAGAACATAGACAGGCTGGTGAAATGGGCAGAAACGTGACAGATGGAATTTAATGCAGAGATTTTTGTATGTGGAGAGACCTGGGGATATGAAGTGATACATTTTGGGAGGAGGACTGAGGAGAGGCAATATAAGATAAATGGTACAATTTTAAAGGGGGTGCAGGAACAGATAGACCTCATTCACAAATGTTTGAAGATGTCAGGACAAGTTGACAAAGCTGTCAAGAAAGCATATGAGATCCTTGTTTTTTTTATTAATAGAGGCTCAGAGTATAAAAGCAAGGAAATTATGTTGAACCTTTACAAATGTTTGGTTAGGGCTCATCTGGAGTATTGTGTCCCATTCTGGGCACCACACTTCAGGAAGGATGTCAGGGCCTTAAAGAGGATGCAGAGGAGAATTACAAGAATGATACCAAGAATGATGGACTTCAATTATGTGGCGACACTAGAGAGACTGGGATTATTCTCCTTAGAGCAGAGGAGGTTGAAGGTAGAATTAATAGAGGTGTTCAAAATTATGAGGGGTTTTGATAGAGGAGATAGGGAGAAACTGTTTCCTTTGGCGGGTGGGTCGGTAACCAGAGGATACAGTTTTAAGATAATTGGCAAAATAACAGAGGGGAAAGGAGGAGAATTTTTATTACCCAGAGAGCTGTTACAATCTGGAATGCACTGCCTGAAAGGGTGGTGGAATATATGGAAAGGACTACATAGAAAAGTAGTGGTAGCAGATTGTCTCAGGAAATTGACAAGGGATTTAGGTAGCTATTTGGCAAATAAATGGATTGAGACTGTGAGAGATAGAAAAGTGTATTTATTGGAACCAGCCCAATGGACTGAAGTATATTTTTTCCCAGCCCTATACATGCCCTGCCCTTCTTCAAAATATTGTAATACCGTGGTATCTTAAGCATCTGCTTGAGTCACCACAAGAAGCAGACAGAACATCAGTTTAATGTTTCATGTGAAGGGCGGCACCTGCAACAATGCAGCATTCCCTCAGTTTTGTACTGAAATATCAGCCTAGATGAATAAGTTCCAAGTATGGGACTCAAACCCAACATCTTCTGACACACAGGTGAGAGAGTGCTACCAACTGAAATAAACACCTACAACAAATGCTGCTAATAAGACAAGTGGATGGTTGGCAACGTTCAGCTTAAATTGAGTACATTCTTTCTGCAAAGAAAGTTAATACTGTATTTTTATTGGAATCAGTACAGGTGTTATGTTGTTTCGTAAAAGACTTGTAATAGTTTCTAAGGCTTTCAATTCTGATTTCTGTGAGCCTATCCTGAAGTACTCTCTTGAGATAAACTCAAATTCTTTTCATTATACAGCAGAAAAAAAGCTATTGCCGTTTCAATAAGTAAGTGAAGCATAAACCATGTGATGGGGGCTGTGATGAATAGCATTTTCTTATTAAATAAGTTAGTCTATTTTCTGAGCGTCATAACATTTTATCCCAGTTTAGAGCCAATTTGAGTATAGCAGAGTCAACATGAATGTTCCTTTAGTTATTTTCAGTTTAGTTTAGTTTAGTTATTTAGTTATTTAGTTATTCCAAGTTATTTTCCATTAGCGGATTAATTCATTGGTGAGGGGTAGATTCAATTTGCTGAAATAAGGGGACATTTTCTGATATTACAAAATATTTATGTCGACTGTACAAAAATGTCAAGGGAACCAGAATCTGTTTTCACTCCCCCCCCCCCACCTCTGTGACCTCCTAAACCCCTACCACCATGCCCGCTCCCTCAGCTGAGCGGGCTCCAGCCTGCTTCAGGTCCTGCCCCACCATTGGCAGGCAGGCCTTCATCCACTCTGCCCCTACCATCTGGAACTCCATCCCGCAGTCCCTCCGCCTCACCCCCTCCCTTGCCTCCTTCAAGACCCATCTCAAGCCCCTCCTCTTCGACCGTGCGTTCGGTCACCCTCTTATCCGACCTGCCCTCCACCCTCCCTGATCCCGACTCCCAGCTCGGTTCCGAAACACTGATTATCCAGCACCTTGGGACGTCCTCCCGACTTGAAAGGCGTTATACAAATGTCATTTTGTTGTTGTTGTTCTAATGTCACAGAAATAAACTTTGTCATGTAAATCTAAATAAGAATAACTTCCACAACTTTCACTTGTGGCCAGAAGGGATCTGCTGATTAGTAGTAGAAATAGTAATCATTGCATTTGATTTCATGCTTTATCGCACCATTTGAAAACATCTCAAAGGGCTTCACTGTGAAGTGTAGTGAATGTATATTGGTAGGTAGCAGCCAGTTTGCGCACAGTAACCTCCCACAATGTACCTGTATCACATGTGGAGTCCTGTAGCTCAGTGGTTAGAGCACTTACCTCGCAAGTGAGAGACCTGGGTTTGATTCCCGGCAGGGCAAAACCTTGCCTGATAATAATCCCGCAAGAAAAAAAACAATAATAATTTAGTCACTCAATCCACGCCTGTTTGTGGGACACTGGTATGTCCAATTGGTTGCCGCGTTTCGCCCACAAATATACAGTCAATTCACTTTACAGTATATTCTGTGAAATGCTTTGAGACATCTTGCAGACGTGATAAGGTGCTATATCAAATGCAAGGATTAATATTATATTTTATTTATTATTCAGCATTGTATTTATATGCTATAAGATCCCTTCTGTGTGGCCTCTCTTTTCCATTCCAAAATGCCCTGTTTTTCCTCATAGTTTATCTTGCTGACAACGGGGATCAGCCGTCACATTCTCTTTTTTGTCTCTGAGGTCTGTTCTGAAAGTTTTGTTCACATGTTTGGATCTCTTTCCTCCTGTACTCTGTACACTGCCTCTCTGTGATTGAAAAACTCTATTGATTTGCTTTGGCCAGTACATAACCAATCATTCATTCCTCAGGACCAGCTCATTGCTGATATTTTTGACTCACTATGGCTTGCAATGCGTTACTTCTTTAGAGATTGTGCATTAAATATCAGATGATAACTACCTCCTACTACCTCCACCTCCTGCCAATCTTACCCCCATTCCTCTCTTTGCTCAGCTGACTCCAAACTTCTGCACGCCCCTCATTCCCTCTGCTCCACCATTGATGGCTATACTTTCAGCCAGAACACCTCAAAACAATGGAACTCTCTGCCTCAGTCCCTCTGCCTTGCCTCCTCCTTGCCAATATTCAGATCATACCTGAAAACTTTCCTCTTGGACTGGTGCCTACGCTCACCTCCCCTCTCTCCCCAGCTTGGCGCCAGGCTCCACCACTGTTAAGCACTCCGAGACTTTATCCCGTGTGAAGAACACTATATAAATGCAAGTTGCTGCTGTTGTTGATTTTCACCCTATAGAATTGTGGCTTCATTTTCAACTGGTGACTCGTGTGAGTGAGGAAGTGTTGGATTATATTAAAAGAGTTTGAGTTACTTGAATCATTTGGCGATGTCTTTAGTGATGCTTTCTCTTTCTCCAGTGTGATGATATGGGTTCCTGATATTACAAAGGTCAGCTACTTAATGTAAAGAAAAAAACTCAGCACTAATTAGCACCCAGGTTGGACTGAAAGTTATTTATCACTATATTCAGATAGTGCAGTACTCTTGGCTGGAGAGAGACAAGGCAGATCACCTTAACAATTAAAACACTTAACAATGAGGCAACTCCATATTGGCTTTAATTTCCTTACATTTGACATAGCACATATAACATCAATAATGTCTCAAAGCACCACTATGTTTCTGTAGTGTTTAGTGGCTTAGTGTAGGCGAACAGAACAGCCAATTTGTGCACACAAGTGTCCCCAAAATAGCCAAGAGGTTTGAGCTAATAATTAGAGCAATTTAGAGCAAATAAAGTAATTTGCTGCTGTGTTCCAGACAGCTTTTTTACAGCTTAATGTTTATTATTGGACGACCAAACACACTAATACTACTCCTAACACCAGTAAGTAACTTATTGTTATGATTTAGTTACAGAGCTTTATATATTAAATGGAAAAAATAAAACTTAGCGTTCCGCCTTCTGAATGCTTTTCATGTGTAAGTGGGATCTGTGGAACTCTCATTTTGTTTTTTTAATATTCTGAAGCATGGTGATGGGTTTCTGCATGTGTCAGACATCCAGCTGACCAAAAAATGCTTTATTTTTTAGTCACTAATTTTCAGTTTACACGTCAAGTTTAAAACATGAAGTGTATTAAATGCCCACCATGTAGCAGTCATTGTTTTTTGTTGGGAAATTCCTGTTTTATATGTAGATTGGATTTATTAATTCAGTGATTTCAATTCTGCAGGCAATTTATAGCTCTCCGACCTACTATCCCCCTACCTACCTGCCCATACCCTCCGTTCCTCTGGCTACGGTCTGCTCCACATCCCCCGCCCCAACCGCCCTACCATCGGTGGCCGGGCCTTCAGCCTCTCAACCCCGAGGCTCTGGAACTCTATCCCCCAGTGCCTTCGCCGCTTCCTCCCTCTCCTCCTTCAAGGCCAGTCTCAAGACCTTTCTCTTTGACCGTGCCTTCAGCTCCCCTCTCAACTCTCTACCCCCTCCTCGTCCCCTCCCTTCCCTCCCCTCACCCTGACCATTTTCCCCTCCTCGCTCTCTCCCTTCCCTCCCCTCACCCTGACCATTTCCCCCCCAATGCTCGGGTCCTGACCCAACTGTCCAGCGCCTTGGGACGTCCTCCTGACGTGAAAGGTGCTCTATAAATGGAATCTTGTTGTTGTTGTTGTTGTTGTTGTTGAGACAGCTGAGATTTCTACCACTTATAGAGAGAGCGCGAGAGAGAACAGTGAACGTGGGTAACGGATGATCTGGGGACCCAGTGGAGGCAGATTGGGCCAGAAAAATGAAGCGAGAATTGAATTAGCTACTGGGAAAAGACATTTAATTAAGTGTTATGGCAGCTAGAAATGGACTGGTGTGATATCATTATTTTATTTTGAGGCCTTCACCTCCCCTCTCGACTCTCTACCCCCTCCTCGCTTCCTCCCTTCCCTCCCCTCACCCTGACCATTTCCCCCCTGCTCGGGTCCCGACCCAACTGTCCAGCGCCTTGGGACATCCTCCCGACGTGAAAGGCGCTCTATAAATGCAATCTTGTTGTTGTTGTATGTGTGATAACTCTAATGGACTACATGTCATATGGGTACAATATAAATAGAGCAAAAATAAAACATTTTCTTAAAATGAGACACATGAGGCTATGCTTTCTAAGTATTCTGTGACATTTTTTTGAAGATTGGAGCAGTATCAATACTACAATCTAAAGTACAGATGTACCTAATATTCTAATGTTTTAAATTTTTTGGGGGTGGTCAGCCGGGTGTCTGACACATATGGAAACCCATCATCATGCTTAAGAGTATCCAAACCAAACTGAGAATTCCATGCTTCCCATCTATAAATGGAAATTCACATTTATTGGAATGGAATGCGCACTCTCTCCCTGGAGGGATGTATCTTGCTTACTTAATTCCAGAGTGTATTTGGCACAGGCTGGCAAGAGTCAAGGCTTGGGACCCAGAGTGTGCGTTGGGGTAGTGCTAGAGTTTAACCAGCTAAAACCACCAGCTTGACGTGGAGAGCACTATCCATCAAACTTTCCTATCGCTTGCCCACCATTAGGATTTGGGCTTGAATGGATACAAGAAGCTGAGTAGGAATAATCCTTGCCCCCAATGACTGTTAATTTGTTCAATGCTTATTTCTATTCCTGTACATTATTATTAACAATAAACATTATACATTGTTTTTCCAATTTATTTTTGAAGTCTACCCAATAGCAACTATTGTGTTCTCATTAGTGTGAGGTAGAAGTAGTTGGAGAGAGCTTCTGTTTTTTTTTTGGATGTGCTGCTCATTCGAGTCAGGGCAGTACTTTACTACGAGATCAATATGGACTGAAAGGTCCTGCTGCTTGCAGCTCAGTCCTATTTATATGACAGAAGCTGCTGCAGACGAATGGGCCTTTATAAATGGGAACATGGTGCTCTCCATGGGCGAATGCACTGAGGTTGTAGGAAGGTTATTTTACCATTGCTCCGAAAGGCACACTCATCTAAATACTCCATTCAGTGGATTATAATTTCTCCCCAGATTACTCTTTTTGCATGTGACATGTTACCACATAAATAGGTCAAATACTGTACTAAACTGACTGGAAAACTGGAATCAAAAATAAGGTTGAATTTTTTAGATTTTCTAATATTCTCCATGGAATTCATTGGATAGAAATGACGCCAATCTCCTGCTAGACTGTAGGAACCTGCTGTGGCTTCACAGAAGTTGAAAAAGAGATTGGGATTCAGAGAGTTCAGGAGGGTCAGCCTGAGAAAAAGTGGATAGTCAGAAGATCTGCAAGTTCCAAAACCTTTTGTGAATCCCACAAAATAAACACATTTGTCCCTCCCCCACCTCCCCAACCACACACACAAAGCATACAGACATACATGCACTCACCCACCCACTCAATATAAATAGCAGGCCAGCTCAGTCACACTATAAGGCTGCTGAGCACACTGAGAAATTAATAAATACGCACATTGCCAAAGATGCATTTAACCAGGAAATGATAGTTTAGTACAGCTTAAATATTGGATTCATCCCTTCAATTATTCATAGGACATTCAATTACCCAAATAGCTGCTTGGCACATGACTTGTGGATCTTGTCAGTTCCTGGCTTATGAGTGTGATGATGCTGACATTTGTGGCCATGAAACATTATATACACTGTGGGAGACACTCTGCTGAATACACAAGAACTGTTGTTCAGAACTTGCATGTGGCTTGAACTTATTGTTAAAAGTAACAGAGCAGAATTCATGTTTAAGTCATGCACACATCAAAGCTACTGAGTTTGTGAGGAGTTTAAATGATGCCCATGTTCTGAATAAATTTATCCATCAGTCGCTCCCACACACATTTGTATTGTCAATGTTTTTTTGAAGGGTTATCCATTGGCTGTTTGCAGTTGGGAATTGTTGCAGGTTTATTTGACAACAGCAACTTGCATTTATGTAGTGCTTTTCATGCAGGCAGCGTCTCAGAGCACTGAACTGCTTATGAGCCAACAAGACAAGATGGGCTGGATGGCCTTCTTCTGTGTCGTAAATTTCTATGGCTCCATGATACCAGGAATTATTTATTTTAGGTGAACTGTTGTAACTTAACATGATATCACAAGAGTTGTTTGAATAAAGATGGCCATTGGACCCATCTGATCTCATCCTTCCAGAATGCCCATCCTACAAAGCATCAAGCTGCTTTTTAAATGAGTCCAGTGCCCTGGTCTCTACCAGCTTTCCTGGCAACCTGTTCCAGTCATTAATTACCCTCTGAGTAAAGAAAAACTTCCTGGCATCTGTCTGGCAATTGTCCTTTGCTACTCTAAACATGTGGCCTCTTGTTCTACTGTCTTGGTGCATCCTAAAGTATTGTTGTAAGGTTTACTTTTTCATTCCCATTTAAATCTTATGCACTTCAATGAGGTCCCTTCTGAGTCTTCATCTTTTAAGACTGAAGAGTCTTAGCTTGTCTAATCATTATTCAGAGCTCATTCTGCTGTGAGTAGCACTGTATGGGTATCTAGGTATGGCCTGACCAGAGCACTGTACAGCCTGAGTATGACTGCGGATCTAAACTCAACTTATTTACCAATGTAGCCCAGCATTGGGTTTGCCTCATGCTGTTTTGATCTATTGGCTGGGCCAATAGAGAAGTGCGGCCACAATTTCTTTGCGGAATCTGCTAAAACAGACCCTCTCCGCTACAAACGTGTAGAAATGCAGTGAGCACGGCCCCGGGCCTCTGTGCGCTGCTGCCAGCTATTTACTCGCCTCTACTGTGGGTGGAGCAGCTCTGCATGTGAATGCCTGGTGCAGCACCAGTGGGAAATGGGCTTCGCTCTCCCCAAGGTCCTGCTGTTGAGATTGTCTGTTTCAAGTCTGATGGAATGCTTAACATTGAAAGAAAGAGTTTGATCTTTTATATAGTGCCTTATATCAAAATGTCTTGGATTACGAGACAGACAAATGCAGTACTGTTTTAGTAGGCAAACATGGCATTCAGTCTGTGCAATGTAGTGTGAACTAAGTGGGGGAGATGAATGACCTATTCATTTGGAGGATTTTTGACCAGGATACCCAAATAAATCCCCTTCTCTTTTTGAATAGTGTCACAGGATCTTTAATATGCACCTGAACAGGCAGATGAATTCTTTGTTTATCACAGTGCTGGCCAACTTTTATGGTTGGCCGGCAAAATACATTTTCTTGGTTGATTATTTCCTGATTTGTGACATAAATCAAGAAATATTTAATCAAGNAAAAACTGAAAAAGTGCTACCGATCGAACACGCACTTACCTAGACTAATGCGAATATTTGGGGGCCGCTTCTCAATGGGCCACTCCTGCCCATGATCACAGGTCGGCCATCACTGGTTTACCATCTTATGTGAAGGACAATATCTCTCATAATGAGGCGCTTCTCCCAGTACTGCATTTGAGTGTCACAATAGACTATGAGCTTGTCAGGTGCCAGTCTGGCTGAACTGATAACACTATAACTTCTGAATTAGAAGGTTGTTTGTTCAAACCCCACATCAGGTCTTTGAACTCATTTTGTGGAGGTACTGCCCTTCGATTGAGACATTAAACCAAGGTGCTGTCTTGCCACTGAGGTTCAGTTGGATGTTAACGATTGCATTGCACTATTCGAAAAGAAAAGGGTCTGCCCTGGCCAACAAGTCCCCAGATAAATTGGTCATTCACTTCTTGGCTGTTTGTGGGACATTCATCTGTGCAAATTGGCTATTGCATTTGCCCATAAAATATGCAGTCACTCCACGGTAAATCCTGTAAAGGGTTTTGAGACAATTTGATAAGGCACTATATCAAATGCAAGGATTATAAATCCAACTGTGGGGCTTGAACCTTTTGATCCAGAGGATGATGTGCTACAAATTGCCAGGAAGACACATCTGATCAGCAGTTATGTTAACCGATCTTTTGTATGAATGGTTTGTCTTCATACTGTCACTTTCGTGCAGTGAAAGCATGCGAACCAGCATGAGGGCCAAGCCAGATCCTGTCATCAATCAATGTCCACAAAGGTACATCTACCCGACCTTCCAGCAAGTGTGCCGTGATAGCAATCATGTCCAGTTTGTGAATGACTTCATTGTCACATATGCAGGGTACTATTCCTTGGATTTATTTTTCAAAAAGCTAAATACAACTAGAACAGCCATTCATTAAAATGCAGTCTTAGGCTCAATGTGTTTACTGAATAGCAATTCCTTCTTCAGTGTGCAACCTGCTCTAATGAAACAATACAGACAGCATGCCTAATCATCCTCATGGAAACTGGAATTATAACATCACTAAAGAAGGAAAGAGAATTTACAAAGCCAACTAAAGAAATCTTTCAACCATTAAATTCAACCAGGCATAAGGACTTTCACTTACAAAGAAATAAAGAAGTTTGAGCTTTTTTCACTGGAGCTAAGAAGGTTATGGAGTGACCCGATAGAGGTTTTCGATATTATGTGAAGGCCTTTGGTCATGTCATACATGTGAATGGCATTGTGTGGCAATGCTGCGCCACTATAGATTGCGTATTCGCAAGAATGAAAAGAAGTAAAACACCAAGATTTTCACAGACAAAATCTGTGACTGAACTATGGGCATGCTCCTGAAGTGAAAGGTGTTAAATAAATGTAAATTTGTTGTTGTAGTTGTTGTCAGCTAGAGGTCTTCTGTATCAGAACTCATGTCTGAGGGCAAATAGAGTGTGGGAGTGCAAGGAATTATGTGTATAGATATATATACATATATTAGACATTAGTCCTACCCTCCTTCTTTATGTTTTTTTACCTTCTGATTTATTTTTTTAAAATAATTATGCTGACATGATTCCATGGCAGCCATATTTATGTACAATAAACCTCACATAAGTCATATCAGTTGGGACCATACATTTAATATGAGTTAAGCAAAGTTTGAGTTATGTCAAACTTGCATACAATATAAACTGAGTCCTGTAGCTCAGGGGTTAGAGCACTCGCTTTGCAAGCGAGAGACCCGAGTTCAATTCCAGGCAGGTCAGGGCGAAACCTTGGGCAAATTTCCTTACTCCACACCCCTAATAATAATCCCTCCAAAAAAAAAATAACAAAGTGGTCATTTTCAATCCACGACTGTTTGTGGGACATTGCTGTGCGCAATTGGCTTCCACGTTCGCCCACAAATATACAGTCAATTCACTTTACAGTGTGTTCTGTGAAGCGCTTTAGGACGTCCTCCCGACGTGAAAAGCGCTATATCAAATTCAAGGATTATTATTATTATTATTATCAATCAACATCCACAAAGCCACAACCACCTAACCTTCTAAATCGCCTTGATAGCAGTATATCCAATTTGTGAATGACACGAGTTGAGACTGATACTTTTTTTTCTAAAACCAAACCCTTTTCCTCTGATTATTGTACTAATTTGTTCTGGGCCAACTCGTGACTATCTTTCTGGTTGGGGGTGTAAGTGGATCTTCTTGGGGTTAAGCTGCTTCCAAGCATGGAATATTGGAATTGATTTGATTCCCTGTAGACTGGTGCCTGAGCCACATGGGTCTGCAGTACTAGTTACTGTTAGTGACAGACCAGTCAGTCTGGCTTATCAGCGGGAGTTGTTAATCCGTCTAGGACAACCTTTCACATCAGGGCTGTGGCTTACAGTGATAAAGCAAGAGCCAAACGGGAAGAATTTAACTGTTTCCTGTGACTGAACACAGTCTGTAAATCGAACCTGGGACTTTCCAGGTTTGTATGTGTCAAGATCAGAAGGAATGTTTACATATGGAGAAAATATTGTGATTTACACTTCCAATTATCAACAAATGGTGGCAGTATGAGGCAGCAGTCAACTTTTGTTTGAGGTGGGGAGGTGTACCATTTAGTGCCTACCACAACTTTAACATTGTATTTACTGGTAATTCAGCTGGCAGCAAAAAAACAAGCGATTAAGCTGGAAAATATCCCTATTATATGAAAATGTTTGAATAAATTTGGCATGCAGGCTTGTTTTTGAGAAAACAACGAAACTGAAGGGATTTCCATGAATTGCTCAGAAACGAAATAGCAAACCAGATGTTATCAAGGCAAGCCAGTACAAGCAAAGTAACTTGTTTTAGCCATTCAGATCCTGTTTAGTAAAAGTACCTGGTGGCATTGTTGCAAGAACAAATATTGAACTGCTTATCTATTTACTATTTGTGTAGTGTATACATTTGTTGCAAAACCCAAAGCCTAACTTGGTGGTGAGGAATTTAGCTTGACTATGGAAGAGAATTGAGATGTGATTATTATCATTTTGTATTTTGTAGACAGAAGCGGCAGACAATTTGTGCTCACCAATGTCCCACAAACAGCCAATAATAATAATAATAATAATCCTTGATATAGTGTCTTATCACATGTTGAGATGTCTCATAGCACTTCACAGAATATATTGTAATGTAGATTGATTGTGTATTTTGTGGGCAAAGTGCGGCAGCCAATTGCGCACAGCAGTGTCCCACTCAGCTGTGCATTGAGTGACCACGTTTTTTTTAATAAAATGAATGAACAATTTTACCTGGGGGATTGTTGGCCAGATGACCGGGAGAAACTCCCTTCTCTTTTCAAAGGGAAATAAGATAGAGGTCAAATTCGGCTAGGATTGTGCTAGTTTCTCGGCACATCATAGAAAAATGTTTCTGGTGGTTGGAGGTTATCTCCCAACAAAAGCAGGAACCACTCAATGTGTTAATTATCTCAAGTTTTTTTTCAATACATGTGCTAACTAGCATCATAGGTCTTCACACATAATACACTGCAATTTTCAAACCATTGTGTTACACAAGCAAGGGTACAGTTCAAGGTTATAGGAGACCCATGGTCTGCTTCAATGTGCGATGAGCACCTGTTAACTTAAATACTTAACAAAAGCCTTTGAGAATTGTTACAACTGACATCAACGATTAGAATAGAAGGTAACATATATTCTCCCTCCTCAAAAAATCTATTGTAGACACAGATTTGTTTCTAATTAAATTAGGAGGCGTGACATGGGCTTAAATTCAGGGAAGATGAACAAAGAGTTTAGATTTAGCTCTTTTCCACACAGAGTAGTGAATATGTGGAATAGGCTGCCCAGAGAGACAGCGGAGGCAGATTGTTGGCAAATTCAAGAGGAAAATAGATAGCTATTTGGGGGAAGAATTCAATTGGTGGGTATTGGTAGTCTTGTCTAGGGCAGTATTGTCCAATAGAAATTGCTGACTAACACTACCACACTATCTTAGCCACAGGCACTAATTTTAGTAAACTGTAGCCTTACATACACTCACACAATACAGGTAAATGTATTTCACGTGTATGTTTACATGTGTATTCGCTTAACAAACATCTATCACCATTCAGTGCGAAACCTTGCAGTCATCTCTTTATTTTTCTTTTACAAGACGTGCCAGACCCACCCCATCCAGAGCACGGTTGGCTACTGTTTGCCCTTTGCCATGACATGCCCTGTTGGAGCTGTTCACTATTGCTGGGCTTGCTTTCTTCTGCTGACCTGGAGCGCTTATAGCTGATCGATATAGCTGACCACGATTGACAGCTCCTCTCTCCATACAATATTGTGTTTGTTTCCATTGTTTTCACCTGTGTTAAACACCGGTTTAGCAGGTAACCAATAAGCAGTAACCAAGGAAGTAAAAGCACACATGATCAAAAACCACTGGCACATGCTGCTTTTCATATTACCATTTTCAGAAGAAACTTCTTTACCCAGAGAATGCTGGAAATGTGGAACTCGCTACCACAAGGAGTAGTTGAGACAAATAGCATAGATGCATTTAAGGGGAAGCTAGATAAGTACATGAGGGAGAAAGGAATCGAAGGTTATGCTGATAGGCTTAGTTGAGGATTGGCAAGAGGAGGCTTATGTAGAGCATAAACCCAGCATAGACCAGTTGGGCCGAATGGCCTGTTTCTGTACTGTATATTCTATGTAATTCTATGTAATTTTACCAACAAACACACAACAACACAACAACAACAAGATTCCATTTATAAAGCGCCTTTCACGTCAGGAGGACGTCCCAAGGCGCTGCACAGTTGGGTCATGACCCGAGCAGGGGGGAAATGGTCAGGGTGAGGGGAGGGAAGGGAGGGAGCGAGGAGGGGGGAAATGGTCAGGGTGAGGGGAGGGAAGGGAGGGAGCGAGGAGGGGGAAGAGAGTTGAGAGGGGAGCTGAAGGCTCGGTCAAAGAGAAAGGTTTTGAGACCGGCCTTGAAGGAGGAAAGGGAGGAAGCGGCGAAGGCACTGGGGGATGGAGTTCCAGAGCCTGGGGGCTGAGAGGCTGAAGGCCCGACCACCGATGGTAGGGCGGTTGGGGCGGGGGACGTGGAGCAGACCGGAGCCAGAGGAGGGCAGGTAGGTAGGGGGATAGTAGGTTGGAGAGGTAGGAGGGAGCGAGGCCGTGAATGGCCTTGTAGGTGAGGATGAGGATCTTGAAATCAATCCTCTGGGGGATGGGGAGCCAGTGGAGGCGAGCGAGGGTGGGAGTGATGTGGTCCTGGTGCGGGACAGTACACGAGCTGCAGAGTTCTGAATGACCTGCAGCTTGTGGAGGGAGGTGGCGGGAAGGCCGGCGAGGAGAGAGTTCCCATAGTCCAGCCTTGAGGTGACAAAGGCGTGAACCAGGGTTTCAGCAGCGTGAGGGGTGAGGTAGTGCCGTAGTCTGGCGATGTTCCGGAGGTGATGGAAGGCGGTGCCAGTTGTGGTGCGGATGTGAGGGAGAAAGGACAGCTCAGGGTCGAACAAAACGCCGAGGTTCCTGACTGGCTTTGAGAGGTGGAGAGTGCAGCCTTGGATGCTGATGGTGTCAGCGCCTGAGGTGCGGAGGCGCTGACGTGAGCCAATCAGGAGGGCCTCGGTTTTTCGCACGTTGAGCTGAAGAAAGTTGTCTCTCGTCCAGGACTCGATGTCGGACAGGCAGCTGTCAGGACATCGGTGGTCGTGGAGTTGAGAGTAGAGGAGGAAAGGTAGAGTTGGGTGTCATCCGCATACATGTGGAAGTTAACTCCATGTCTGCGGATGATGTCACCCAGGGGGAGCATATAGAGGGTGAAGAGGAGGGGACCAAGGACAGAGCCCTGAGGGACACCACATGAGACAGTGCGGGGGGTGGAGGAGAAGCCATTCGTCGAGACAAAATGAAGACGGTGAGAAAGGTACGACCTAAACCATTCAAGGACAGTGCCTTGAAGGTTGAGGTGGGAGGACAAGCGGTGGAGTAGGATAGCGTGGTCGACCGTATCGAATGCTGCCGATAGGTCGAGGAGGACGAGGAGACAGAGGGAGCCCTGGTCACAGATGGTCAGGATATCATTGGTGACCTTGACCAGGGCAGTTTCTGTGCTATGGGCAGCACGGAAACCTGACTGAAGGGGTTCGAAAAGAGAATGGGTGGAAAGGAAAGAGCGCAGTTGGGAGGCGACAACTCTTTCCAAGACCTTGGAGAGAAAGGGGAGGTTGGAGATGGGCCGGTAACTTGATAGCTGCGACGCATCAAGGGAGGGTTTTTTCAGGGTGGGCGTGATGATGGCAGTTTTTAATGGAATGGGGACAGAGCCAGAGGAGAGGGACAGGTTGATGATGTCAGTGATATGTGGGGCAAGAAAGTGGAGCTGGGAGATAAGGAGTGGAGTGGGGATGGGGTCAAGGGAGCAGGTGGTTGGTTTTAGGGATAGGATGAGTTCAGTGACAGAGGGTGGGGAAACGGGTACGAAGGTGTGTAGGGGAGGATGGGTAGGAGTCGGAGTGTGGGAGGGAAGGGGTGGGTGGTGGGTGGAAGTTGGAGGGGAAGTGACCGCGGAGCGGATTCCCTTGATCTTGGATTCAAGGAAATCCAGCATCTCCTCGCAGTGAAGGTTGGAGGAGATGACCTGCGCGGGGTGGCGGGGGGGACGGAGGAGTCGGGTTGTGGTGGAAAACAGTAGCCTGGGGTTGTTCTTCGCCTCCAGGATTATCCTGGAGTAGAAGGACGACTTGGCCGAGGCTAGAGTGGAGCGGTAAATTTTGAGGAGGTCCAGCCAGATATGTCGGTGGACCGTTAGGCCAGATTTGACACAGGTGCGTTCAGCGGCCCGCACCTGGCTTTTCAGTGACACAAGGTCAAAGTACACATGCATCCGCAGTGCGAATATGAGTATTGAGATACATACCCGATAACAGTGTCTATTCCTTATTTTTTATTTACTGAACAAAAATGCAGTTTTGCCACATCTGGATTCCCAATTTGCCACATGTGACTAGTGGCTAGCGTATTGGACAACCCTGTTCTAGGGTCATTTAGTTTTTTTTCCTTTGGGCTGATGAATCACATTCCTGGTCCTGTATATTTCTACATTTCTAATAAGTTCTGGAGCGATGAGATCAGATGGCCAGAAAGACTTTCATCATCCAGACCAATCTTGTAATATGATATTCCTTGTATCTGACACGCACCCATGATAGTGAAACGTCTGAAAGGGCTTCACAGATAAGTGGAATGACTGCATTTGTAAGCAAATGTGGCAACCAATTTGCACAAAGCAAGGACTCATAAACAACCATGAAGTGAGTCACCACTTCATTGGTATAATTTAATGGTATGCTTTAATGTACCCATCCAAATTAAGCAGCATTAACTGTTATTAGGACAAAATAGAATGCATGAACAAATCCAACTAAATAAGATTTTTGTTTCCAGAACACAGATTGTATTATGTGATTAGAAACTGATTAAGTTGAATGGTACTGGCACATCTACAAAGCCTTTTCTTGTTTGTTATACAATCTATTTATAGTGCAGATTTGATTCTGAGGAGGAGAGGGATTAACTCAGGTCTCTGAGTTGTATCAACCTGAGAGATACCGTATTTTTAGTCTTGAGTTTTGATCCTTGAAGGGTTATGACAAGAGAGAAATCAACACAAGATGCAGTGAAGCACTTTTCTTACTCAGTAACTCCAGGGAAAAGTTAGTGAAAAATTCATCTCAGGAATGCCAAATATTTGAAGCACACCAATTGTTAAATCTGCCTGTTTTTATGACTGATTTAAAAAACGATTATATAATTCTGAGTCGAATAAAGTTCAACAAATTGAAGAGTCAGTTGGCATGAAACTAATGTTGACGATAACTGGAGGCACTAGCAAAATTGCATTTTAAAACCAATGCTCCCTGTACTCCTTTTTGTACCGTGGGGACCTGAGTGTTTCCCCTCAGTGAGCGGTGGGAAGCGGGAAAGCTTTTAACTGAGCACGGATTCTGCACAGCTTTGACAGACACTGACCTACACTACATAATTATAAAAGTAAAAAGTTAAAATGCCGATCCAGCTGCTGTGATTAGAAGAATCCTGTCCATTCCATTCCCTGACCAGGACCGCTTTGTTCCACCTCCATCACATTGGCCACCTCTGTCCGAACCTCACAACCAACGCTGCCGAAACCCTCGTCCACGCCTTTGTGACTTCCTGGCTGGACTGTTCCAATGTCCTCATCGCTGGTCTCCCCACTCCACCATACACAAAATATAATGAATGCAGAACTCCGCCACCTGGATACTCACCCGCACAAAACTCCACACCCCCAATCACACCAATCCTTGCTGGACTCCACTAGCTCTCAATTACTGAACAGATCAATTTCAACATCTTCTGACTCGTTTTCAAATCTTTTCTCGCACCTCCTTACCTATCCGATCTGCATACCCCCCCTCCCCACTCCATCACCTGCTGCCCCCACTCTATCATCGGTGGCTGTGCCTTCAGCCACTACGTCCTGAAATCTGGAACTTTCTCCCTCAATCCCTATGCCTTGCCCCCTCTTTCCCCACTTTCAAATCCTGCCTAAAGACCTTTTCTTTAATTGTACTTATGGTCAACGCCCCCCTCTCTCTCCCCGGCTCCTTGTCCAACTTCCGCCACTGTGAAGCACTCCGGAATGTTACCCCGCATGAAGGGCGCTATATAAATGCAAGTTGTTGTTGTTCTGAAAAAGGCTACGGGAGACAACATTTTCCCAAAGTCGGGGTGACTTGAATTTACACAGCATAATAATAATGATAATAATAATCCTTGCATTTGATATAGCGTCTTTTAACATCTTCAAGACATCTCAAAGCGCTTCACAAAATATACTGTAAAGTAAATTCATTGTATATTTTGTGGGTGAAACCCGGCAGTCAATTGCGCACAGCAGTGTCCCACAAACAGTCCTGGATTGAGTGACCAAATTATTATTGTTATTTAGGAAAACATCTCAAAACACTTTGCAGAGATGGACTGGAAGCCCGAGCAGAGTGGGAGAGTTTTTGTTCACTCAAGGCACTGTCCTTGAGTGGTTTAGGTCGTACCTTTCTCACCGTCTTCACTTTGTCTCGACGAATGGCTTCTCCTCCACCCCTCGTACTGTCTCATGTGGTGTCCCTCAGGGCTCTGTCCTCGGTCCCCTCCTCTTCACCCTCTATATGCTCCCCCTCGGTGACATCATCCGCAGACATGGAGTTAACTTCCACATGTATGCGGATGATACCCAACTCTACCTTTCCTCCTCTACTCTCAACTCCACGACCACCGATGTCCTGACAGCTGCCTGTCCGACATCGAGTCCTGGACGAGAGACAACTTTCTTCAGCTCAACGTGCGAAAAACCGAGGCCCTCCTGATTGGCTCACGTCAGCGCCTCCGCACCTCAGGTGCTGACACCATCAGCATCCAAGGCTGCACTCTCCACCTCTCAAACCCAGTCAGGAACCTCGGCGTTTTGTTCGACCCTGAGCTGTCCTTTCTCCCTCACATCCGCACCACAACTGGCACCGCCTTCCATCACCTCCGGAACATCGCCAGACTACGGCATTACCTCAACCCTCACGCTGCTGAAACCCTGGTTCACTCCTTTGTCACCTCAAGGCTGGACTATGGGAACTCTCTCCTCGCCGGCCTTCCCGCCACCTCCCTCCACACTGCAGGTCATTCAGAACTCTGCAGCTCGTGTACTGTCCCGCACCAGGCTCCGCGACCACATCACTCCCACCCTCGCTCACCTCCACTGGCTCCCCATCCCCCAGAGGATCGAATTCAAGATCCTCATCCTCACCTACAAGGCCATTCACGGCCTCGCTCCCTCCTACCTCTCCAACCTACTATCCCCCTACCTACCTGCCCGTACCCTCCGTTCCTCCGGCTCCGGTCTGCTCCACGTCCCCCGCCCCAATCGCCCTACCATCGGTGGTCAGGCCTTCAGCCTCTCAGCCCCGAGGCTCTGGAACTCCATCCCCCAGTGCCTTCGCCGCTTCCTCCCTTTCCTCCTTCAAGGCCGGTCTCAAAACCTTTCTCTTTGACTGTACCTTCAGCTCCCCTCTCGACTCTCTTCCCCCTCCTCGCTCCCTCCCTTCCCTCCCCTCACCCTGACCATTTCCCCCCTCCTCGCTCCCTCCCTTCCCTCCCCTCACCCTGACCATTTCCCCCCTGCTCGGGTCATGACCCAATTGTGCAGCGCCTTGGGACGTCCTCCTGATGTGAAAGGCGCTTTATAAATGGAATCTTGTTGTTGTTGTTGTTGTTGAGATGGGGATGGGGGGAATATAAGAGGTGGCTGTTCAGTCATTAAGGTCAGATTCTATTTAATAAAGTATTTCTTAATAATCCTTAGCAATAATTAAAGAACGGAATGTGTTTAGGAATACCGCAAATTTGACTCCCAGAGAGGTTTATTTGGAAAGGAAGCATTCATCAGATAGAGAATTATAAATAAGCTCAATATTCACTGGGAGAGTACCAAGCCATATATGAGTCATGCACTATACATTTTGAATTCTTACTTAATAACTACAATTATATCTGTTATAGCAGTGCACTTCTCAAAGTACAGCTACACCCTAATTACTGTTGTGAATAGAATGACTTATAAGCATAGCATCACTTTACCACCAGTGAGATAGTGTCCAGCTGAGCAGAACTCATGAGCCAGAAATGTCTCATGGTTTTAGCTTTAATACCCTTGAACCCCAGTGCCTTGGAATGTCCTTCCGACGTAAAAGGTGCTATATAAATGCAATTTGTTGTTATTGTTATTGGGGCCTTCAGCTTTTCTGCCCCTAATCCCATCCCAGAATCCCTCTGCTTCACCCCCTCTCTTGCTTCCTTCAAGGCCCGTCTCAAGACCTTCAAACCCTTCACTGTCCTGCGCTTTGGGATGTCTTTCCAATGTGAAAGGCGCTGTATACATGTAATTTGTGGTTGTTTAAAGCTGATAAAAATAATGACTATAAAAGATTTTGGAATTTTTTTTAATTCAGTCTTGTGGGCTGAAATTTTGGTCTCAGTTATGTGTAGCCACTAATGGGATTTTCCCTATTATAATCAGTCTTCGCCAAAAGCTCCATGTGTAATATCTACTGGGATTTTTTCACTGGTTTGGAAACCTATTTTCCCCAGGGCTTTTGGGGCACTGCAGAAACCCACCTTTTAAATTAAAGATGAATTGACTTTTCTAAAATCCTGCTCAATCCTAAATTTTAAGACAAATTTGTCTGAGCTCTCCATCACGGACAAGGCCATATCCAACCAATTCCTTATCTCTTTCTACTCTCACAGCCTTTTCAGGCTCCATTGGCTCCTTGTCCAGAACCGATCGATCGATTAAAGATCACTTACATACTCTAGCACCTCCTTTTTATGTGCTTTTTAAATGAGTCTAGTGTTCTAGCCTCTAATACCTTTCCTATGGTATCGTCAGAGGTAGGCAGTGTGGCTGAGGTAGAGGAAAGCAGAGGAACGAAAAGACCAGGGCAGTTCTGACAAAGGGTTGTGGAACTGAACCGTTGACTACTTTCCTTTCTCCATAGATGCTGCCTAACCTGCTGAGTTTTCCTAGCTCTCTCTATTTTTGTTAGAGGAAAGCAGTCCCGATCAGGGACTGGATGTGGGGTAGAAAGGAGACCTGGGGGTTGAACTGGATGCCTAGGTTGCGTACAGGGATAGGCCAGGGAGGTTAAAGGAGGTAGAATCACGGGGGAGAAGATTTTAATGGGAACCAAGGAAGATGGCTTCCATCTTCTCTATATTCACATGCAGAAAGTTGGTGCTCATCCAGGCCTTGATGTTTTGAAGGCTTGGATGTAGGTAGAAAAAGCTACTTTTATAGTAATAATATTATTATTTTAAAAAATTATTATTAAAAAAACAACCTTCAGTAAATTGGAAGGCCGGATTTTTAACCGAGTATCATAATATGTTGAAGAAAAGGGACCACAGGCCAGACATGAAAATAAATAAGTTCTTCTTTGTCTTTTGACTGCATTTACCAGTCCTTATGCCTACATCTAGCATTTGATCTGATGATAAGAGGTGTCGATTAAATTACTGCACAATTTGCAGATTAGCAGGATGTAGTTTTAAGTGGTGAGCTTTAGTGATACACAGTCATAGAGACAACATGTACCTGTTTGGGGAAGTGTCAGATGGAAAAGCTGTCTTTGTATACCCCCTGCGTAGTTCAGATTTTTTGGGTTTCTGTGCTGCAAATGCCAGACTCTCGTGAGAGCGATGTACAGATTGCATTGATTTAGGTCAATATCTCACATTTTTTCAGTACTTGGTGCCCACAGATACAGAGATGTATTAACGTTAGTGCTGACAAGAAGTATTAAAGAAAAATACTTTCCAGGACAGTAATCTGTTATGAGTGATGAAAAATTCTATTTGAGGGTTGGTTATTTTGTAGGTTGTTCAACTTAATTTTTTTAAAGCAATTCTATGAAAGTGGTTATTGAATTTGATAATCCTGAGTTTCTCTCTTAGGAGCATAGCAATTCAGAGAGGAATTCCTGATTTATAACTTTCCGGTCCTCATTGCTACAAATCGCACTGAGGAAATTAAACTGCAGTGATGGATGGCCTTAACAGCATTGTCTTGACTTTTTAGAGTTTTGCAAAACTTTTGAATTCAGTCTTAATTTGAAAGCTGTTTTCCCGCTCGAAGCTCCAAGAAAATGTTGACTAAAGGAAAAGGAAACAGCAGAGTTCAATTTAGTAAAGCAGAGTTGCTTTTAAAAATTAAGTCATGCAAAGCCAATCATCAAATAGAGTTTCTCACCAATCATAACCTATCCAGGGACGTATTATTTTAATAACACTCTCATTGCTGGCATTAATACACTTCTTTAGTTTTAAATTAGAACCAAAAGCCTCAAAATCGCTCATGGCATTAGCTGTGAGCCATAACTATCCTCCATTTGGGGTTGGTAAGCAGGGTTTCCTTGGAGATGAGATGGCTCCAAGTGTTACACGCTTGGCAACGGAACATCAAAATTGATTCAATCCTTTGTGGTATTCTGGGGTAGACTGATTCCTGAGTCAGACAGATCCTAACTCCATGGTACTGCTGCTGACAGCCCAGCCAGCCTGGCTCATCAGCATGACTTGGGAATCTTTCCACTCAAAATCCTTTAGACCCTTTAAGTCAAAGACCTTATGAGTAGAGTGGTCCTGGCTGGTCAAGCAGCAGGAAGCTTGGTAGAGAGTTCTCTTAATAGTAGTAGGTGGTTGAATTCCAGCAGCTCCCCAATACGTACTCTGGGGTCCCTAAACCTTGACTCTTGCCAACCTAGGCCTAATACTCAAGGGATTAGGTAAGTACAGTGTGTCCCTTTAGGAAGAGTGCACATTTCATTACATTCTAGATGCAGGGAAATGTCCATTTATAGGTTGCATCCATATGTAGATCTCCCTATCTAGTATCCACCTTCGGCCCACCCTTCAATCAGTTAGTATGTTAATTACAATCAAGACACATTTTTAAAGCATTTGTTAATTAGGACCATCGGTGTAAATTAGCATATCATACACCCCAATTTTCACCCCATAATTTCTTAGCTTCATAATTAATTAGCATTTCTTATGTTTTTATGTTATGTTCAAATACAGTAAATAATTGTTAATTATTAAGAAGGTTCTGTGCTTGTTTAATTCAGCGAGTAATAATAATCACATAGTGGTTAGTGGTTTATCACGTAGTTGAGACATTTTTTGGAGGGATTATTACCCCCGGAAAGCGATCTGACAATTGACTAACAACTGGGTTCCTACTTACTGCTAGGTAAACAGAGGCATACAGAACAAGGAAACTTGTCTAAGGTTTCACCCTGCCCGGGAATCGAAACTGGGCCCTCTCTCGGAAATAGTGCTTCTTATCCCTCTAAGATAATTACTCAAACCCTCCAGCATTTCTAAGGACCAGAGTTTTCACCAGAAATTTATTTGGGCTTTGTTGCCTTAATCTATGAAGGTATTTTATTTTAAGAAAAATAAAGTTAATATTTTGTTGATGCCTTAATTTAGAAAGGTTTTTTTGAAGCTCCAAAATAAATTCTGTTCTTCACAGACTTTTCACTGAATTTACCAAACTGATTATAATTAACATCCTGACTGATCTCTAGCCAGAGTGGATACTCAACCCCTCCCCCACATTCATTACTGAATCTGGGATTTGTATCACATTTACTTGCCTTGATTTTCTCCTATTTCATGAGAGAGGGATCAGCCTGACTCGGTGGTAGCACTCTTGTCCCCGAGTCAGAAGGTTGTGGGTTCAAACCCCATGTTGGGACTTGGAATCACATGGTCTAAGCTGACACCCCAATACAGTGCTGGGGGGGTGTTGTATTGTTGGAGGTGCCATCCTTCGAATGAGACTTTAAACTGAGGTCCCGTCTACCTGTTCAGGTGCACATTAAAGATCCCATGGCACTATTTGAAAAGAGAATAGAGTTTCCCCCGGTGTCCTGGCCAACATTCTCCCAAATAAAAATTGGTTAGTTATAATTTTTGCCCGAAAAAATCCGATAGGTGAAAATATACGTGACAAGTAAGAATAGCTCCATACCAGAAAAGAAGCAAGTGAAAACACTTTTCTTAATTTTCAGTTCACATCAAAGCTGGAATGTGACTTCACTAAGGTGCTGGGTTTCCTTTCTCAGCCTCTTCAGCAGGGTTTTGAACAGGAGACCTCAATAGAAAGCATGATCATCAGGGTAATTATTTATCAATCTAGCAATATCCAGTTGTACCCAACTTATACAAGCCTTAGCTCTTGGCAACCTTAGGTAAGCAGGGTGCATCCCTCCAGGAAGAATGCACGTTCCATTCCAGACACAGGGAAATTTCCATGTATGGATGGCATATAAACATGTAGCTCTGCTTGGTTTGGATATTCTCACCCGCTTGGCATGGTTTCTCACCCGCACCAAACTCCACTCCCTGATTACCCCAGTCCTTGCCAGACTGCATTGGCTGCCTGTCCCAGAGAGGATCGACTTCAAGATCCTCATCCTTGTCTTCAAATCCCTCCACCCCTCTGCACACCCCTACCTCTCTGACCTCCTCTCTCCTCAAAACAGTGCCCGTTGCCTTCGTTCCACCGGGTCTGGCCTCCTCCTCGTCCCCCGAATCCTCCGCTCCACCCTCGGCGGCCGTGCCTTCAGCCACTTCGCCCCGAGGCTCTGGAACGCCCTTCCTCACTTACTTTGTCTCGCTCCCTCTCTTCCTATTTTCAGGTCTTGGCTGAAGACCTTTCTTTTTGACCGCACCTCTGGTCATCTTCCTCCACCTCTCCCTGGCTCGGCCCCGGGATCCGTTACTGTGAAGTGCTCTGAGACACCATCCGGCGTGGAGGGCGCTCTATAAATCCAAGTTGTTGTTGTTGTTTCCTCATGTGTCAGATTATTTTGGTCCATGTGCTCTGTCACAAAGCTGAGCATTGTTACTATCCCAATATCATGCTCCAAGAGGGAGTTCAAATGCCAGACAGCTGCGATAAAATATTAACAAAGTCTGGGTTGAATGGTACTGCAGCAATCTAAGGAAATATGTGGTACAGAATGTAGTTGAAGTTTAGTTCATGCACTTTACACTCCCCAGTGGGAAGCTAATCTTGCACAGAAACTCCAGGCTGGTGAATTGCTGGAATGCTTCTAACTATGAAACAAAGTGTTATGCCTTAGAGAAGCAAATTGGTTTAAAGACCTATCTCATCAAGTTCATGACTGACTCAAGAATCATTTTGGTTTCATTTACTTAAGGAAAACAATGAGTCAGAATCCACCTACATCTTATCACATTGTGCTATGTATTTCACAGTGAATCAGTTGCAGTCATAACTCTAAATTTTATGATCAACAACATATTGCACTTAAGGTGTTTTTTTCACTTGCCATTTGTACAATTGCTGAGTGGGCGGAATGATGACCTGCTCCCAGACTCTACTAATATGGAGACCTGTAGCTCAGTGGTTAGAGCAATCACCTTGCAAGCAAGAGACCTGGGTTTTATTCTCGACAGGGCGAAAGCTTGGGCAAGTTTCCTTACTCCACACGCCTGATAATAATCCCTCAAAATAAAAATAAAAATAATAACTTGGTCACTTAACCCACAATTGTTTATGGTACACTGCTGTGCGCAATTGGCTGCCACGTTTTGCCCACAAAATAAACAGTCAATTAATTTTACAGTATATTCTGTGAAGCGCTTTGTGACGTCTCGAAGATGTGATAAGGTGCTATATCAAATGCAAGGATTACTATTATTATTTATTATAAAGCTGCTGTGTAGCTGATCACCAAAGGTTTACTAGGACCCAGCTGTACCGCAGACAGTATGGAGGTCTAATGCCCTTTATAAGGAAACCTGGAAGTACATTGCACCATGTTGACTGCTCAGATGACGTTAAAGATCCTATGGAACTATTTGACAAAGAAGCTTCTACTGGTATCATTCATTTCATAGTTGTTTGGGACATTGCTGGGCACAAATGAGTTGCCACATTTGCTTACAAATACACAGTCACTATATTCTACAGAACACTGATATCTTTGAGACGTTTCAATGTGATAGGGCGCTGTTTTATTATTTAGTTATTTCCTGAGTCTCCCACCACGACCGACTACAGCCTGCTTCTTTATGGTGCAACACCCTTAATACATCATAATTATTTATATTGTGAACGTGTTTGGTTTTATGTCTCTTTCCCTATTTTAATGGTTCCTTTTTTTATTATCTCATTAAATAAACACTGCAGTATAACTATGGGCATCAAACTCACCCCCGAGTGAGTGATGCTTTAGCAGATATATTTTTACTAAATTACTGGATCTGACTCCATGAATGAGCATTACACTTGGCATTGGGATTAAGTGTCAGCCAGGCTCAGTTGGTAGCACTCTCGCCTATGATGCACGGCTACAACATATAAAAAAGGAAGGGTGCCACCTCCAAAAATGTAACATACCCCCAGCACTGCATTGGAGTGTCAGTCTAGACTATGAGTTATGAGATTTTATAAGTCCCAATGTACGGCTTGAATCCACAATCTTATGATTCAGAGACGAGTGTCCTGCCAACTCAGACAGCTACATATTATGAAATATATTGCGAGCAAATTATGATTAGAGACAAGGGACCCCAGGAAATTAGATCTGCAGTGACAGGTTATAAGTCCTCCAAGACACTGCCCCGAGCAAGTTGTAGTTGTAGTAAGCTCAAAATTTGTAGTGTTCAATAATTTAATGTTGCTGAGAATTTAGTGTCAGTTATAATTTACCTATGATAATTTACCGCAGATTATATTTTACCGTAATAATTTACCATTGGTGATCATTTATAAGTAATAATTTACCAGTGATAATTTAACGTTGGTTATAATCTGGGCCAATAGAAAAATGTGGAAATATTTGCCAAAAATTGTGGGGAGATTTGGAAAATTACGGGGGTTGATTGGTGCTGTGGACGTACATTTTACTGCCAAACTACATTTTTTCACTTTATTGATAAAAACTAAACATGAGGAAATAACACACGTTAGATTGTTGCAAAAAAAATATGAATTGCTTCTTTAATTAGGTGACCCATTTTTTTTGGTAGGGGGGAAGCGGGGGTCACCAGTGAGGCTACAGGAGCTCACCACCCCCTGCCTCTCAGGGCCCAGCACTGCACACAGACACAGAAACAGAGACCCAGAGAGCGAGAGACACACACACGCAGAAACCCAGAGAGGGACACGCACAGAGACAGAGATCCTGAGAGAGACACACACACACACACACACACACAGACCCACAGAGACACACACACACACACACACACACAGACCCAGAGAGGGACACACACAGAGACAGAGATCCAGAGAGAGAGACACACACACAGAGACCCAGAGAGAGAGAGAGACACACACACAGACCCACAGAGAGACACACACACACACACACAGACCCAGAGAGGGACACACACAGAGACAGAGGTCCAGAGAGAGAGACACACACACAGAGACCCAGAGAGAGAGAGAGACACACACACAGACCCAGAGAGGGACACACACAGAGACAGAGATCCAGAGAGAGACACACACACAGAGACCCAGAGAGAGACACACACACACAGAGACCCAGAGAGAGACACACACACACAGACCCACAGAGACACACACACACACACAGACCCACAGAGAGAGAGACACACACACAGACCCACAGAGAGAGAGACACACACACACACAGACCCACAGAGAGAGAGAGAGACACACACACAGACCCACAGAGAGAGACACACACACACACACACACAGACCCAGAGAGGGACACACACAGAGACAGAGATCCAGAGAGAGAGACACACACACAGACCCAGAGACCCAGAGAAAGAGAGACACACACACAGACCCAGAGACCCAGAGAGAGAGACACACACAGAGAGACCCAGAGAAAGAGAGACACACACACAGACCCAGAGACCCAGAGAGAGAGACACACACAGACCCAGAGAGAGAGACACACACAGAGAGACCCAGAGAGAGACACACACAGAGACAAAGACCCAGAGAGCGAGAGAGACACACACACACACACAGAGACCCAGAGAGAGACACACACAGAGACAGAGACCCAGAGAGAGAGAGACACAAACACACAGAGACAAAGACCCAGAGAGCGAGAGAGACACACACACACACACAGAGACCCAGAGAGAGAGACACACACACACACACACAGAGACCCAGAGAGAGAGACACACACACACACACAGAGACCCAGAGAGAGAGACACACACACACACACAGAGACCCAGAGAGAGAGACACACACACACACACAGAGACCCAGAGAGAGAGACACACACACACACAGAGACCCAGAGAGAGAGACACACACACACACACAGACCCAGAGAGAGAGACACACACACACAGAGACCCAGAGAGAGAGACACACACACACAGAGACCAAGAGAGAGAGAAACACACACACACACAGAGACCCAGAGAGGGACACACACAGAGACAAAGACCCAGAGAGCGAGAGGGACACACACAGAGACAGAGACCCAGAGAAAGAGAGACACACACACAGAGACCCAGAGAGAGAGAGACACACACACAGACCCAGAGAGAGAGACACACACAGAGAGACCTAGAGAGAGAGAGACACACACACACACACAGACCCAGAGAGAGAGACACACACACACAGAGACCCAGAGAGAGACACACACACACACACACACACAGACCCAGAGAGAGAGACACACACAGAGACCCAGAGAGGGACTCACACAGAGACAGAGACCCAGAGAGAGAGACACACACACACAGAGACCCAGAGAGAGAGACACACACACACAGAGACCAAGAGAGAGAGAAACACACACACACACAGAGACCCAGAGAGAGAGACACACACACACACAGACCCAGAGAGAGAGAGAAACACACACACACAGACCCAGAGAGAGAGACACACACAGAGAGACCCAGAGAGAGAGAGAGACACACACACACAGACCCAGAGAGAGAGACACACACAGAGAGACCTAGAGAGAGAGACACACACACACACAGACCCAGAGAAAGAGACACACACACACAGAGACCCAGAGAGAGAGACACACACACACACAGAGACCAAGAGAGAGAGAAACACACACACACACAGAGACCCAGAGAGGGACACACACAGAGACCCAGAGAGGGACTCACACAGAGACAGAGACCCAGAGAGAGAGACACACACACACAGAGACCCAGAAAGAGAGAGAGACACACACACAGAGAGACCCAGAGAGAGAGAGACACACACAGAGACCCAGAGAGAGAGAGACACACACACACAGAGACCCAGAGAGGGACACACACAGAGAGAGACCCAGAGAGCGAGAGAGACACACACACACACAGAGACCCAGAGAGAGAGACACACACACACACACACACAGACCCAGAGAGAGAGAGAGACAGAGACAGAGACAGAGACCCAGAGAGAGAAACACACATACACAGACCCAGAGAGAGAGACACACACACACACAGACCCAGAGAGAGAGGGACACACACACAGAGACCCAGAGAGAGACACACCACACAAACAGAGACAGAGACCCAGAGAGGACCACACAGAGAGAGACACACAGGGACAGAGACCCAGGAGAGAGAGAGAGACACACACACAGACTGTGTCAGAGAGAGACACACACACACACACAGACTGTGTCAGAGAGAGAGACACACACACAGAGACTCAGAGAGAGACACACACACACACACACACACACAGACCCAGAGAGAGAGGGACACACACACAGAGACCCAGAGAGAGACACACCACACAAACAGAGACAGAGACCCAGAGAGGGACCACACAGAGAGAGACACACAGGGACAGAGACCCAGAGAGAGAGAGAGAGACACACACACAGAGACGCAGAGAGAGACACACACACACACACAGACCCAGAGAGAGAGACACACACACACACAGACCCAGAGAGAGAGATACACACAGAGACAGAAACCCAGAGAGGTACACAAACATACAGAGACAGACCCAGAGAGGGACACACACAGAGAGAGACCCAGAGCGAGACACACAGAGACAGAGACCCAAGAGACACACACACAGAGACAGAGACCCAGAGAGACACACCCACACAGACAGAGACCCAGAGAGAGACAGATACCCAGAGAAGGACAGTCAGAGAGAGAGACCCAGAGAGAGAGACACACACACAGAGACCCAGAGAGAGAGACACACACAGAGAGAGACACACACAGACCCAGAGAGAGACACCCAGAGACAGAGACCCAGAGATACACACACACACACACAAACCCGGAGACACACACACACACAGACCCAGAGAGAGACACACACAGAGTCACAGACCCAGAGAGAGACACACGCATAGACAGAGACCCAGAGAGAGATACACACATAGACAGAGACCCAGAGAGAGACACACACATAGACAGAGACCCAGAGACACACACAGACACAGAGGCAGACACATAGAGACAGACAGAGACACAGACACACAGAGACACACACAAACAGAGACACACAGAGAGACACAGACAGAGACACACACTGACACACACACAAACAATCACAACAGTGGGGCCTCTGAGTGAAGCCCATTTGCCATTTGCGCCACACCGACCTAAGTGATGTCAAGTAAACAGCCAGGAGGCCAGCTGGCCAGAAACTTCCTTCACAGAGGTTTATAACGCAGGGCAACATTTCTGGCAGAAAAAGTGCGCCTGTCTTTTCTATTGGCCCAGGTTATAACTTACCAGTGATAACTTGCTGGTGATATTTTACCAGTGATAACTTGCTGGTGATAATTTTCCTGTAACAATTTACCAATGATAATTTACATTAGATTTGCTTTATTGAAAACTGTTACGTTTTGCCCAGATTCCCTGGGCCCCTCAGCATATTTGATGATTACATAAATAATAATGATTGTCTTTAATTGAATTCATATTTGCTCAGATCACACTTCATCTTAGCCAGACGGTCACGGCTGTTCAAAAATGCCTCTACAGAATCTACAAATCTTCCAAGAATATTATCTTTTTTAACACAACATAAGATTTATTAATAACAATTCAGTGAAACTATAATCTTGTTATTCATTGGAATTTTCAGCTCTGGTTTACAAACTTATCTATCATGTTTATTACAGAACATCCAAGCTATCCCAACACAGCCAATTCAAATCACCAAGCAGCAGTACATTCAAGGTAATAATCTGCAATCTGTTCAGACTGGATGAGGAGTTATAAGAACATAAGAATTTGCTAGGTGAAAAAAGACCAAGGTCCATCTAGTTCGTCTTCCACCATCAAGCCAGTCGCTTGACATGTTGTGTCCCAAATTGTATACTGTATCCTGTGATATTATTTTCTAGCAGAAATCTATGTAATTTGTTCTTGAAACAAACAACACTTTCTGCTTCCATTGTCTGTCTCCCTAGGGAGCCTGTTCCATAAGTTTACTACTCTCACTGAAGTAGTATTCCCACAAATTTGGTCTGAATTTACTTCCCTTCAATCGCATGCCATGCCCTCCGGTTCTACTGTTCAGTACAAAAAAAAATAGCTTATTATGATCTACATTATCTAGTCCCTTCAGAATTTTAAAGACTGCAATCATATCGCCCCTCAACCTTCTCTTCTCCAGTGTGAACATGCCCAGTTTATCTAATCGCTCTTTGTAGTCCAGTCCTTCCATCCCCTCAAACATTTTGGTTGCCCTCCTCTGAATCCTCTCAATCGCTTCAATATCCATTTTTATACTGCGGTGACCAGAACTGTGCACAGTATTCCAAGTGTGGTCATACCAGTGATTTATAAAGTGGTAGGATTATCCCACTATTTCGGCTCAATATTGCTCTTTTAATACAGCTCAGCATCTGGTTTGCTTTACTCACTGCGACTGAGCACTGTTGCAATAGCCTCAATTTATTGTCAATCAGGATCCCCAGGTCCATTTCATTTTCGTACAGATTATTTTTTTTCCATTTAAATAATAGTCCTTTCCTGGATTTTTTGTCCCCATGTGAAGCACTTTGCATTTCTCTACATTGAATTTCATCTGCCATCGATGAGGAGTCATTAGCTTTATGTGATCTGCAAAGTTAGCCACTGTGCTCGTGACACCTAGCTCCAGATTGTTTATGAAGATATTAAATAAAAGAGGTCCCAAAAAGACTTCACTGGTAAATAAAGTCTCACTTTATTCATCAGCAAAAGTATGAATTTTCCACTGATTCTCTGATCCAGCAGACAGTGCATTGTATTGGTGAGCTGGTCAGCATTTTTATCAAACATGTTTTTTTTCACCTATTCTTCTAACACGAGGCAAATTGCTTAATCTTGTAAATGAATTGTCTATATTGGACACTATTCTGAGCATTCCTAATCCTCATATGTGGAGTGAATATTGCATCAAAAGGGAAGGTAAATGGTAATTTTAACATGTTAGGGGCTTTTAAGAGTTAAAAGAGGAAGTACTCTTCAAGTGAGAAGCCACATGGAAAGGTGAGTATTTACTCCACAACAACATGTTACTATGCATTTATATAGCGCCCTTCTCATTGGAAGGATGTCCCAAATCATCCTTGAAGTTAGTGGGCTATTGATGAGGAAGAAAAAGTGTCACATCCTCCCTTGACAAAATCAATTCAGTCCTATAAATATCTTAAGATGACTTTCCCCAATACATAGCAGCACCCAATCCAGAACATGAGAAACAAAAACATTGAGGCTCAAAATTTTGCATGGTCTTAGACTCCTTAAGAATCTTACCATAAAATTTAAGATTGTGCAGGTATTTTGGAAAGTTGTTTGTTAGATTCAGTCGTAATTTAGAAGCTGTTTTTTAACTACGGCAAACTAACTTCCAAATTAGGATTGAATTCAAGATTTTCCCCAAATTCTGCACAATTTTAAACTTTAAGACTTAAGGTTGAGGGACTTCAATTATGTGGAAAGACTAGAGAGGCTAGAATTGTTCTCCTCAGAGCACAGAAGGTTGAGGGGAGATTTAACAGAGGTGTTCAAAATTATGAAGGGTTTTGATAAGAGTATTTCCTCTGGCGGGTGAGTCAGTAATCAGATTTAAGGTAATTGGCAAAAGGGGAGAATTTTTTTACGCAGGGAGTTGTTATGATCTGAAATGCACTGCCTGAAAGGGTCGTGGAAGCAGGTTCAATAATAGCTGTCAAAAGGGAATTGGATAGGTACTTGAAAAGGAAAAAAATTGCAGGACTGTGGGGTAAGAGCAGGGAAGTGGGACTAGTTGGATAGCTTTTTCCAAGAGCCGGCACAGGCTCGATGGTGCTGTAAAATTCTATGATTAAAACTAAGACTATGGCAATTTTGGATGTCTGAACTGTCTTTCCTACAAAAGCGAAGGTTCACTTTTAAATCCAAGAAAGCGAGTTCTGCTAACAGCCAGCTATATGCTGCCACACAGCTATTAAATATGAATGAGAATTATAAATTGTGTTTAATATTTAAGATCCTTTTACAATGGTCAGAGCTAAAAATACGTTTAAATCACTGGTGCTATTTGGTTACTTAGAAACTTCAAATAGATTTTTGAAGTCATATGAAAGGAAAATTTCACAGTATGTCTGGAATATTTATAGTAAAGCTTATCAACTTCCAAAGACTAGTCGGATCTTCATGTTTTAATACAAGCAGGGCTAGTGGCAATGTAGCCCTATACAGACCCAATGATAAAGTTTAAACCGTTGTATTTGTTTACAAATTAAATGAAAGGAAAAGTTGAACTGAACCAGGCTAGGGTGCTGAATCATCAATGTATTTAATTGGTCTTTAATTAAAATTGCGGAGGCTTCTGACAGCTTCAGATATGACATCTCAAATCAACAGAGAGAAGCCATATGACATGGTGCACCTAGACTTTCAAATGGCCTTCAGTACATGCATAAGAGATAGCTTTATAAACTTAAAGCAAAGTCCCAATGTAGGTATAAAACATTTGTCCAAACAGTTCTCCTTAACTTTCTGAGCTGCTAGGAAATCAACAGAGCGTTTTCTTTAGACCCACTTGCCAAGGCCAGGACCAAGCAATGAGGTGAATTTGTCATTAAAAGGTGAAGTGGCTGTGGGGAGGTACGGCTCCAGCCTACACTGATCTGACAACCCCTCCCCAACCCCAACCGTGCGTGTGTCAGCCTGGCACAGTGGTAGCACTCACACCATTGAGTCAGAAGTTTGTGGGTTCAAGCCCCACATGGGGACTTGGAATCACATAGTCTAAGCTGACACTCCAACAATAACAACAATAACAAGAACAACAAAATTACTGCGGTGTAGTGCTGGGGGTGTGTCCCATTGTTGGAGATGTGACTTCGGATGAGACGGTAACCAAAGTGCCATCTGCCTGTTCAGGTGGATGTTAAAGATCATAAGGCACTATTCAAAAAAAAAGAGAGTTTTTCTCCCGGTGTCCTGGCCCACAATCCCCCAAATAAAATTGGTCAATAAAAATGTCTCAATGACGTGATAAAGTGCTATATCAAGGATTATTATTATTAACTCTCTGGTTGCAAGTTATATATGTATTTCATTGCAACTACAGAATCTCTGTGAATCAGTGATCATCCAAATCCTATCTTGAAAAGATTTCTGGGAAGTTTAGGAAAAGGAAAAGTAAACAACATGACTTCAAAGGAAAGTGATCCTCTATCTTATGTCTATTTACCTCTGCTTGTAGGAAAGGAGCCAGAGACAGTAACCATCTCTCCAAGGAACATGTTTGTTTCATCGGACGGGTGGACATTTTTAGCTGCAGGTAACCCAATATTTATTTCTATTATCGCAGCCCGTAAGCCTACTATTCATTGCTGTGCATTTATTGAAAACGTTTTGAGACATTGTGATGTGATAAGACGCTGTAAAATGTAAGTATTCCTTGTTCTTAGTTACAGAAATAGTATGTATCAGTTAATTGCATCACATTCAAACAAAACTCCCTGCCAATCTTCACCTCCTTAAAAATATAAACCTCTTTGCTGTTATTTTGTGTCAATCCAGCTCAGTTAGTCGTACTCTTGCTTCTGAGTCAGAATGTTGAGGTTTCAAAATAAAAATTTGGATTTAAGGTTGTAATCCTGGCTGAAACGCCAGTAAAGTATTGGGAGAATGGTGCATTGTTGGAGTTTCATATAAGATATTAAACTGAGATAGTTTACCTGTTCTTCATGTGGACATTAAGGGGTAATGGGGTTTCCTGTTATAAAAGATTACTATTTTCTATGAATCATCACTAATCAAATTGATGTCAGCCTGGCTCGGTTGGTAGCACTCTCGCCTCCTTATCAGAAGATTTTGGGTTCAAGGTTCACTCATATAATCCAGACTGATTCTCCAATGCAGAGTTGGGGTGTGCTGTTTTGTTTGGATGAATGTTAAATCGAGGTTCCTACGCCTCTTCAGGTGAACGTTAAATATCCCATGGTAATATTCAAGAAGAGAAGTTTATTCCTCCCAGTGTCTTGGTCAATAATCTTCCAGATAGAATTGGTCATTCACTGTTTGTGGGACATTGCTGTGTACAAATTGTCACTGCCTTTTATGGTTATTGGCGATAAACCTACATGTAAAGGGAGCTACAAGGGCTGGACACAATCAGGCTTGATTGGAGTTTGTAATAATTGAGCTCTAATATAAAGCTGAGGGCTTAGGAGTGTGAGATGAGAGTCTGGAGAAGACAGAGTTAGAGTTTCCTTGTTAAAATAAACTATTTTTTGTTAACAGTATTGTGCAAGTTTTGTTTTTCAGGTGTGATTCACACCCTCATTCCAAGTCACTATACTTTACAGTAAATGAAGTGAAGCTTTGAAACATCTTCCTGATGTGAAAGGCACAAATTCCAGAATTCTTAATAATCAATTAGGATGTTATTATTATTAATAATTTTAATAACATCCTAATTGATTCTGCATCTCCTATTTTCGGGCCAGTGTATGCCATATTCTTGCCACCCTCTGTGTGAAGAAATGTTTCTCTGATCGCCCTTTTAAATTTGTTTGCTCCATTCATGCCCCCTTTGTTTTCAAATCGAAAGTAGAAGACACATTTTCCAGTTTGGCTCATTACCAGTGTAACAAATGGATGGTCCCATGTTTTCTGAAATAATTCTGATCTTCACGACTTACCCTTTGATAGCTAAACTGTAAGGATGTCAGTCTAACAAAAGCCCTGAGATCTGGCTGAACGTAATGAGAAAAGGAAATTGCAGATGAAAGTCATTCACTTTCAAGTCACGCATACTTGACCCAAATCTATTATCCAGCTGTAAAAGTCCAGCAGCGTTTTTTCCCACTAATTCTGGAAATTTCCACTGCAGTTTCGGCAGTAACTAAAACAACATTATCATAAATTACAAGGAAGATTAACAAAAGTGCGCTGCAGTTAAGAAATATTCCAACAGATAAAAGGCTAATGTGAGATCTTTGACTCTAGATTGTAAACTGACTGCAATAAAAGGTGGTAATTTTTATTTCTTTAAGTTTAGAGAAAGATGCAGTGTGGATTTTTGCACCAAGACAGGCTGCTATATTAATGTTTGCAAGTATTTTTGGATTGCAAAATTAAATAGGTATGAGAAAAGAGAGGGAAGGATTGTCCTAGGCGGTATTCCTCCAGATAACATTTGTCATTCACTTCATGGCTGTAAGTGTGACCTTGCTGTACACATATTGGCTGCTGTCTTTGCCTACAAAATATTCAGTCACTACATATAACTGTAGATCCATGTGAAGAGCTTTGAGATCTTTTAAGCACTCTGGGACACTACCCTGCACGAGGGGCACTATATAAATTCAAGTTGTTGTTTTGATGTTATTGGTATACTAAATGCAAGGATAATTATTATTATTAAGGAGTACTGAGAAATGTATTTGTTGGCAAACACGGCAGCCATTTTGCACACAGCAAGGTCCTATAAACAGCTATGAAGCAAATGACTAATTTTATTTGGAGGATTGGCAGAAGCATATTAGAGTACGGGCAAAGAGGAGAGATTGGGATTAGGTTGGATGTCTTAGGAGCAAAATTTACAGAAACTAATTAGCCAAATGACATGATGCTGTGTCATACATTTCTGTGGACACAATTGTAAGAGTGAGAATTAGAGAAACACAAAATGCAACATTAAAGGTGAAAAATGTGGTAGTTATCACATTGAATCTGTTATTAATTGTTGCATTTTTCAAACATTGCATATAAGCCAAATCGTTACCTCAACACCATTTCATATGCTCTGCGCAGATGCTCCCCCTTTATAGTGGGGGGATGCTCCAGGAAGCCTATCAAGAGACGTAGTTGATGCCAATTCCTGGAAGAGGCATAGTTGATAAATGGCTGCCGTTAAGGTAACTTCCTGCCCACTATGCATGTGCGTTGACTTCCCATATTAAAAAGTGCCATCTTCTGATCAATGACATTTCCTGCATGTATTCCACATGTATATATGTTTGTGGGACACTGCTGTGCGCAATTGGCTGCTGTGGTTTGCCCATAAAATATAGTCAATTCACTTTACATTATATTCAGTGAAGTGCTTTGAGATGCCTCAACACCATGATAAGGCACTATATCAAGTCCAAGGATAATTTATTCATTATTAGGTATAGCTTAGAGGAAGTGACATTGATGATGCCTGACAACCCAAAGGGCACTGTCTTATGAGCAAATCCATTTTATGGGTGGGGGATTTTCTACAACATTAGGATCTATTATGCATGTTGTATGCAGTCTGTGCAAAGATAACTTTATCATGCGTACACCATTGTGAGGATTACTTATTACTCACATAAGGAATAATTTTTCATTGGTTGTTAATTACATAACTAAGAGCATGTGCATCTGTAATTCCCTCTGCACATGTGTGTTTACAAATATTTTCCACACCTAGCATAATACAGCTGCATTTACATAATCTAAGTAACTCACTTAATACGCCCTAATATATCCTTTACCCATAGGGATCAATTGCTGTTACTAGATGCGTCTGACATTCCTGTGTTTGCCAATTTTAGTGGCACTGTAGATATGTGCACACAGCAGAGACTCTGTCAAATGGATGAATCAAATGTGCTTAACTCTGGGTTCAGCATTCCTTTCCCTAGGAAACCAGATACAATCTTCACACATAAAAGAGGAGAAAGGCCCATTTAGCCTGTTAATCTTTTTATTAAAAGTCATTAAAGAGGATCTCTTGCAGCATTGCACAGCTGAGAAGGAAAATTGAAAAGTAAGTCATATATTTAACTTCCGATCCCATCTCCAGAGGTAGAAATGTGAAACCAATTCCTGAGAGCACAAACAAGATCCAGATAGAGAAGGTACTTTAGTTAATGGATCTCATCCTTTCAGAATGCCCACCCTACCATTCAATGCAATATCAATTTATATACAGTAGAGTCTTTATAGCAGGAATGTTCCAAGGCGTTTATCAATCCTGGCTTGGCACCCGAGCTGGGGGTGGGAGCTGAGGGGGTGGGGATGGGAAAGATGACCAAAAGCGGGGTCAAAGAGGTAGGTCTTGAGACAGACCTTGAACGAGATGCGGGAGAGAGAGTCGTAGGCATGGAGTTCCAGAAAGCGGTGGCAGATCAGCTGAAAGCCCAGCTATCGATGGTAGAATGGTTTAGATGGATATCAAAGACATTATTTGAAAAGAGAAGGGAGTTTCTCCTTATGCCTGGTTAACAATTCTGTAAAATAATTAGACATTCATCTCCAGTGTATGTCATGGATGTCAGTTGGTCCTTGCTGGCACAAATGGCTGCCATGTTTGCCTATAAATGCAACACCCACCATCACAATTTACATTTATATTGTGTTTTTTAAGGAGATATCACAAAGGCTTTACATGACTGACTGGGATCCTGTGGGAGGAGGGCAAAAGTGGCCAAAAGCACAATGGAAGAGATAGGTCTTAAAGCAAATTTTGAAGGTGGGAACGGGGTGGAGAAAGGCGGAGTGATTGATTTCCAGAGAATGGGAGCAGAGTTGCTCAAGGCTCTCCCATCAGTAATGGGGCGTATAAAGTGGGGGCCAGGTTGGTGTTTTTTGCTGAGTGGAGGAAGAGAAGGGGCAGCAGGGTCACTGGAGGTTGCAGAGGTAGAGTGGGATGAGGCCATGGAGGCACTTGAATGTCAAATGAGAATTTTGAATTTGTTGCGCTGGGAGATTGAAAGCCAGAGGAGCCAAGTGAGGCTTGGGATGATAGGTTCATGAGGCCTGGCGTGGGAGAGCGTATGAGCCGCAGAGTTCCAGATGGTCCACAGCTTGTGTAGGGAGAAGCTGGGGAGTCCAGCAAGGAGGTGTTGACAGATATATAATACAATCACAACACTTGATAGTAATAAACACATGGTGCTTTGAGACGTTTCAATAGGTACTATAATAATGCAGGCCTTTCTCCATTATCTAACTGCTAATGTGCTGCTCTGTGCAAGGAACAGATCTGATGGGCAAATGGCCTTGTCTAGCTCTATCCTTTCTTGTACTCTTCTACTTGATCAGTTTTGTAACATTAAAGATTAAACGTAAGATTGTTGACCTGGTGATTTAGAAAGAACTGAACAGAAACAAAACAAAACTGATATTGCTTTTATTAAATTGCATAATCTCAAACTGTCACTTTGGTTTCGGTGAAAAATAAATAGACCTATTTTAATGCTTAGGCCTCAGAAATCTAATAAGAAATAATGGCTTTAAGTAGCTGTTTTTATTTTCTGAACTCCTTCTTTCAATGTAGTAATACAGCATGTAGTTATCTCAGTTTGTACAGCTGCAATGTCACTCGGCTGGGAAACCTTCAGCTGCTTACTCTGCACAGCATGAATATTTATAATGCCAAAGGGGCTTGTTTAAAGCTGATCTGCCCCCAGAATATTACAACAAAATCACATTTAATTGACAAAGTACTTTAAGATTATCTTACCTGAAAAGCATTAGAGGAAGCAGCTATCCTTTTATTCTGAGCTACGATCAACGGTTAGACAAGCTCGGGCTCTTCAGGCTTGAGAGAAGACGATTCAGAGGGGACCTCAGAGAGGTGAATAACGTTTTAAATACTTTAGAATGCAACAAGACAGAAGAACAAGAGGACACGGGTTTAGAATTGAAAACGGTAATTTTAGGACAGATACCAGGAAGTTTTTCTTAGAGGGCAATCAACTTAGGAGGGTTGCCAGGAAAGGTGGTTGAGACCAGTACACTAGACTCATTTAAAAAGCAGCTTGGTGCTGTGATAAAGGGCGGTCTCGTGTGGCATTCCTCAGGGCTCTGTGCTTGGTCCCCTCCTTTTCAACATCTACATGCTTCCTTTTGGTGACATCATCCGCAGACATGGAGTCAATTTCCACATGTATGTGGATGACACCCAACTCTATCTTTCTGCATCCACCCCTTGACTCCAGGACCACTGCTGTGCTGACAGAATATTTGTCAGACATCAAGTCCTGGATGAGAGCGAACTTTCTACAGTTGAATGTCAACAAGACCGAGGCTCTCCTGATTGGCTCCCGTCAGGGCCTCCACACCTCAGGCGCTGACAGAATCACCATCCATGGTTGCACACTCCACCTTACTGAGCTAGTTCAGAACCGTGGGATCTTGTTTGATCCTCAACTATCCTTTCTACCCCACTTCTGTACCATGTCCCGCTATGCTTTCTACCACCTCAACCAACATAGCCCGGCTCCGCCACTGTCTTACATCACAGGTTGGCGAAACCTTCATACACGCATTCATAACATCCAACCTTAACTACGCAAACTCCCTGCTTGTCGGTCTCCCCAACTCCTCCCTCCATAGGCTGCAGATCATCCAGAACTCTGCAGCCCGTGTCCTCTCCCACACCAAGCTCCGTGACCCTATCTCACCCGACTCCACTGGCTTCCCATCACACAGAGGATACAGTTCAAGATCCTGGTCCTCACCTTCAAAGCCCTCCATGGCATTGCTCCCCCCTACCTCTGCAACCTACCAACCTCTCCGTTCAGCAAGCTCCTGCCTGCTTCATGTCCCCCGCCTCGCCCGCCCACCATTGGCGCGTAGGCCTTCTGCCACTCTGCCCCACCCTCTGGAACTCCATCCCAGTCTCTCCGGCTCGTCCCCTCCCTTGCCTCCTTCAATACCCAACTCAAGACCCTCCTCTTCGACCGTGCCTTCGGTCACCCTCCTTCACTCGCCCACAAATATATGGTCAATTCACTTTACAGCATACTCTATGAAGCGCTTTGAGACGTCTAGAAGACATAAAAAGTGCTATATCAAATGCAATTATTATTATTATTTACTCCCTGCCCTCCACCCTCCCCGATCCCGCCCCCAGATCAGGTCAAAACTGATTGTCCAGCGCCATGGGACGTCCTCCCGACGTGAAAGGCGCTGTATAAATGTAATTTTGTTGTTGTTAGGGTGGGTGTTCCACTGAAGCTATGAGGAACAACAAAGCTGGAGATCTTCTATCTTAACAAGGGACTAGAAAAAATACTTTCTCTTGTGCAAGATTTGTTCATCAGTAACTTATGGATACTGTATACTGTAGATACAGTTG
The DNA here is from genome assembly GCF_018977255.1 of Callorhinchus milii. Classification (NCBI taxonomy): domain Eukaryota; kingdom Metazoa; phylum Chordata; class Chondrichthyes; order Chimaeriformes; family Callorhinchidae; genus Callorhinchus; species Callorhinchus milii. The sequence continues at coordinate 65,582,185 of NW_024704742.1, forward strand.
CCATGTGAAATAGAAATTGGTCCCAGACATGTATGCAGATGAAACAACCATTTTTAATCATACCCAAACTCACAAAGTCAAACTGTAACATAGGTAGCGGGCACCAACCTGTTTGCCTGGGGAGGGGTGGGGGCAATGGTGTCGAGGAGACTTGATGGCTTATTCTTCATGCCCCTGTAGGGAAGTGCTTGTCTGGCCCCTAGATTTGGAATTTCCTGATTTTCTCTACTCTCCTATGAGAGCACAAGGTGGTGGGATGCGAGCAGCCTATGGAAATCTTCAGAGACTATTAATTGTGTTACCTGGTCCATCAGCTTCTCACAGAACTGGCATCCTTCAGTACTTTAGTAGAGGTTTCGATGCCTGCCAGTGCTCACAGTCCAGACTCTCACAGAAAGAAGCTAAGCCCTTGGGGGCGTGGAGGAAATTGGGGGGTGGGAGCTTTGGAACTGAAGCCACAGCAAAAGTCACCTTCTGCAGGAGAGAGGGGCAGAAAATGTAAAGTAAAAAAGCACATAAACAAACTAGTTCTGTATTTTGGGGTTCCTGCTTTCTATTGAAACAAATGTCTTTTCAATTCCTCCGCCTTTCCCCCTCAGTCCCTATTTTTAGTTCACGCCTGAAGACCTTCCTGTTCGACTGTGCTTACAGTCATCTGCCCCTTCCCCCCCCCGGCTCAGCTTCAGGTTCCGCCACCATTGGGAGCCCCGAGATGCATCAATTTTTATGGTCCCACGTGAAGGGTGCTCTATAAATGCAAGTTGTTGTTGTTCTTTTACTGATCACAAGGTCATAATATTTTACAGCTTGAATGGAAGCCATTCATCTATTTAGTCGCATTTTCCTTCCTTTTCTCTGAACCCTTTAATATTTTTCCTTATTACATATTTGCCTAATTTCCAAGTAAACCCTTGTCATTGCAGTTGTTTTCATTTCAATGTTTTTTTTAAATTTGGAGTCCGTTCAATATACATTGCTATATTGTCTCGCATGCTGTGTTAGCCAAACTAAGCCAACAAGGGATAGGGGTGGGGTGCAGGGTCCATAAATTATTTTAGATATAAGATATATTATATATAATAATAATAATAATCCTTGCATTTGATATAGCGCTTTTCACGTTGGGAGGACGTCCCAAAGCGCTTCACAGAACTCACTGTAAAGTGAATTGACTGTATATTTGTGGGTGAACGCGGCAGCCAATTGCGCACAGCAATGTCCCACAAACAGTCGTAGATTGAAAATGACCAATTTATTGTTGTTATGTGTATTAGATATAAAGGGCATGAGGAATGAGCAAGAGAGGGGGAGAGAAGATTGGCTTATGTGGAGAAAAGCACCATCACCTGTTTGATGGACTAAATGACCTGTCTCCGGGCTGTAACATTTTATAATTCCCTGGCACAGTCTCAACGTCTCCATGTTAGGGGAGAAATATCAGGCAGTTTCCGTTTCTGATTACTTTCCATTGAGCCTTGCTGGAAGTCAAAGTAGAGAGAGAGACAGGAGTGCCACATGAGAGCAGGATAAACCTTGGCTGTGATGGCCTCTCGGGTCAAATAGACTGCTGGCACTTACTGCCCAGGTTCACACATAAATAAATAGCCGCTTGTATAAGTGATTTGAGGGCTGTGGACATTCATGCAGCTATCCATCAAATCAATAGAAATGGAAACGGTTATTAGGAGTGCAGCAAACTACAGTGCAGCAGAACACATTAATGAAGATGAATTGATTAATTTATTTTGTATTTTGATAAAGGGGTTTTAAAATCAAGTAAATATATAAAGCAATCAAGATTTTTTGTGCATGCAATTGCTTGAAAGAATGTAATGAGTTTATGTTTACTCTTCCAAGTTAGATTAAGGAACAGTCCATATGAAATGGGGAATTTGACCTTGACTCGTGATCCATAACTGTAAACAGGACAACGTTTCACAATGATCCTTTAGCTCTCCAGTGTCAATGGCATCATGTTGCACACTACAGCTCAGCGTAGTTACATTGTAAATATTGTTGTGCCTGTATAATTCTTATTGCAAATATTCTGCTCATAGATCAAATGTCTATGGCATTTAATGATACGCCCTACATTCATGTCTGCCCAGGTTATATAATTATATAAACAAAACGCAAAATACTGCAGATGCTGAAAATCTGAAACAAAAACTGAAGTCGCCAGGACCACTCAGCAGATCAGGCAGCATCTATAGAGAAAGGAAAGTGAGTCAACGTTTCGGATCCACGACCCTTTGTCAGAACACAAAGTAACGAAATTCTGACGAATGGTCGTGGCCCCAAAACGTTGACTCACTTTCCTTTCTCTATAGATGCTGCCTGACCTGTTGAATGTTCTCAGCGACTTATGTTTTTGTTTTATATGTATGTTCATTTCCATCAACAACAAGAACAACAAGATTACATTTGTATAGAGCCTTTCACGTTGGGAGGACGTCACAAGGCACTGGACAGTGTACAGCATTTCAGACCCGAGCTGGGGTCGGGGTGGAGAAGGGAGGGGAGGGGAAGGGGGGGTGACCGATGGCATGGTCGAAGAGGAGGGTCTTGAGGCGGGACTTGAAGGAGGCTAAGGAGGGGGTGAGGTGGAGTGATTCGGGGATGGAATTTCAGAGGTTGGGGGCAGAGGGGCTGAAGGCTCTCCTGCCAATGGTGGGGCGGGTGGGTCGGGGAACGTGGAGCAGGTCAGAACCGGCTGAGCGGAGGGAAGGTTAGTTGGTAGGGGGTTAGGAGGGCGCAGAGGTAGGGTGGGGCGATGCCATGGAGGTCTTTGTGGGTGAGGACCAGGATCTTGAACTGGATCCTCTGAAGGATAGGGAACCAATGGAGTCAGGCGAGAATGAGGAAGATGGGGTCACGGAGTTTGGTTCGGGAGAGGACACGGGCTGCAGAGTTCTGGAAAGACCAACGAGCAGGGCGTTTGCATAGTCGAGCCTGGAGGTGATGAAGGCATGCACAAGAGTTTCAGTGGCCTAGTGGCAGAGTCGGGCGATGTTACGGAGGTGAAAGAAGGCAGAGTGGGTCGTGGCTTGGATGTGGGGAAGAAAAGACAGTTGAGGGTCGAACAAGACACCTGGGTTCCTGACTGGCGGTGAGTTGTAGTGTGCAACCATGGAGATTGATGCTGCCAGAGCCTGAGGTGCTGAGGCGCTGGCGCGAGTCAATCAGGAGGGCCTCAGTCTTGTTCACATTCAACTGTAGGAAATTTTCCTTCATCCAGGACTTGATGTCCGACAGGCAGTCTGTCAGGACAGCAGTGGTCCTGGAGTTGAGGGTAGAGGCAGAAAGATAGAGTTAGGTGTCATCCGCATACATATGGAAGTTGACCCCATGTCTGCGGATGATGTCACCAAGGAGGAGCATAGAGATATTAAAGAGGAGAGGGCCAAGGACAGAGCCCTGGGGGACGCCAGACGTGACAGTGCGGGGGTTGAAGGAGAAACCGTTAGAGGCAACAAAGTGGAAACGGTGAGAAAAATCCATACTGAGTTTCATTACATCGCTAGTTACCTACAAATAGTTCCAAGATTTAATAGTAATAATCCTTGCATTTGATATAGTGCTTTATTACAACATTGAGACGGCTCAAAGCGCTTCACAGGATATACTGTAAAGTGGATTGACTGTATACTTGTGGGCAAAATCTGGCAGCCAGTTGCGCACAGCAATGTCCCACAAACAGCCATGCAGTGAGTGACCAATTGAACAAAAAAAAATTCTGTGATTGTTAGCTAGGACACCGAGAGAAACTCCCTTCTCTTTTCGAATAGTGCCACCATGAATGTTTTTTAACCAAAAGTAGCACCATTAGCAAATTTGTCTTCCATTGGTTTCTGAGCTCAGTCAAGATTTAACTCATTATTTTGGCATGACAATTTGAGATTATGCATCTCAACAGCAAAACTGAGTTACTCCCGGGGTAGGTTACACACAGATATGACTGAGACAGACAGACAGACAGACAGACAGACAGACAGACAGACAGACAGACAGACAGACAGACTGACTGACTGACTGACTGACTGACTGACTGACTGACTGACTGACTGACTGATTGATTGATTGATTGATTGATTGATTGATTGATTGATTGATTGATTTCTTATTGCAAAAGGGATTAAGGGATATGAGGATAAAACAGGGTCAGGTTATTAGCTGGAGTTAGATTAGAAGATCAGCCATGACTGAATGGCGGGGCAGGCTCGAAGGGCCGAATGGCCTACTCCTGCTCCTACATGTTATGTTATGCTATGAGCTTCAATACATGGTTTACAAGTGTCATGTCATAATCATAATAAATTCTTACTCGTGTAACAAACACAAAATGTTAGCAATACAAAATCTGAAAATATTTTTTACTGTAGATGGGAGCTTTAAAATGTTTCCTCCAATACCATTATTCTTTATTTGTGTAACTTCTTTCACTGTCCCAATCTTTTTACATTTATTACTTTGGTTCTTTTTGAATTACATTTGTTCTACCTGAGCAACGTTACTTTGATAGGATCTACAATAATATTTCCATTTTGATATAGTGCCTACAGCATCTCAAAGTATCTCCAAACCAGTTGACGTAAACCATCTACAACAACTGCCCGGGAGATGCTTTGTATTTGTAGGCTATTGCAGCAGCCAATTTGCACGCAGCAATGCCCCCAAACAGGCATGAACTGAAAGATCCATTTATTTGGGGAATTGTTGACCAGGACACCCAGGAGAAACACCCTTCTCTTATAAGCTGATGGTACAGTCTCAAAGGGGATGAAGGAACAGAGAGACCTGTGGGTTCATATAAGCAAATCTTTGAAGATGGCAGGACAGGTAGATAAAGCTGTTAAAAAGCATACAGGATGCTAGGCTTTATAAATAGGGGCATAGAATGCAAAAATCAGGAAGTTTTTGAGGAGTCCTGTAGCATATTGGTTAGAGCACTCACCTCACAAGCGAGAGGACCCAGGTTCAATTCCCGGGCAGGGTGAAACCTTAGATAAGTTTCCTTACTCCACACGCCTCTGTTTATCTAGCAGTAAGTAGGAACCTGGTTGTTAGTCAATTGGCGACTCGCTTTTAAAAGAAATGATAATAATTGGGTCACTCAATCCACGACTGTTTGTGAGAACACTGCCATGCGCAATTGACTGACGCGTTTCACCCACAAAATATTCAGTCAATTCACTTTACAGTATATTCTGAGAAGCGCTTTGAGACGCCTAGAAGATGAAATAAGGCACGATATCAAATGCAAGCATTATTATTTTCAGCACATAATAGATGCTTGGTTGTCCATTTGACCAAATGGCATTATTGTGCACTCCATGTTAACAGCCTGCTTTATTTTAGTTCTATCTTATTTGTGTAGCACCATGACGTTTATGATTCCACACATTGAACATTTGTTAAACTGTGGTGTCAGACTATGGTTCTCACTGCTCTATTCACCAACACATCCAGATCCCAAACTGGCAGAGACTGAGAAACTATTTTTATGTGGTGAGCGAAAAGAACACTTGCCAGGAAAACAGCAGTGTAAATGGTGCTTCGGGACTGAAAGTGCGTCGCCTCTAGGGAATTTCATGTAGGTCATGGCCACCTGCAGGAACTCAGTTCCAATCTCCAAAATATATGAAAGCAGGGGAGGACTGGCTCCCTGAAAGAGCCTGGGATTTTGATGGAAAAAATGGGTTGCTGGTTTGTGGGGGGGCACAAGGGCCAAAAAGCATGAAACAACACGCAAAAGCACGGCCCCGGCCTCCATATTGGTATCGCCCTAAGCCTGACAGCCCCTCCAGTCTCCAGGCTCGGGGTGTGGGCAGTGGGCCAGGCAGATGGCAGTGGATTGCTAGCAAATTCACCATCATCTTGGTGGCAACAGCGGCTTTTCGCCCGTCCAGACTTTCCGTCGTGCACCAAGACTGTAGAATGGACCTGCACAAGGAAAGAAGTAACTTTGCCAGCAAAGCCAATGTGCTGCTGCACATTAGATTCCTTGTGTCCTGGCCATGGCATAGTTGGTGCTCGGGGCAGCTTTTGGTAAATCAGGGGCCATTATCACTGGGATGTTCAGGAACCATTCGCCCACTCGGGAAATTTCAGACATCAAGTCCTGGATGAGAGCTAACTTTCTACAGTTGAACATCAACAAAACTGAGGCTCTCCTGATTGGCTCCCATCAGCGCCTCCTCACCTCAGGCACTGACAGCATCACCATCCAAGGATGCACACTCCACCTTACTAAGCCAGTAGGAAACTTGGGGTCTTGTTTGACCCTCAACTATCCTTTCTACCTCACATCTGTACCATGATCTGCTCTGCCTTCCCCCACCTGTGCAACATTGCCCGGCTCCTCCACTGCTCCCCGCAGATCTCCGAGACCTCATCCACGCTTTCATCACATCTAGGCTCAACTATGCTAACTCCCTTCTTTTCGGCCTTCCCAACTCTTCCCTCTATAAGCTGCAGATCATTAAGAGCTCTGCAGCTCGTGTCCTTTCCAGAGCAGGCTTCGTGACCCTATCACCCCTATCCTCGCCCGTTCCCCTGGCTCTCCATCCCCCAGAGGACAAAATTCAAAATCCTCGTCCTCGCCTTCAATGCACTCCACGGCCTTGCTCCTTCTTACCTCTGACCTGCTAAGATCATATGGACCTGCCGCTCCCTCCGGTCAGTCAGCTCTGGCCTGCCCCACCATTGGCAGTCAGGCCTTCAGCTTCTTTGACCCCACCCTTTGGAACTCCAGTCCACAGTCCCTTCGCCTTATTCAAGGCACATCTCAAGACTCTCTTCTTCACCCTCCTACCCCTGCCCTCCAACCCCCACCTGACTCCAACACCCTGCTTGGATCCAATTCACTGACTGTCGAACGCCTTGGGACATTCTCCCAACATGAAAACGCTATACAAATGCAATTTACTGTTGTTGTTAAACTGAGAACCCCTCTGTCTGTTCAGGTGCATGTTAAAATTCACATAGCAGTACTACCGATGTCCTGACCAACAATCCCCCATATTAAGTAGGTCATTCATTTCATGGCTGTTTGTGCAATGTTGCTGTTGCTGCACACTCAACCTCACGAAGCCAGTCAGGAACCTGGGTGTCTTGTTTGACCCTGAACTGTCCTTTTTCCCCACATCCGCGCCATGACCGGCACTGCCTATCACACCTCCACAACATTGCCAGACTCCGCCACCGCCTCACCCCTCAGGCTGCCGAAACCCTGACCCACGCATTCGTCACTTCAAGGCTCGATTATTGAAATTTCCTCCTCATCGGCCTTCCCAACTCTTCCCCTCACAAGACGCAGATCATCCAGAACTCTGCAGCTCGTGTACTCTCGCGCACTCCTGACCCCTGACTGCCCAGCGCCTTGGGACGTACTCCCGACGTGAAGGATGCTCTATAAATATAATTTTGTTGTTGTTAGAAAATTGGCTGCCATGTTCACCTTCAAAATACAGTCAATACACATTACAGTAAAAACTGTGAAATGCTAGAGACACCCTCCCTATGTGCAAGGCATGATATCAAAAACAATATTATTATTATTTTTAGATTTGAATTGTTTTCTTCGCCTTTGGTTGCCAAGTGTTAATGCCAAGTAGGTGACAAATATTAGACGGCAGCAGCACTGTATAAGGGTTGTGGTGACTTAAAGATTTCATGATGCCATGTAACAAAATTGATGTCTACGGATTTCTCTCGTTGAACTGGACAAATTTTCACAGAATATTTAAAAATGTGAGAGAGGTAAGTACGTTCTTAAACAGGTTCTCTTTATCTCTATCCCTTTTTCTCAATTTTATGCTTTTTTTCATTTTACTTTCTGTTCCACTTTCCCAATTATCTTTGGCTTCCTGCATCTTGTGGTTCTCACCCTGTCATCGATGATCTGGGCAGCCTCACTAACACAGGCGCATTCACTTTGCTACTTCTGTGCGTGATGACAACGGTTGCTACTGTTCTTGTCACTACAGGTATTTATTTTTAACTTACCCTTTACATTGGAAATTATTTAAAAATACTGAAAGCAGTACCAGTGCTGGCTTAAACATTCTTCTTTCTTCCCCCCCTCCACCTTTGAGGGACGAATTTTCAGCTACCATAACTATAATAAATTGGTCATTTCAATCCACGACTGTTTGTGGGACATTGCTATGCACAATTGGCTGCCGCATTTCCCCCATAAATTTCCCCCATAAAGTCAATTCACTTTACAGTCTATTTTGTGAAGCGCTTTGAGATGTCTAGAAGACGTGAAAAGCGCTATATCAAATGCAAGGGTTATTATTATTATAACCCAAATAATAATCCTTGCATAATCTGGAACTCCCTCCCTAAATCCCTCCATCTCGCTCCCTTTCTATCTGTAAAAGATTCCTGAAAATATAATTATAATGATAATCCTTGCATTTGATATAGCGCCTTATCATGTGGTTGAGTTGTCTTAAAGAGCTTCACAGAATATATTGTAAAGTGGACTTACTGTGTATTTTGTGGACAAAATACTCTTTAGACCAGTGGTTGCCAACCCCACAACAGTCTTTATGCATGAAATTCTACTTGGCATCCTGAAATTCTGCCGATCTTCAAGCCTCATATAGTGCTGCTGCCATCTATTATTTGTCACCTCGAATTATCAGAAGGCTGAAAAGAAGACTAGATTGTAACAACAGTCTTTTTGTTATTTCAGATTTTTCCCAGGTTGAACTACGTATCCTAGCACATCTCTCCTCAGATCCAGAGCTGCTGAAACTTTTCCAAGATCCAGAAACATCAGATGTTTTTTCTATTCTCGCTTGTCAGTGGTAAGTGCCATATCTGATTCTTTAGAATTTTTTTTTAATATGAGTCATTCCCAAATTACTGTGAGCCAGCTGGCCCCCTGCCAGCCGACACATAAACCAAGGCAAATAAATCATCCGGTAATACAGGATTCTGGGAGGAGGTTAATTAGCACCGTCTAGTCTCATGCAGTCTGTTACCTTGTTCATCTTTAGAGCAAAGACCCAAATCTGGCCTGTGCAATCAAATCTGATCACTCCAGTGACTGACTTGATTCTATTTCATGGTAGCTCCCCACGCTTTACTCCGAGATACCCTTCATCCAAACCGTTTGGGTGATTAATTCAGACAAGCGGAGAGGAGAGACATTCCACCTGGGATTTTTCAAAGGTTCCTTTAAAAAATTTAGAAAACTGTCTTCAAAATTAAAACTGAATTAAAAAATTCTCCAAAATTGGCACATTCTGAAATGCTAAGGTACAAAGTCCAAGTCTAGACCCAGGCAAAATTTTGTCTCCCTGATTGTACATCGATTTCAAGATTGTTCTCAGTAAACAATATTAATTCAACATTGAAGCTAATATAGAGTGGCCTTCATTTTTTTTGAGGGGGTCAGCGGGTGTCCAACACATGTAGAAAGGTAGTACCATACGTAATAGTATTTTGACAGACAGTTCCAGGTATGCATGAAAATTTCCCTGTTTCTGGAATGCTGTGGGCACTCTGTCCAGAGGGACACCCCAGTTCATCTAATGGCAAGTGCCTAGGCTTGTGGACTCCAAAGCCTGTGTTGGAGTACTGCTGGAGTCTAACCCAGCTAAAACCATGCAACCTTCCAAGCACAATCCAGCAAGCTTCCTGCTGCTTGTCCAGCTAGGTCCATCCTACCATTTAGGGGTTTGCTTTGCATGGTTAACAGGAGCCAAGTGGGAAGAATTCCAGGTATGGCCTTCCGGACTAAGCCTATATGGAATTTGAAGCTTCTGGACATCATACTATCAAGGTACTGATTACCTCAGAAATATCAGGGAAAACTCCATTTTGAGCTCCAGCGTTATAAACAAGGCCACACAAATGCGGACGTGCAAATCATTTTTATCATAAAATAATAACTTAACAATGTAATTATGTTAAAGCTTCAAGCTATATTATTAGGTCATCAATACTCTTTGGGTGAACAGTCAAAGAAAGTGATGCTAATGAAGGAAGTTCCATTCTGATATGAAGTCTTCTGTTGACATTTAGTCCCCATTACAATGTGCGAACGGAGCTCTTGGCAGATGCATGAATGGGTCATTTTGTGTATATCAGCTTAACTCAACAACAAAATCAGATAAGTGACAAAGTACAGATCGCAATTTTTCACCGAATATATATTTTGCAATATATCATTCCATGTGCATTTTGGACAATAATTTGGACTAATTAAAAGTTGCATTTAGGGATACAAATTAAAAGTGAATGCTACAGTTAAAGATCCTATGTCACTACTCGAAAAGAGAAGGGAGTTTTCCCCCAAATAAAATTGATCACTCGTTTCATGGCTGGTTGTGGGACAACGTTATGTGCAAAAATGCTTCCACGTTTGCCTATGAAAACAGTCACTCCATTTCACAATAAATCCTGTGAAGCATTTTGAGACATCCTTCTGATGTGATAAGGTGCTTTACCAAATGCAAGGATTATTATTGTTATTAACTACATAAGTAAATCCTGAGTGAGTGCGAAAAGCACAGCCCAGTGATAAGTTATATATTACATTGATACATAGGTAAATGAAGGGGGGAAGTACATTGATTGATACTGGTGTCAGACTGCTGAATTACAGATTACTGAAGTAAGCGGAATACATTAGTTGCATATTGAAGGGACTGAAATTTGCAGTTAAAGAGCTTGCAACATGCAATGGTTCATGTTCTGCTGGGACCGTAGAGTTGTTTTATGTGGATTGCGTTGCTGAATAATGCAGATTGCGATGTTGAATTGTTATTCCATAGTCTCTCTTCAGTTGCCTTTGGGAGCCGGGGAGAAATCCTAGGTTCATTTTCTTGGAAGATTTAGTTGTGATATTCACTTCCCTCAGAGAATTAAATAAATTGGGAAGAATCAACAATAGTGCAAGTTGTGCATGGCCTAACGTGAACGATTGCCTGGGACACTGCTGTGCGCAATTGGCTGGCTCGTTTCGCCCACAAAATATACTGCCAATTCATTTTATAGTATATCCTGTGAAGCGCTTTGAGACGTCTCGAAGACCCGATATCAAATGCATGGATTATTATTATCAATCAGCCTTTTCTCATTCCAAATTTCTTATGTCCTTCAACAACAAAGTGCACTTATATAGGGCTTTTCACAAAATCTAAATGTCTCAGAGGCTCTTAACAGATATGTTGGGGAGCACCGAGCAGGGAGAAGTGAGGACGTTGATCAGAAGCATGGGTTTTGAAGGCTGGGAGAAATGAACCAAAACAAACAGATTTTTGAAAGAGTTCCAGAAAATAAACAGGAGCACAGTGAGTAAAGGCTTTGTCAGCAATGATCGGACAAAGGTTGGTGGAGTCAAGCAATAGGCCAGTCAGAGGAGCAGAGGATAAAGGCAGGAGAATAGAGCTAAATGGAATTGAATGTGTAGAGAGGAGAGAGAGCATAAAGTGATTTGAAGGTCAGGGCAAGGTTCTTAAAGTGGATCCAATGGGAGCCGGTGGAGCCTGGTAAGGGATGTGCGGAACGTAATGTGGGAGCGAACATGGGCTTCACTATTTAGAGGTTATACTCATGAGCCTTAAACAAGCAAGCTGAAACTCATGTACTAGTGGTTGTTATCAGGAGAAGTGAGGTTCTGAGGCCTCATATTCTTACCATTATTGGTTTGCAGTTTAATTGTGCAGAATTTTCAAAATTCTTAAATTTAGTCTTAACTTGGATTCTGGTTTTCCTCAGTTCTTAGACTTTCCAAGATTGTAAATTGTAAGGTCTTAAGGCTAAGACCAAGAGATATTTTGAGCATAGACTGTTTGTGTAATGTAGGGGAATTTACTTCGGATTCTAATGCAATCCATCTTGATTGGGTACAGGTAAACAAGTGAGCAGTGCATTGGGTATGGGCTTGTCCTAAGCGCTCCGAGATGCTGCCCCGAGTGAAGCGTGCTATTTAAATGCAAGTTGTCTTATACTTATATATTTATATTTTGTTAAAGGTTTCATTTTACAGTTACCAAGTTCTATGTGCAGCACTGTAACAGCGAAGGGAAATTATAGAGCTCACTGACAGACTATCAAATCTAATATTTGGAGATAGTCCCTAATGTCATTCTACACTATTTTTTAAGAAGTGCAGCCAAGATAGCGATTCCCAGCACCTTGTACAGAGCAGCTTCTCCTTGTGTTCCAGACTGACATCTGATTGAGTGTCAGCGAGCACTGGAGCTTGATGGTAACATTGTCTGCGCACAGCGAGTGGCTGATGAAAATTTGGCTCAGCAGTTATTTTGCAGTGGCCAGGGCGTACGAAAACAGCTTCAGCAAAAAGGTGGCTGCGGCTATCCAATATGTAAACACAGATTCCTCTTCAGACAGAAAACTGGCAACCCTGCCAGCCCATGTCAAAAGAATTAGGAAGGAATGGCTGAAGCAGTGCTGCTCGAGTACACCTGCGGTGTATTTTCAACAACAACAACTTGCATTAATATAGCACCCTTCATGCCAGACAGCATCTCGGAGTGCTTTTCAAGCCAGTCGTAAGAGTATCACAGAGGCTGACCTACCTGAGAGCTAGACTCTCTGCTGCTGTGCTCACTGACGACTGATCAATAACCCTGGTCACATGCCCTCAGCTGTAGCTGCAAGACTACAAATGCAGCAGGATGAGAGGAGATGAGATGCGCATCTCATGTCACAGACGTTGTGTTAAGGTCGCAGTTAGTTTATGTGCTCTGCACTGCGGCGACACCTTGTGCCTCGGCACAAATAACGTTGTGTAGAAATATAAAGAGGACGGGCACTACTTTTTAAAGTCTGTTTTATTCTTGTTTGTTTGGGTTGGGATAATAATAATAATCCTTACGTTTGATATACCCGCCTTATCACGTCATTGAGACGTCTCAAAACGCTTCACAGAATATACTGTAAATTAATTGGATATTTTGTGGGCGAAACGTGGTAGCCAATTGCACAGCAGTGCCTCACAAACAGTGGATTGAGTAACCCTTTTTTTTAGAGAGGATTAGAATATCTTTATTACCCCCGGAAAAGAATGTCTTTAATGATGTTCACGTGGAAAGGTGAGAGGGGAAATAATTGATATTCACAAGATGATTTCTAATAGAGAAACCTGCTGGACCCTGGATGTGTGTCAGGTCAACCCTCCGAATGCCCAACTCCTCCTGCCAGACACCTCCTTTGGCCACAACCTTCTATTTTTGAATTGAGCCTTGGGATCTTTAACGTTCATCTGAACAGACAGACAGGGAATCTTGGTCGAACATGGCATGTGAAGAACAGCACGTCCTACAATGCAGTGCTCTCGGCACTGCGTTAGAGTGTCAGCCTAGATTAGGTGCTCAAAGTCCCAAGCTGGGGACTCTAGATCTCATCAAATAATTTTGTTACCTTCATCAATTTTACACACAACCCAAACAAATTAAAATATGTAAGAGCTATACTTTCATCAGCGGATAGATGGGAATATATTACTTTACATGAAGAAACCAGGAGCGGGCGTTTCTTCTTTATAACAACAAAAAGTTGCATTTATATATCGCCCTGTCACTGGGTAGTGTCTGAGAGCGCTTGATAGTGGCGGAGCATGACGCCGAGCCGGAGAGAGGGGAGAGGTGACTGTAAGCATGGTTGAAGAGAAAGATCTTCGGGCACAACCTGGAAGGAGGGGGCAAAATGGGGGGAATGAGGGAGAGTACTCCAGAGTTTCGGGGCCTAGAGGCTGAAAGCACGGCTTTTATATTTATATTTTATTTTATAATAATAATAATAATAATAATCCTTGCATTTGATATAGCGCTTTTCACGTCGGGAGGACGTCCCAAAGCGCTTCACAGAACACACTGTAAAGTGAATTGACTGTATATTTGTGGGCGAACGTGGCAGCCAATTGCGCACAGCAATGTCCCACAAACAGTCATAGATTGAAAATGACCAATTTATTATTGTTTTGGGTTTTGGAGGGATTATTATTAGGCTCTGTGTGGAGTAAGGAAACTTGCCCAAAGTTTCGCCCTCTCTGGAATTGAACTCAGGTCTCTCACTTGCAAAGCGAGTGCTCTAACCACTGAGCTACAGGACTCCATATGGAACAAATGGTTAGCATAATATCCTAACCTGTTAGAAGTAAATTTATTTTTGCCTTAAACAACAAAAATCAAAGCAAAATCACCAGTTCAGCTGTTCTTTATTGGTGTAAACGTTATATTGCCATTTAGGCAAATGGAAAAAAATATTTCAGGTACAGTTTGTCATTTAATGAATTTCTGTTTTTCTTCATTCGGTCCTGGTAGGAAAGGTGTCCGTGTGGATCAAGTGAAGAATGCCGATCGAGAGCAAACCAAACGAATTGTCTACGCTGTTGTGTATGGAGCAGGTGAGCTTTGCAGAGCCAGTGCTTGTCCATCCAGAGCACTGCCACTCAATGGCAAGCTGTACGGTTTTAGCTGGTTAGACTCCAGCCGTACCCCAACACACACATTCTGGAGGCTCTAAGCCTTGGCTCTTGCCAACCTGTGCCTAATACTTTCCAAAATTAAATAAGCAGGATGCGTCCCTCCATGGAGAGAGTGCACATCCCATTCCAGACACAAGGAAATGTACATACCGTATGTAGGTGGCATACATAATTGGTTTGGATACCTTTTAACACGTGATGGGTTTCCACATGTGTCAGACATCCAGCTGATCAAACAAAAAAAAGCCAGTGTGGGAAAGAAAGAGACTTTATTATTATATTTATGTGTGTATGTGTGTTTGTGTATGAATGTTAGCAAGGGGTGGGAATGAGATGTTCACAGCTCAATGATTGATCTCGTAACCCACATTTTCAAAGGCTACAAAGTAAGTATGATAAGAAAACTTTATTACAATTTAGTTATAAAATATTACTAAAATAAGTATTACTAAAATACTATAATGCTAAAATTCTTCAAACGTGCCAGAAAGGAGGACATTTGCAGAAGAAATATACATGAACCCTTATTACAAATTGATGAAAGCAACATTATTCATTTGCTATTTACATTATTTATTTCCTTTTTTACTTTACTGGCAGAGTTATAAATTATTTTGCCTACACAAAGTTTAAAGATACTTTTTTTTATCAATATTAGATTAGTTTTAATTAAATAAAGGTCACTTTGATCATTGGTTGAAAGGGTTGCAATTTCCTGAGTGGGAGGAGTGATGACATTGTCACATAGTCTCAGGTCAGACAGCCGAATAACTCAGCAGCTTTCCATTTAATGCAAACAATCTCCCCAAATAAAATTGGTCATTAGTTTCATGGCTGTTTGTGGGACATTGCTGTGCATGATTGTGCTGCCTCGTTTGCCTACAAATACACAGTCACTCTATTTCATAGTAAATCCTGTAAAGTGCTTTGAGACGTCCTTTTGACATGATAAAGCGCTCTACAAAATGTAAGGATTATTATAATTATTATTATAATGCAGATCAGTCACCATATTTTTAAGAAGATAGCCAAGTAGTGGATTGGCTAGCTGGCCATTTGATTGGCTAGTTTGGTGGATGGGTCGGTAGGCTTGTTTAGTGCCTTTTTTTTGGTCGGCCGTGTGTCTGACACATGTGGAAACCCATCCCCGTGCTTAAGAGTATCCAAACCAAACTGAGAATTCCACGTCTTCCACCTACACATGGAAATCCCAGAGATAAATCGTTGGAATGGAATCCGCCCTCTCTCCCTGGAGGGACACATCCTGTTTACCTAATTCCGGAAAGTATTAGGCGCAGGTTGGCAAGAGTTAGGTTGATGGCTGATTTGATGGATGAATGGTTGAGTAGCTGGATATGTGTAGGGCTTCCTGAGTGGTCAGTGGGTTGCTGGCTGGCTAGTTGATTGATATTCTGTTGCCATAGACTTCAGCTTGGAGCCAAGGAAACCCCCAACCCATTCCTCCCTTCATCTCGGGACTTTCAGTAAAAGTAAAAAGTTAATCCTTAGATGAGGCAAGCACAACTTTTGCCCTTCCTCGCAGATCAAGTTTAGAAAATAAACATTAGGGAAAGAAAAACCTAAATCTGCTTCAAAACAAAAAAAACACGGTGAACGTTGGCTGTGAAAAAGGAACCACTTGCGAGCAGGGTGGTCCTGCCATCTAGTGGTCATTAATTAACCCCATCAATAGATATGGAACATGGCAAACTTTACTCCGCTTTCTTATTACAATCTTTATCACGAGGCCCCGAAGGATCAGATTAACGAGACCGTATTCAGCTGCTTCTATGATGAAAATGGAAGTAAATGAAGACGTATTCAGCTGCTTCTATGATGAAAATTGAAGTAAATGAAGACGTGCCCTTTTATAATTGTTAAATGCATTATGCAGAAGTCAGCGTAATGGAAACCTACATCTATCAAAAGCTGACCCCTGAAACCAAGTGGGCCCCATGCTTGTCTTTTGTAAAGATCTAAACTTGACAACTGCTCTGGATACTAAATGTGTGATTAACATACATACATGGTGGGTGAGTGGGAGGGTATTCCTGGTAATCTTAACAGAACTGGGTCAACTTGGAAAAGGACTCAATTGAAGAAGAATTAAAGAGAGTTTGGGCGGCCAGTCAGATTAAACGATGATTTTGCAGGCTGAAATTCCCATTTGTTTAATAAAGACGGATCATGCTGAAACGTCTTAAAGGGCTTCAGTACTTACATGTAATTAGTGTGAATCGGGTGTCAACCTGCTCAGTTGGTAGCACTCATAATAATAATAATAATCCTTGCATTTGATATAGCGCTTTTCACGTCGGGAGGACGTCCCAAAGCGCTTCACAGAATACACTGTAAAGTGAATTAACTGTATATTTGTGGGCGAACGCGGCAGCCAATTGCGCACAGCAATGTCCCACAAACAGTCGTAGATTGAAAATGACCAATTTATTATTGTTTTTGGTTTTGGAGGGATTATTATTAGGCTCTGTGTGGAGTAAGGAAACTTGCCCAAGGTTTCGCCCTGACCTGCCTGGAATTGAACTCATGCACTTTGAGACATGCTCCCAACATGAAAAACACTATATCAAATCCAAGGATTATTATTATTATAAAGTGTAGTGACTGGTGACAGAAATACTATACCAGACAGTAATATCCAACAAATAGTAACAAGGTGAATGATCAATTTAATCTGGAGGATTGTTGGCCAAGACATCAGGTGTAACACCTTTTTGAATAGTGTCGGGATATTTATGGAAGCTGAGGCCGTAACAAGAATTAAAAGGGATTTAATTTTTTGGTGTCTGATGATAATAATAATCTCCTTGTATTCGTCTTATCACATTTTGAGGCATCTCAAAGCGCTTCACGGGATATACTGTAAAGTGGATTGACAATTTTCTGTGACCATTTTGAAACTTTTTGATACATTATGCCATCATAAAAATGCAAGCGCACGCTTGTAACTGCAGTTCATTGTGGTGTGCTTTACAAAATTGCTATAGGTTTTGCATTGATCAGTGTTATTTCGTATTAATCTTTTCGTTTATAATGCCATACAGGCAAGGGACGTCTGTCAGAGTGGCTAGGAATTCCTGCAAACCAAGCCAGTCAGTTCAGTGAAAACTTTCTACAGAAGTATAAGGGGCTCCGCACTTTCACACAGAAAACTATTCAGCAATGCCAGATGCAAGGTACTTTTCAATAATCAATTTAAACATCCTTCCAGATGTGTAAAGCTTTTTTTTGATCAGCCGGGTATCTGACACATACGGAAACCCATCACAATGCTTCAGAGTAATCAAACCAGACTGAAAATTCAACATGTGTATGCTATCTACATATGTAAATTTCTCTGTCTGCAACGGAAGACATACTCTCTCCCTGGAGGGACACATCCCGACTTATCTAATTCCAGACAGTATTCGGCTCCGGTTGGCAAACACGTAGGCTTGGGAATTCCTGTCATAGGTGAGCAGTTTGCCTCTCCACGTGCTGCCAAAGAGCCAGGCTGGTTGGTTTGTCCTCAGCCTGTGGATTTGCTTGACTCAGACACCATAAAATAGTTGTTATAATTAGAGTAATACAACTGTATGTTTATATGTTAAGTGACGTACTTATGAACTATTGCTATTTTTTTCTGTAAAGCTTAGTGACTGTGATTCTTGGATTACTCTTTCTTTATATACTTTATACACAATCCCTTCATAGTCTAATTGAGTTTGCATATATCGCCTTCACCAAAACAGGTAATCTTTCCCTTCACGCTACAGAGGATGAATTCATCGTCAGATATGATTTCCAGAATACAATAAACTTTAAGGGGTTTAAGCAAATATCACTTAAACATCATTGCTAGCTTAGGCCCGAGGTCTCAACTTTATCAGGAAAGCAGGGGAGAGGGTGATTTTGTGCCGCTCTACCAGACAGTGGCCTAAAAATAAACTTAAACACTAAACAAATTAGTATACAGCTGCTGGATTTGCATTTGTTGCACTTGCATTTCTTTGCTTGAGATACAATGCTAAAATGAGCGGTAGGAAGAAACTGTTTTCCACAAGTCATAGGGATCTTCAGCCCCAACCAGTGCCATATTAGATATAAAAAGGGGGTGTGTTTCATTGTTGGAGGTGCCGTGCTTCGGATGATTAAACCGAGGTCCTGTCTGCCTGATCAGGTGGATGTTTAAGATCCCATGGCACTATTCGAAAAGAAAAGGGAGTCCTCGCCAACAATCCCCAAAATAAAATTGGCCACTCACTCCATGGCTGTTTGTTGGAGATTGCTGTGCGCAACTGGCTGCTGCATTTCACCCATACACAAGTCAATGCACTTTACAGTATCCTGTGAAGCATGTTGAGACATCTCATTTATGTGATAAGGTGCTACATCAAAGGCAAAGGTTATTATTTTAAAAATCACAAATTCTATCCTTGTGATAATTGTCTCTGGCGGAGACAATTGATCTATTGATCTATCTTCCATCTCACCTACCCAATCAATTGCCCAAAACACTTCAAAATATTCCTTTTATAGAGGTATTTTTCTATTATAGAGGTATCTACAATAGCAACATTTACTGAAAAAGTGTCAGTCTGGCTCAATTTTGTCAGAAGGTTGTGGGTTTAAGTCTCATGTTGGGACAGGAACTCATACAGTCTAGGTTGACACTCCAATGCAGTGTTGGGGTACCTCCGACAATGTAGGGCACTCCAACACTACATTGGAGCGTCCTTCAGGTAAGATGTTAAACCAAAGTCCTGTCTACCTGATCAAGTGGTAAGTTAAAGATCCCATACTACAACAACATCAACATACATTTATATAATGCCCTTCACACAGGGTAGCATCTCAGTACATTGTAGTATGTAATGTATTATCACTTTAAATATGGTAATTTATAAAAGGTGTCTATTACATTTTTAACTAAAGAAAAATCTTGTGCCTTAATGTAATGTAAAATAACCCAGGAGCAATGTTTGACCTACGTTCATTTAGCAACCCCACAGTTGTTCATTGCCAGATTAAATTTGTTATTTCTAAACATCCTTCTGATTTACTTATTCAATGAAAATTGTTAGAGCGACAAAATGTCCCTCATAATGCAATAAAATTGAGTAATTGCTCACTTTACTCACTTTTGAGTGAGATGTTATTTGGTTTTAGCTTTGCAATCAAATAACTATACTGTATATTAAAATAGTATTTCATCTTGAAGTTGGTTCACTTGTAATTAACCATTGCAGTTGAAATCTTCATCAAACCGTACAAATGGGTTACATTTGAAGCTGGGGCTAACAAGCTGACTTTTGGACCTATGCTATTTATGCTCTTTGTAGCATCGTGGTTGCCTCACAAGCGAGAGGACCTGGATTTGATTCCTAGGCGGAGTGAAACCTTAGGCAAATTTCCTCACACACTCCTCTGTTTACCTAGTAGATTTGGAGCACAGCACACGGTTAGCAAGGTTAGCAAGCAAGTCCATAATCTAATTACTGTGGAACATGGTCCATTACACTGCACAACCACTTTGTGTTAGATGTGTCAGCCTGACAGCTGGTAGCATTCCTAACTGAGGCTGACGTTTATGTGTTCATACCGAATGTGAGGACATGAGCTGGTAGTCTAGACTGGTATCCAGTGCAGTAGCTGGAGAAGCATTGCATTACCAGAGATGCCACTTTTCAGATGAGACATTAAACCAATACCCTGTTCTGGTTGACGTTAAAGAATCCACTATGTGTTGACCAACAATTATCAAGATAAAGTGGTCATTCACCTCGTGGCTGTTTGTGGTGTGCAACAGTGAAGTATTGTGATTTCATGATCCTAGCGCTCGTCTTCAAATGCCTTCATGCCCTGCACCTCCCTACCTCTCTGACCTGCTTACTCCCCAACCCACAACCCGCTGCCTCCGCTTGATTGGCTCCGGCCTTCTGCTCGTGCCCTCCGTTCCACCATCGGTGGCTGCACTTTCAGCCAATACACCCCGAAACTCTGAAACACTCTTCCTCTATCCCTCCGCCTTTCTCCTTCCTTCCCCATCTTCAGGTCACACCTGAAGACCTTCCTCTTCGCCGTGCCTACGGTCACCTTCCCCCAGCGCAGCATCGTGCTCCCCCACTGTCAAGTGTTCTGGGACGCTACCCTGCATGAGGGGTGCTATATAAATGCAAGTTGTTATTGTTACGTTTGCCTACAAAACAGTTATTACACAACAACAACAACAAGATTCCATTTATAGAGTGCCTTTCACGTCGGGAGGACGTCCCAAAGCGCTGGACAGTTGGGTCAGGAACCGAGCATTGGGGGGAAATGGTCAGGATGAGGGGAGGGAAGGGAGGGAGCGAGGAGGGGGGAAATGGTCAGGGTGAGGGGAGGGAAGGGAGGGGCGAGAGGGGGTAGAGAGTTGAGAGGGGAGCTGAAGGCACGGTCAAAAAGAAAGGTCTTGAGACCAGCCTTGAAGGAGGAAAGGGAGGAGGCGGCGAAGGCACTGGGGGATGGAGTTCCAGAGCCTCGGGGCTGAGAGGCTGAAGGCCCGGCCACCGATGGTAGGGCGGTTGGGGCGGGGGATGTGGAGCAGACCGGAGCCAGAGGAACGGAGGGTACGGGCAGGTAGGTAGGGGGATAGTAGGTCAGAGAGGTAGGAGGGAGCAAGGCCGTGAATGGCCTTGTAGGTGAGGATGAGGATCTTGAATTCGATCCTCTGGGGGATGGGGAGCCAGTGGAGGCGAGCGAGGGTGGGAGTGATGTGGTCCCGAAGCCTGGTGCGGGACAGTACACGAGCTGCAGAGTTCTGAATGACCTGCAGTGTGGAGGGAGGTGGCGGGAAGGCCGGCGAGGAGAGAGTTCCCATAGTCCAGCCTTGAGGTGATAAAGGCGTGGACCAGAGTTTCAGCAGCGTGAGGGGTGAGGTAGTGCCATAGTCTGGCGATATTCCGGAGGTGATGGAAGGCGGTGCCAGTTGTGGTGCGGATGTGAGGGAGAAAGGACAGCTCAGGGTCGAACAAAACGCCGAGGTTCCTGACTGGGTTTGAGAGGTGGAGAGTGCAGCCTTGGATGCTGATGCTGTCAGCGCCTGAGGTGCGGAGGCGCTGACGTGAGCCAATCAGGAGGGCCTCAGTTTTGCGCACGTTGAGCTGAAGAAAGTTGTCTCTCGTCCAGGACTCGATGTCGGACAGTCAGCTGTCAGGACATCGGTGGTCGTGGAGTTGAGGGTAGAAGAGGAAAGGTAGAGTTGGGTATCATCCGCATACATGTGGAAGTTAACCCCATGTCTGCGGATGATGTACCAAGGGGGAGCATATAGAGGGTGAAGAGGAGGGGACCGAGGATAGAGCCCTGAGGGACACCACACGAGACAGGAAAAAACATTTGTGGAAACAAAATGAAGACGGTGGGAGAGGTACGACCTAAACCACTCAAGGACAGGGCCTTGAAGGTTGAGGTGGGAGGACAAGCGGTGGAGAAGGATAGCGTGATTACAGTAATCACCTGTGAAGCGCTATGACATGTCTTGGCTTCACAAGGTGCTATAATAATGCAAGTTCATTCTTTCACAATGTTTGTTTTTAAATGAAGCCAAGTAGATATTCTTATATAAAATAAAAATAAATAATGCTTGGATTTGATATAGCGTGTATGCTGGTGTAATATTCTGTGGTTTATCTGTAGCCTCAAAATGGCCTCATTATACTCTATAATAATAATTGTTGTATTTAATTTAACTCCTTATCTTGTCATTATGACATCTCACAGAATATATTCTAATGTGGATTGACTGTGGATTTTTCTGGGTGAAACAATGCGCACAGCAAATCAGTTGTAGATTGAATGACCAAATTATTATGATTTGAAAGGATTTGAAAAATATTTTGAAAGGATTATTACCCAGGAAAGGATTCAATCGTCTAACAACCAGGTTCCTACTTACAGCTGGGTAAACAGAGTCGTGTGGAGTAAGGAAACTTGCCTAAGTTTTCGTTCCACTCAGGAATCAAACCCAGGTACTCTCACTTGCAACGTGAATGCGCTAACCACTACACTACAGGACTCTTCCTTTCTTCTATTTTAGAATACAAAACACATGTCACTCCAGTGTACAAAATATCTTGTAAAAACAACAAAATTACATTTATAGAGCATCTTTCACGTCGGGAGGACGTCCCAAAGCACTTTGAGACATCCTCCTGAAGTGAAAAGCGCTATAACTAATGTAAGGATTATTATTATTATTACTACTATTATAATATTCCAAGTATCAGGCCATATTTGCCATATCAAGCATAGCTGTGTCCCACCTAATTCCCATAACAGCTAATTAACTGCTTTTAATCATTTAAACTTAAGCCTACAGTTTGCTGACACTGAAGAACAGACCCAAGAGATCTTTGTGTGTGTGTGTGTCTGTGTGTCTCCTCACGCACAATTCTTGCAGCTTCACTTTATTGATGACTCGGAATCTGCTTCTTTCTGAATCATCAAGAATTCCTATTGTGACCGAGATGGTAGATGAAAATAAAGAGTGAGCAGTGAGCATTTACTAGTGATTTCCTGATCGAAGCTCAAGTAAAGCTTTGCTCCTCTGTATTACCAACAACAAGTCTTTTTGTTCTGCAGCACATGATTAAGTTCCCATGGTCTCTTTTCTCTTGTTTATTCGTACTCTACAATAGAGAAAAATGATGACATTAAATGGCTTTATTTTCCTATGATTTAATATAATAATATAATGATAATCCTTGCATTTGATAAAGCGCCTAATCACGTCAAAACCGTCACAAAGTGCTTCACAGGATTTTATGGTAAAGTCCAGTGTGTACTTTATAAGCAATCATGGCAACCAATTTTGCACATAGCAAAGCCCCATAAACAGCCTTGACACAAACAATTTTATCAGTGAAGTATTGTGATAAAGTCATAAGCTTTAGGTCAAAGATATAATGTAATAACTAATATAATATATAATCCCTCCAATATAATAAATAATCCCTCCAAAACCAAAACCAATAATAAATTGGTCATTTTCAATCTACGACTGTTTGTGGGACATTGCTGTGCGCAATTGGCTACCACGTTCGCCCACAAATATACGGTCAATTCACTTTACAGTGTGTTCTGAGAAGCGCTTTGGGACGTCCTCCCGACGTGAAAAGCGCTGTATCAAATGCAAGGATTATTATTATTATTATTATAACATTTACATTGATGTAAAGCCTTTTATGTCAGGGGGAAGTCTCAAATTGCTTACACAGCCAGCTGGGCAACAACAGCAACAACAAATTACATTTGTTTAGCGCCTTTCACGTCAGGAAGACGTCCCAAGGCACTGGATAGACAGGGATCAGCACCCGAGCTGGTGGTTGGGATCAGGTGGGGTGAAAAGGGAGGAGGGTAGGGTTAGAAAGGTGACCAAAGGCACGGTCGAAGAGGAGGCTCTTGAGACAGGCCTTGAAGGAGTCAAGGGAGGGATTGAGGTGGAGGGATTGTGAGATGGAGTTCCAGAGGGTGGGGGCAGAGAGGCTGAAGGTCCACCCGCTGAGCAGAGGCAGCAGACAGTTCAGTAGGTGGTTAGGAGATCACAGAGTTAGGGAGGAGCAAGGCCATGGAGGGCTTTAATGGTGGGGACCAGGATCTTGAACTATATCCTCTGTGTAATGGGAAGCCAGTGGACCCGGGTGAGGATGGGGGTGATGGGGTCATGGAGCCTGGTGTGGGAGAGGGCACAGGCTGCAGAGTTCTGGATAATCTGACCCCTGTGGAGGGAGGAGTTGGGGAAGCCAACAACCAGTGAGTTTGTGTAGTTGAGCCTAGATGTGATGAACCGTGGATAAAGGTCTTGGTGGCTTCCCGTGAGACACAGTAGCAGAGCCAGGCAATGTTGAGATGGGGGAAGGCGGATCATGGCATGGATGTGGGGGATGAAGGATAGTTGAGGCAGGATGCCGAGGTTCTGTATTGGTTCCATGAGGTGTAGAGTGCATTCATGAAAGGTGATGCTGTCAGTGCTTGAGGTATGGAGGCGCTGATGGGAGCCAAGGAAGGCCTCGGTCTTATTGACAGTCATCAACAAATTGATCTCCGTTTGTGAGTGTCTGTGTATCTCTCCTTCTGAGGCTGTGTGTGTGTGTTTCTCCCTGTCAGTCAGTGTATATCTCTATCTCTCTGGGTATCTATGTGTGGTGGTGGACCAGGCAGGAGGTTGTGACCTCCTGGAACCCCGCAGTCAGGACACTAGCAAGCATGGTGAGCAATGCTGGTGTTCGGCAGATCTCCGTGCTTTTGAATGTTGTGCAGGGTGGAAACTGAACATTCAGTCCTTCGGGCCTGCGCTGCTGTTTTATCCCCCACAAGTGGGCCATCCAGTTTTTGTTAAAGAAAGTATGAATTATTTTTTTTTGCAATAATCTATGATGTGTTATTTCTTCATGTTTAGTTTTTATGAATGAAGTGAAAAAACTGTAGGTTAGCAGTAAGATGTGCCTTTCATTAGCACCAAACAACCCCCCGCAATTTTCTGCAAACTTTGTCAAATTTCTCTGCAATTTTTGGTAAAATTGTGCAGAGGAAACAGCTGTGGCCTGGTGACCCGGAAGGAAGTCAGCCATTTTTTAAGACGAGTCATCACCAGAAACTGGGTGCACCTCTGGTATAGCGTGGGTTCACAGTACTCCTGCACTGTTCGTGGACTTCTACAGGATGAACCTGTACAAAGTCTGTTATCCACATGTTTTTTTTTCTACAGTGCACTGATGTACACCTGAAACAAGTGGAAGAATGGTGATAGTTGTGTTTAGAAGTATTTAATTGTATTCAGTACAAGTCTTTAACTGTATTTAGACGTGCAGAGGATTGGTGAGAGTGAGCGCCGTCATTTTCATGACAGATAATAATCCGTTGCCATGTTTCATGTGACATCTTCGGTAGCATGATGGAGTGAAATGCATTTCTGACATCTTGCTTCAGCTCCTCCGTAACTTATATCGCTGTTTTTTTTAACAGGGGATCAGAGGACTTTGTGGACAGTGTGTACTCAAACCCATTGTAAGGGGCACCTAGAAACTAGCTGCACTTGGATTTGGGAATGTCTCTTTTTCTGTTGGATACACATGTGTCACATTAACTGTAAGGAAGAGACAAGTTAGTTTAACATGGAGGGCAATCAACCGTTGGAACATGTTACTAGAAAGGATGGTAGAGACCAGGAAACTGGTTTCTATTTATCAAACAGATATTGGTGCTGTAATTGGAAGAAGGTTGGGTTGCTATTCTGGATGCTGGAAATCAAATAGGCCAAGGGCCTTTTCTCAATTGGACCTGAGAGTACAGAAAGACTTGGAGAAATTGGTCTAAAAATGGGTTGTCATGTTGATTACCCTTCTTTATTTCTCTTTACATTTATTTATGTTTTTGTGGCAGAATTGTTTTTTTAAGAAATGTATGTGTCATGTTGCACTATCTCTAACATGTAAATACCTTTTGATAATAATTAAGTGCCTTTGACACTGAGGTGTCACAAAATGCTTCACAGATAATTGCTATAAAATGTAGTGAATGTGGGCAAACACAGCAGCCAATTTTCATAACAGCCATGAATGACCAATTTATCTGGAGGATTTTTGGGCAGGACACCATCTCATCTGAAAAACAACATCTCCAACCCTGCTCTTGCCCTGGACTGGAGTGGTATCCGCAATGTGAGCTCATTTCAGGGCTTCAACTCACAACCCCTACTCACATACATCATAAACCTCTCCCTGTCCACCGGCACCGTTCCCACCCCTCTAAAAATAACCATCACTGGCTTCCCATCACACAGAGGATACAGTTCAAGATCCTGGTCCTCACCTTCAAAGCCCTCCATGGCCTTGCTCCCCACTACCTCTGTGGCCTCCTAACACCCTACCAACCTGCCCGCTCCCTCCGCTCAGCGGGCTCCAGCCTGCTTCACGTCCCCCACCTCGCCCATCCCACCTTTGGTGGGCGGGTCTTCTGCCACTCTGCCCCCACCCTCTGAAACTCCATCCCGCAGTCCCTCCGCCTCGCCCCCTCCCTTGCCTCCTTCAAGACCCGTATCAAGACCCTCCTCTTCGACTGTGCCTTCGGTCACCCTCCTTCCCTCCATGCTCTCCACCCTCCCTGATTCCGAGCCCCAACTCGGGTCCGAAACACTGATTGTCCAGCGCCTGATACATCCTCTGGACATGAAAGACTCTATACAAATGTAATTTTGTTGTTGTTAAGAGGTGATGAGTGCTACCCCTGAGCCAGGCTGACACCTAACAATGCAATTTGTAACCATCACAGATCAATTTTAGATCCTTTTTTTCTTTGCTAGTTTGTGGAAAACTCCCATCTATTTAATTTGATTTCCTCTCCATTTTATTCGCCAGCCTCTAAGCCGTGACATCACTTTATATCCAAATTGCCAAAACAGCCCCTTCCACTTTGAGCCAATGTGAATGATTCTCATGCAAAAAGGAAATCGAAGGACTTTCCTTTAACTCCACAAACAGCTATTGTCCCCCATTTTTATACATAAGACCAAGCTGGAAAGATGTCAGCGTTCTGTAAACCAGAATATTCTGGCAGGGAAAGCGTTGCACTTGTTTGTAAAACTGGACAAGTATGTCACTGTTTCAGTGCAATAATTATTCACAACACATTCTGGTTGAAAGCAAAGTTCGGCTGCTCAATCGCGCAACAAAGAGTACAGATCTGTGGGACCACTTGTGTTTGTAAGGAGGAAGCATTGTTAAATGTCCAGCTGAAGGAAATTATTCTTGTCAAAAAATAGATAAAGGCCAAGGGCCTTGCACTGAGGAGCTCAGTAAAAGTGGAACTATTTGTGACTGGATTTCTGTCATCTGCAAAGCTTCTGCTTGCCAGGCCTCTCGAGGGAAACCGCATGAAAGGTTCATTTTGTTCCTGGGGTCCGAAATTCTCCATTGTATTAGCCTTAAGACCTTGATGTTTACGATGACACAGAATTTTGGGGAAAATAATCACTCGTGTCAAGTTTTTAAGCTGTTTTTTGTACAGGTCTTAAATGAAAGTCACTATATATGATGGCAATTACTTGTGCGGTGCTTTAATATGATAAGGCACTTTAAAACTGCAAAATTCTTTTCCTCTCAAATTGGTCAAAATTCTCTCAAATTGGTTCTGCAGATGGTTCATTCTCTGATGCTTTTCTCCATCAAATCTCCCCAGTGCTCAGTTGCTAGTTTTTTTTAAAGGGAAGATAGTTCACATTATGAAACGCACAGTCACTACATTTTACAGTATATTCTGTGAAGCGCTTTGAAACGTCTCGGCCACATGATAAGGCGTTATATCAAATGCAAGGAATATTATTATTATAGGTGAGAACGAGCTGTAGGATTAGAGGTTTTCTATACCCTGTTTTTTCCCTGAGGCATTTTATTAAATGCTACCATTTACTTTTGTTCTATTGAGTTTCAATGCAAACTGTCAAACAACTCTGAGGGATAATATATTTTATCATACGCTCCAGAGATGCTGATTGTAATAGATTTCCATCTTTCTCTGGCACTACATTTCATTAGGTTATGTCGTTTCAATAATGGGACGCAAGAGACCATTGCCTCACATCAATTCCCAAGATTGTAGTTTACGAGCACAGGCGGAAAGACAGGCCGTCAACTTTGTAGTACAAGGTAAAAAAACAATTACAGTGTTGTATCTATGTATAGTTCATCCTTAGGTTTCTGTTGTATCGATTTCCTTCGGAATCAATAGATGGTTAAAATAAAGTATAATTTACTCAAAATGGAAATAAAAATGGAAACGAGGACAACAAAAAAGAAACAAACTTTAACTGGTGTTTTTAAAATTGGGGTCCCCAAGCCTTGGTTTTTGTCAACTTGGTACCTAGTTCTTTCCGGAATTAAGTAACCAGGATGTGTCCCTCCAGCGAGAGAGAGTGCATTCCATTCAAACAATCTATCTCTGGGATTTCCACGTGTAGGTGGAATGTATGGAATTCTCAGTTTGGTTTGGATACTCTTCAGCATGGTGATGGGTTTCCGCACGTGTCAAGGGAGCGGGTTAAAAATAGCTGGAGATAAATGCTCACTCAAACACACTTCCTGGTGTACAGTTTGATGTATGTATTTTAGCTATCTTCCCCCACTCTCAGGAACTCCATCCTAGAGTCCTTCTGATGCTCGCCCCCCCCCCCCCCCCCACCCCCGTTCAAGCCCCATTTCAAAACGTTACCTTTTGGATTGTACTTTTGGTCATCTTTCCCGTTTCCCCACAACCCTTGATTGCAATCCCCAGCTCACGTCCTACTAGCAATGTTAAGCACCTTGTGACATCCTCTCAACGTGAACAGCATTACATAAATGTAATTTGATTTGTATTCTATGTTAAGTTAATATATATAACAACAACCATTTGCATAGACCCCTTCACAGGGGAAGGTCTCGGAGTACTTAACAGTAAGGCTTGATGCCAATCCTGAAAGACCAGGGAGGTGCCTGAAGGCACCGTCAAAGAGGAAAGACTGCAGATGTGATTTGAAGATGAGCTAAGAGAGGAAAAGATGGAGGGATTGTGAAGGCCCTATATGAACACAAGTTGTTGTTGTTGGATTCCCCAAGCCCCTGTGCCTAAATTCCTCAGGAATAGGTAAATATGGTGCAACTCTCTGGGGAGAGAGAGTGCACATTCCATTCTAGACTAAGGAGGTTTGGAGACTCTTAAGCATGAAGGTGGTTTTCCACGTGTGTCAGACACCGTAAGATGGAAAAAATGAGCAAGAAGTGCATGAATCCAAGGAATTATGTAATTGGAAGGGAGAGAATGAGATAAGTATGTTTCATGATCAGATAATTCTGCTTTAAAAAATGGAGATTTATTGATATTAGAAATGTTTTCTTTAAGGACCTCATTAGGGCCTTTTTCAATAAGGAGTAGAACGTGTAACAAACAATGTTACTGAACCTTATTTTCATTGGTACATAGTACATTGGTACATACACTGCCTTGATATTCTGTGTGCAAAACGTATTCTATTTTCTAATGTATACTGGCGCTGATTTGCACTACATTATTCATGACACCTTTAGGATCTGCAGCAGACTTGTGCAAAATGGCAATGATTAAAGTCTTCACGTGTATCACCTCATCCTCCTCTCTCACTGCCAGGTAGGGAGCTGTACATTGCAGAATTCACAGCCTGTGTGCTTTTCTGGTGTATTGTTTTTTGCTGGGATGAATTCAATCTAAATCCTGGAGCAAGTAAGTTGTCGATGAAGAGAAGAAAAAGAATCGTTTTGTACTGTATGTAAAAAAACAGCATGCACCTACAATGAAAGAAGCAAAAGTATAAATTGAAATGATATTTATTTTAAATAACATTGAATCTATTTTAAGTCTAGTTTGCAGACATACCAGGAGGCAGTGACACGCAGACTCCTCTTGCTCTGATTTTCACTCTCGCTGTGGGAAAGTGTCTGTGTGCACTGGAGCAGCTAATGGTGTATCTCTGCCCATTGTTTTGAAGGGCATGTTTAGGACAGGCACAGTTTGCACAGAGGGTAATCGTGAGCTGGAACAGGTGACTGGGATTGGTGGTTGGAGCCAGGACACTGGTTTAATTTAAGAAATAGCTTGTAGCAGTAATAGGAATGGTTGGTATTTTGTATTTTCATGTACCCACCTCCCCCCGCTACCCCCACCCATGATCCTGCAGTGTGTCCTTTGTGGCTGAAGTTCAGTACCTCACAAGCTTAGTGGAATAAGTCCCAGGTAGGGAAGGATTGCATGGGAGGTCCAAGCTGAGTTAGTTGGGACACAGGTAATATTCTTACAATATAATACATAATATATATTATAGTTTGGGACACGACATGTATGTGTGACTGCCAGGATGGTGGAAGGCAAACTAGATGGACCATGGTCTTGTTTGGCCTAGTAAATTCTTATGTTCTTGTTTTCCTTTAACTGTGATTGGATGAAGTGCAGTACTGACACTCCCTGCAATTAAGTTACTTTTGACTGAGAAATAGCGGATGAACTGGAAGACCAACGTGAGGGTGGCTTCAGCCTGATTTAATCAATCATTTCAAATTACTCTAGTTTTACATTTTGAATTAATTTTTTTTTCCCCTAGTATCTGGTCCCAAAGTCCAACCAAAACTCCTTTATTCTCTGCTACAGTACTTTAACATTTTTGCTGGATAGTACAAGATTCTTAGCTCAGCACTCTGGCCTCCTGGTGAGACTGTGTGGGTTCAAGCCCCACTTTGAACTCACAGTCTAGGCTGACGCTGTATTGGGAGCATTGTATTGTCGGAAATGCTATCTTTTGGATGAGATGTTAAATCGAGCTCCCGTCTGGCTGTTTTGATGGATGTTAAAGATCTTATGACGCTATTCTAAAAGAGAAGGGAATTTCTCCCGGTGTCCTGTTCAACAATCACCCAAATAGAATTAGTCATTCATTTTGTGGCTGTTTGTGGGACATTGCTGTGTGCAAATTGGATGTTGCGTTTGCCTACAAACACACAGTCGCTGAGCTTAACTGTAAGTACTTTTAAATCACTTTGAGATATTTGAACACAATAAGGATACTACATAATGTAAGTTCTTTCAATATTCAGGTGGGTCTGTGCTGAGCATGTTAATGCAATGTCATTGCAGCAATAGGTGATTCTATCCCATGCACTCACTTCAATTCTCTGTTCCAGGCTGATAGCTCAGATCCATGATGAACTGCTGTTTGAAGTTGAAGATTCACAGATTCAGGAATTAGCAGGTGTGTTTATTTTAAAAGCCAAACTGTCTTCATAATTTATACACTAACTGTATTTATACAGTCATTCTATACTCTGGAGTTCTGTAGCGTATTGGTTAGAACACTCGCCTCACAAGCGAGAGGACCTGGGTTTGAATCCTGGGCAGGGCAAACCTTAGGCAAATTTCCTTACTCCACATGCCTCTGTTTACCTAGTAGTAAGTAGGAACCCAGTTGTTAGTCGATTGGCTAATTGGATCGTTTTCCACGAGTAATAATCCCTCCCAAAAAAATAATAATAATTGGTCACTCAATCCACAGCAGTTTGTAGGACACTGCTGTGCGCAATTGGCTGCCGCGTTTTGACCACAAATACACTTTACAATATATTCTGTGAAGTGCTTTGAAATATTTCAACAACGTGATGAAGTGCTATATCAAATACAAGGATTATTATTATCCCCAGCCTTCAGGTCACTAACTATTGGCTGAGTGCAGTTAAAGCTTTCATTTCGAATATGATCAACTTCTAAGGAGTTTATCACCAGAACTATGAGCACAAAGTCCTGACCTGTGGTTTCAATCCATAGCCTTCTGACTCAAAGGCTACAGTGCTATCAACTGAGCCAGGCGGACACACGTGTTTTGGGCAGTTTTCTTATAAATTAGATATTGCGTCATTTTATCTGTGACATCAAGCCCGTATATACGGGGTGACCAAAAAATCGTGATATCTACCCTATTGTTTAAAAAAAATCACTATTTCTTTAAGAGCTATTAGACATTGTGATGGTATCACAACGTTTTGGTCACCCTGTACATGGGTCTTTGGAGAAGCATAAGACTACACATTACGTTGCTGGAAAGAAAGAGAGAGAGCACCAGAGAGAGAATGAAGGACCGACACAGTGTAGCTCTATATAGTGTTCTTTTGGTCAGCTGGGTATCCGGCACATGCGGAAACCCATCACAATCCAAACTGAAAGTTGCACATACCCCACTTACGCATTGAAGTTCCTGTGTATTGGAATGGAATGCGCATCCTGCTTAACTAATTCCTGAAAGTATTAGGCGTAGGCTGGCAGGAGTCGAGGCTTGGGGACCCCAGAGTGTGTGTTGGGGTAACTGCTGGAGACTAACCAGCTAAAACCACATTGCCTGCTGTTGAGAGTAGGGTGGTCCTAGCTTTTCCACTGCTTGTCCAGCTAGGACCATCCTACGTTTTAGGGTGTTTATAGGAGCTGAGTGGGAAGAATTCCTGCCCCCCCATGACTCAAAGTCCTGCCAATGAGCCAGGTTGGCTGTGCTGTCATCAGCAGTGCCTGGAATACAGCGGACCCACCTAGTGCAGGAATAGGACTACCGGGACCACCACAGAGGGTGGGCTCGATTATGACATTTCATTCCCAAATATGTCACCTTGATGCCAGTTCAGCTTCTGGTTACCTCCTTCCCCCAAGGAGAAGTCACTAGTTGGTCATTTGACTTCCAACAAGTGTGGTTTTGAGCCCTCACTAGGCGGATGGCAGATACCTGGAACTCCTTGCAAGCTTCCTGGTGGGCAGCATAGCTCAACAAGAAATGTGTGAGAGAATTGCTACCATCTTCCTGCATAGAAATCCCTTCCCATTGCTTGACGATTCCACCCATCGGAGGTGGGAAGATTGAACAGCAGCTGCTTACCTCTTTACAAATTATTCTGGGTGGATTCCAAGCCCTGCATATATGAACATGGGTTCATGAACTCAGACTCTAGCTAATGCCTTCCAGCAGCTGTTACCCCAATCCTCAGAGCTTTCTCATCGTCTAACTGCAGTCAGTGTGGTGGGAGGACCTTTACAAGACAGGTTATGACATGCTAGCCATCTTGATGCTGTATGGCAGGTTTACTCCAGGTCCTCATGTGAGGGGCTTTGGTTTGGCATGCCCACTGTGAAGCCAACTCTCTCTCTAATGTGCTCAGCGACAGGTCAGTGTAGGCTGCAGCCCTCTCTCCCTGCAGCCCCCTCTCCCTTCATGCCCCACCTCCCTGCAGCCCCCACCTGCTTGCACCCCCCCATCCCTGCAGGCTCCATCCCTGCAGATCCCCACTGCAGCCCCCACCTCCCTGCAGCCCCCACCTGACAATTTTTAGTTTGCAAGGTGACCAATTATCCACATTGTTTCCATATGTACAATAGGGCCAGTCCCCATTTGTGTGGATAATCAGCACCTGACTATACAATTGGGTTCGCTGGAGCATAATTAGCCTTGTTATTTGTAGCTTCCTGCAGGGAGTGGATAACTGGAGTTAATGGTCAGTCATTTCACCTAAATACTTTTTGTCAATGGTGAATAAAATGAATGCTTCGTCCATCTGCTTGATTGTTCCTGATGCTTTTGAGTGACAGTTCTCGACATTATACATTGTTGTAGAAACATTACTGACAAAAATGCCACTTCATTTCTGTGGCCAGATCACAGTCTAGCCTAGGCCCAGAATGATGTCTTTGTTATTGATTTGTTAATCTTGATCTTTACATTTATATATTACACTTATATACAATCAAGTATATAAGGTGGAAGTTCGCCCACAAAAATACAGGATATACACAATCAATTCACTTCACAGTATATTCTGTGAAGCGCTTTGAGATGTCTCGAAGACGTGATAAGGCGCTATATCAAATACAAGGTTTATTATTATTATTATTATTATTATTATTGCCACGTGGACCATATTGTGTCTTAACTGTCCTTAACAACAAATTTGGGGCTAAACAGAACTACCCTGATGGTTTCTCCCTAAATCCTTGAAGAACTGGTTTGCTGCCAACTTGGATTTTAATATAGCCTCTATCTTCAGGTTTAATTTATCCCATTTACAGAATCTTGGTCACTAAAACTGACAAGAGGTTGAGGTGAGGCCTTAGAGTCTTGGAGTCCTGTAGCTCAGTGGTTAGAGCACTCGCCTTGCAAGCGAGAGATATGAGTTCAGTTCCAGGTAGGGCGAAACCTTGGGCAAGTTTCCTTACTCCACTCACCTAATAATAATCCCTCCAAAACAAAACAATAATAAATTGGTCATTTTCAATCCACGACTGTTTGTGGGACACTGCTGTGCACAATTGGCTACCATGTTTCGCCCACAAATATACAGTCAATTCATTTTACAGTATATTCTGTCAAGTGCTTTGAGACGTCTGGAAGATGTGAAAAGCGCTATATAATAATAATCCTTGCATTTGATATAGCGCTTTTCACAAATGCAAGGATTATTATTATTATTGGTAAGTACTATATCGACACTTAATAAAATATAATTTTCTTTCATCGCTCCAAACTCCTGCAATGATAAGAGTGTCAAGCTGCTATAATGTAAAAACCTGCTCCTACACAAAGTCCAGCAAATTCTCTCTGTAACAGTGTCTTTGGGAACTTTGTGAAGAGCTCTGCGTAATGAAATGAGCTTTGTAAAGAATGAGCTTGATAATGTTTTCCATATCAATTCATTAAACAAAGAGTGTTGTCTTGGAGATCACGATGTATTATCCAGTATTAAAGCGAGTATTTACCAATGCAGACTTTGTACTTTTATTTTCAACCAGTCACTGGGGGCAGGGAATCATCCCACTCAGCTCCTGTTAACGTGTAAGTCAAAGCCCGAACAGGTAGGGTGGGTTTAGCTGGACAAGCAGTGGGAAAGCTTGCTAGACAGTAATATCAATGGCAAGCTATGTGGGTTTAGCTGATTAGACTCCAGCAGTACCCCAACTCTGGGGTCCTCAAGTCTTGGTTCTTGCCAACCTGTGCCTAATACATTTTTTTTGCTAAACATTGCATTTTCATTTTCTATAAATTACAAATAGGTTTTAATGAACATGAATTTCTGGGGCTTCCTCGGACACTAATTAGGTTGAGGCTGATGTCATCCTCTGTTACAGTACTAGCATAGAGTGGTAAGTGTATGGTTAAAATAGTTTATCATAGCAGGTTGTCTATAGCTTGACAAAAGATATCAGCATTTTCCTGCACATCACTTCTGAACTTTTGTCAATTGAAATTTAATAATAATAGTTGTAATAGCCCTTGCACTTGATGTAGCACCTCATCATATCGTCGAAATGTCTCAAAGCACATCACAGGGTATACTCTAAATTGTGGTGACTGTGTATTTTGTAGGTGAAATACTTTTACTTTTTAAAAAAAGTAAACATTTGTCCTCCCGACATTAAAATGCAATTCCTTTACCCGGAGTGTTTTTTTTTTACAACCACACCACTGTTCCATAGGTTATTTTCCGAGCTTTGAGGAATTATGGATTCATCCATAGTGCTTATTTGCTGGTTGACCCCCCCCCACACACAAATATTAAACTGATGGCATAATTAATGTAAATGCAGAAGCTGTTAGTGATGGGATGCTTCCCATTCATCCTACCTCAACTGCCTACAGTTTTTTTCAGTACTAGCATTCACTCTGACCTCCCCCTCCAATAACGAGCAGTGGACAAATCTCCAGTGAATATCCAAACACTGTGAATGCTGGAACCCAGTGACTCCAGGCTTTATTATTAGATTTCTCGTGATAACATACTGTTCTCTTGGGGCTGAAGGAAACTCCATTATAATCAGTAGATCATCTGAAAATCTTGATAAGTCCCAGAGAAGAGAAATAGGTTTGCTTATCCCTGCAAGTTTCACTGATGTGATTCGACTAAACTTAAGAAGAACGTGCGAATTTACTGAAAATGGTGCTATTAAACATCTTCATCTTAGAACAAGCACCAAAACTGTAATACAATTCACAAGATTGATCTGGAGTAAGAAGCCCTTCAATCCAGTCTCATCCTCCAGAACATCCACCCTACCATCTCCCCATCACTACATCAGCTGCTTTGCAAATGGATTCTGCGTCCTGGTCTCAAGCACCCTTTCTGCCAAATTATTCTAATCATTGGTTACCCTCTGCATTAAAAAAAACCTCCTGGTATCTATATAACTCTCCAATGAATACCATGGAGCCTCATTGTAATGCTGAGTTTAGGATCCACAAAATCCCATCACTATAGCAAGATATACTAGCTCCATGGTATATAAGCATACCCACCACTGACATCACCTCCTGTTTAATGTGCAAAGCAGGATGTGATGTCATTGTGACTTGCTAATGGACCAATTTTCTTTTAACACAGGAACAAGCCTGGGTGTAGGGAGTGAGTTGGATAGCTCTTCACTGAGCATTAGAGGAGCCCAAACAATGTGGTTTGTAATTACATACAAGCCCAACTAGTCTGAGCCGGTGTTTAATAAATAAATAATAATCCTTCCATTTGATACAGTGCTTTTCATGTCTTCTAGATGTCTCAAAGCGCTTCACAGAATATGTGTAAAGTGAATTGACCGTATATTTGTGGGCAAAATGCGGCAGCCAATTGCGCACAGCAGTGTCGCACTGCTGGATTAAAAATGACCAATTTATTAGTTTTTTTGTTTTTTTTGGAGGGATTATTATTAGGCGTGTGGAGTAAGGAAACTTACCCAAGGTTTCACCCTGACTGGAATTGAACCCAGGTTTCTCGCTTGTAAGACGAGTGCTTTAACCACTGAGCTACAGGCCTCCACATGATATGTTTATACCGCATGATCCTCCATCTCTCGTAATCCTCTCTTTGTGCCTCTCACTCTGCTATTCCCTTTCCTCCTCTGTCCACTTGCCTTTACTAGCTTTGTTGAGACTAATAATGAACTCATTGTTTTTACAAACAGAGCTTGTAAAAAACACCATGGAATCACTGCAGTGCGTGGAGGCCTTGGGAGTGCACCTGAAGGTACGGTCACACTTTGCAATTGTTAACACTAAAACTAAAGTCTAATTCAGTCTAATTACAATATTCCATTAATAATAACAACAACTTGCATTTAAAAACACCCTTCACTCACAATAGCGTCATAGAGTGGTCAGTATTAACAAAACATTGACTGTTGAGAGTTTATTGGTGAACTATGTTATAGTTAAAAACCATAAGAAGCCAATCTTCCTCAGACTGAAATAGTCAGGGTTAGTTTTGTACTTCCTTTGACGTTTTCATTGACTGAGCCAGAGGTGGACCCTGTCCCCACCTCTCCTTCCCCACTCAATTATTGGTTTGTTACAGATCAGGAAAGCTACTGTTTGGGCTATTATTAGTGTTAGCCCTGTGTCACTGGATAACATTTTCAAAATGATTTTATTTGGTGTGTTTGATGTATGTTTTCAGTGGCAGTGGTCTGGCAATAAATCGTTTCAATTCTCTTTGCACAAGTCAATCCATTGATGCAAACTGAAGTATTTGAGCCATAAAAATAACAATGATTATTTATGGCTGGTTTGACATTAAAGTGGTACTGTATCATGATAGCATTCAAAAATTGAGAATGCAATGTACAGAATGAATTTACCATGTCAATCTTACCTAGAGTGCTGCAACATTTTACTGAAAGTTAAACCACTGAAGAACGATTGTCAGGATTAAATTTCAGATGGCTTCATCATCATAGGCAGCGGCTGAAAATATTCTTGGGTGGGGGTGGACTAAAACTCAGTGAAAGGGTTGGTCCTCTTTAAACCAGGTGTAGCCTCTATGTCAGGGTCAACGATGGCTGCCTTTCACTCCCCCACATCCCTCAGTGAGCCCTTTCGCCACAGCCAATCCTCACACTATCCCCAGCCCGTGGCACCCCCAGGCTCCCTCTTGCCCCTCTCCCAATTTGTCGGCAGCATCTGCCCACTTCCTGTTCGGTGGGCTGCTTGATGTAGGCTCTGTGCTAACTTCAAAGATGGCCGATCCCACCCCTCTTCACCGCGCAGGCTATGAGGTCCTCTGGTCAATCCGAGGTAAGGACGAGTAGCCCACCGGATAGGAAGTGGGTGGTGCTGCTGATGAATTGGAAATGGCAGATGGATTTTAATGTAGTTATAAAGTAAGGTGATGTGGATTAGAAGAAGAAACAGTGAACCCAGGAAAAGAGATCTGGGTGTGATTATCAATTAGTCATTAATGGTAAGAGACCAGAGGAGGGACAAACAATTCTGGACTGAGAGAGTGTAAAGTTCATCACTTTTCAAAAGATCCAGCCCAGAACTCAACTAATAAACAAAAGTTAGAATTCGGTCAATATTAAAAACAAATGGTGTCAAGCAAGGTGGAAGTTTGCCTACAAAAATACATAGAATATATTGCTCTTTTATAATACATCGTGTGCAGTGCTTTGCGATGTCCTCCATACATGAAACAGTGCTATAAAAATGTAAGGATTACTATCATTATTATATTTACTTGCAGCACTAATTAACACTGGCATTAGTTATAAACTAATTATATTTGTATTAAAAACCACACATTTTACCCCGTTATATTGTAATCCAATGTGCCTGATTCCTCTCAATGCTTCCATTTTAACCTGAAATATATTTCTTGATTTGAGTGATTCCTTTCTGACACGTATTGATGTGGGTTTGTTTTACTTCTCACAGGTGCCCTTAAAGGTATCTCTTTCCTCTGGGAAGTCTTGGGGTTGGATGGAAGAGCTGCAGGATAGGAAGAGTCCTGGTCAGTAACCACGACAGATCAGCACCTTTACGACTGTGATGTTGCGGATGTGGTGCTGCTTATAAAAGGGTGCAGCAAATGTCGACCTGCTTTCATGATTCCTAATTCTTCACATTCCTCTCACTTTTCAAAGGCTTGGAGTAACGTCAAGAAGCCTGCGCTGTTTTATGATGGTAATTTGCATTTCATTTAGCAAATTTTTTAGGGTGAAAAATGTGATGTATGATGTGGTAGATATCACCAATCACAATCACCCCGAATGTGCAAAAGCCAAAATGATCGCTGATTCTATGAGCTAATGACAGTTTTCTTGGCAATTGATCATTATTTATTAGTAATTATTTACCTCCTTATTCATTCATTCCTTCTACATTCCTCCAAATCTAAGCTTATTGTTGTATTGTTTAGAGCAGCATGTTCCCTGGTAAAGTCCCTTTGTGGCATTTCCAAACAAGATGTGCAAAGTAATGTGGCCAGTTACACGAGTCTCAACCATTTCACTCTTAGTGCTTAAGCCATTATCAGAGGCACAAAATTCCACCCAGTCTTAGTCTTTGAAACGCGCTCTTAAAATGCATGGTATAAATTAGATCCAACTATTGCAAAAATGATTTTAAAAAAAGTAATATTTTAATGGGGAATATAATCCACTGATTTGCCTTACCCTAAATATTATAAGGGGAATTCTCTCCAATTTGGTCAGCGTTCTTCAGTGAATCCCTTTTTTTCTTCAAAAAAGTTATTTGCAC
Organism: Callorhinchus milii; assembly: GCF_018977255.1. Taxonomy (NCBI): domain Eukaryota; kingdom Metazoa; phylum Chordata; class Chondrichthyes; order Chimaeriformes; family Callorhinchidae; genus Callorhinchus; species Callorhinchus milii. The sequence goes on from NW_024704742.1 coordinate 65,621,742, forward strand.
ACTTCACTTGTGTCCAGATTAAAACTCATTGAGTTGTGCTTCAGCAGATCACTACCAGGGACTCTGACCACAGGGACACTAGCATATAAAAAGTGGTGTTATCTGCATTATTACAGCATGGCTGGCAAAAGCACCTCTGACAGTATTTTCTCTGTTGATTCCCCTGTACATTGCTGACCCATCGTCTCATCAAAGCCATGATGCTCTATGTGACGTACAGGAATTTCCAGGGAGAAAACATTTACGTGGTGGGAGTTAATGCCAGGCAATGCAGAAGTGACACAAGTTACAGATCCTGAAGAGTCCAGGTAGTTCACTTCGATTGAGCTCCGCACAGAGGAGAGATCGAATATTGGGTCTAGATTACCCCCCTCCACTACCACTATTGAAGCGCACACGAAAACGCCTACCTTTTCATAGTTAATCACTACATGTTCTGGCTAAATTCTGTCCATTGAAAGTAGAATTTAATATTGCTCACTGATAAAGGGTCTATCATTCTGGTTAGCCTAACCTGACCTTCCTGCTTGCTTGTGAGATTAGGTTCTATCCTTCTCTATGCCAGTCGTACACATGATGAAGTCAGGAAAATCCTGGGAGGACAGCTGGGTGTCAAGACCTTGGCTCTCTCATCGGAGCCAATTTCTTGGTGGGGGATACTCCAGGGAATGAATCAATAATAAAAACTGACACTTCCTCTGTCTCCACTAATTGGCACTTCCTAATAGCTGAGCCCAAGCTTGTTAAGTCACCACTGATATCACTTCCTTTGTGAAGTGACACCAACTCGCAGGAAGTGACGTTAATGGTGCTTCCTGGATATAGTGTGCAAGCGGGGTGGTGCACAAGAAATAACACTGAGGGTGACCCAACGACTCAGAAATCGGATACTTTTAGTTCAGGTCGTCTGGAAGCAAGCAGTTTATTACACTTCCAGTAACTTCAGGTCCCCAGGACTCTCATGTTAGAAATGAACATTTGTTTAGAGAGGCACTTAACAGGGTTGAACTTACTACCTGAAATAAGAGGGAACACCTTAGATATTGAGAAGTATTTTCATCGGTCAGGATGGATGGGGAAGCACTTGAGGCTGAACAGTGTTACAAGAAGAAAATGTACAAATTCTACAAAGAAAATTAATAACTTCAAAATTTTGCTTTTTTTCAGTCTAGTGACTTAAAAGTTCCAAGTTTCTCAAATTTTCTCGAACCTGTTTCATTGCTGTTGCACTGTTGTGTGTTTATCAGTTTTGTTTGAGGTGCAAATGTTTCCGAGCTTTCTGCTTATTAAACCTATTCATCAAAGGTGGTTACAGGATTAATTTGTATTCTCGTGGCCTCTGTTTCCTGCTCCACAACAACAACTTGCATTTGTATAGCACCTTTCATGCGGGGTAGCATCCTCGTGAATAATGAACAAGACAGAAACAGTCATGTTTTAGTAAGGGATGGTAAGGCAAACCACCCATGTGCAAACGGTGCAGTGTTGAACTGTGCAAAGCACTAACAAAAGCCCTTTGGATCATAATGACATAGTGAAAGTGAACAGGTGCTAAATAAAACTATTTTTACAGGGAACTGTTTTAGGCAGGATATCCAGCAGTAAATTACTAGGTAATTCAATAGTAATTATATTTAACACAAAAAGATTCTCATGTGAAAAAAATGTATGTCAAGATCTGTGACCAATTTTGGATTTTGCCAGCAGGTCTACTAATGGTGTATCTCTGCAAATAGTTATACTTAATAGGAAATTATAACCAAAGGCTTCTGGGTGAGCCTCTTATTCCTAGATTCCTGCAGTGTTTGTTCACTGTCAGTCTCCATAGTTAAAATTGCTGCTCATTATCCTGTTGAATCACGATTTTGTGAGTGTTGTGTGTGTGTGATTTTGTGTGTGTGCGTGTTGGGGGGATGGAGTGAGGGAATGAAATATTAATTTCAGTCCTGAATTCTGTAAGTATCGATATTCAGTGACTGACAAGAGCTGTAAAATTATTTTTAAAAAATCTTTGCCACTTACCTCTCACTTGGAAATATTTAATGCAGGTTTCCCTCATGTGCTGATATCTCCATGCTGACCTGTCTATATCATTCTGTGATGATATAAGTTGATTATTATATTATATAAGTTTAACCAGCTAAGTCTGCATAGCTTGCCATTGAGAGCACTATCTGAGCACTTCCCATTGCTTGTCCAACTAGAACCCCCCCATTAGGGCTTCAGCTTGCAAGGTTAACAGGAACCGATTGGGAAAATTCCCTGCTCAAGTCTGCTAACTCTAAGTTGTCTCATGAGTCAGGCTGGCTGTGTTATCATCAGCAGTATCCTGCAGTACCACGGACATACCCAACTCAGGAACAGGATTATTGAACCTCCACAGAGGGGTGACTCAATTAACAACATTTCATTACTAAACATGTCACCTTGAAGTCGGTTCAGCTGGATTGTGTTGGAATGAGCCCTCACTGGATGCATAGGAAGCACCAGCCACTGTAAACTTCCTAGTGAGCACCGCAGCTCAGCACGAAACTGAGAGCATTGCCACCATCCTGCCAATCATATAATATAACGGTGTTGTATATTAACATATGCATAATGTCTCTCTCTGGTTTGGATACTCTTAAACATGGGTCTCCACATGGGTGGGGGGAGTCAGACCAAGCATTAATAAGAAATTCTGTCACTCCTTGTCTGAAGTAGACACGTGAAAAACAATTTTTGTCAATTAACCTTTCCTGGCGAATTTGAAAGTTATGTGCTCCCCTCCCCCATCTCTCTATCCTTGTGCAGTTCACTGGTTTATTGATCATATACCCAGGAACTCCCCTCTTTTCTTCCTTCAACCCATCTCAGGGTGGTCTGCTGAGGGCTGGATGCCGCATTTGAGAAATGTCCACGGGCCATATTTAGTAATGTTTTATTCTGATTGTCCAGACCCATTCTCTGGCAGGGCCAGAGCCCCTGGTGACAGTCTTCTGTTTGACTCGGGGCCTGCACGTTGCTGTATTTGCCAGTCAGACAACAAAATTGGGAATAGTTCGCGAGACAGATGGAATCATCCCCCGGGCCAGATGTGGCCCACGGATTTCCAATTGGACAACCCTTCCCTGTCTGATTTGCGCTACCACCACCCCTCCCTCCCTCCCTTCCTCCCTCCAGCTCTCAACCAACTTCCTTTCCATCTTCTTTAGTATTTTCCTTCTCGCCAAAAAGCAAATACTGCAGAATGTTTAATAATGCCAGTGAACGGAGAAGACCAAGTTGGTAACATTTAAGAGTTAACCAATGGAGTCCCATAGCGTACTGGTTAGAGCACTCGCCTCACAAGTGAGAGGACCCAGGTTCAATTCCTGGGCGGGGCGAAACCTTGGGCAAGTTTCCTCCGGTTGGTAGTTGATTGGTAGATTGCTATCCGGAAGTAATAATCCCTCAAAAAAAATTGGTCATTTAATCCACAATTGTTTGTGGGACACCACTGTGTGCAATTGGCTGCCGAGTTTCACCTACAAAATACACAGTCATTTCACTTTACAATATATTCTGTGAAGCGCTTTGAGACGTCTCAATGACTTGATAAGGTGCTATATCAAATGCAAGGATTATTATTATAACAGTCCCCAGTCCCCACTGGTGATAATTAACACATCTTGGATCGCAATTTTCACTAATCTTTTTGACACACTTTTAAATCTGTATGTTGCTCGACTCTGCAACAAACACTGTAATGTATTAATAAGAAATAACACCCTGCCATGACAACAAAGAAGTTTGTGTGTGAAATTATTAATAACACGGCGTGGGCGAGAGGCCAGACCAGATGCCACAGAAATTCACTGGTGAGCCTGTTGGTATGCAACTTTTCACAGTTACAGATTGTTGTTTGTGCTCATTGAAGTGAGGATGGTGATTAGAATAAAAGTGATTGCAGTTACAGTAGACAGAGTGAACTTCTCACCCTGCCCAGTTTGCTCTGAAATCTGCCCCATGCTTCAAGCTCAATCTAGCTTTCACGTCATTGCCCACCCCCAGTTTTGCTCACGTTTGGGATGAATGGTCAGGGTTTGAAGCTGCATGTCAAAACTTCGAACTCATTTAGTCTATGCAGTGTTGGGGGTGTGCTGTATTGTTGGAGGTGCAGTCCTTCGAATGAGACATTAAATCATGGCCTAGTCTGCCAGTTCAGGTGGACGTTAAAGCTCCCATGTGTATAGAGTTTCACAACTGCCCTGAATTAATCAAGAACCAATGACTGGATCGGTTAACTGTATAATCATGCACATGTGATAGACCCAACCCACCAATGGCTCTTTAACGCTCCAGCTCATAACAAGTGTTGTTCATGGAAGTGCCTCAGATCTCTTGGCAGTCAGTGGTGCCTGTGTTTTGTTTCACCAGGTGATACGACATTGCAGAACATAATTTATTTTGGTAGATGCAGTTGAAGGAGCAGGTTGGCTCTCTCTTTGATCGGCTTAGTGCATCTGGGACGTTCACATTGTCACCTCTAACTTCTCCTCTGGTACCTAACACTTCCACTGTGGCTGATGTCCATTACATTTCAGAGTCTGACATTGTGGAGCATTCCTCACCTAAGCAATCAACAACAACAACAATTTATTTGTATAGCGCCTTTCAGGTTGGGAGGATGTCCCAAGGCGCTGGACAGTCAGAGATTTGGACCTAAGCAGAGGATTGGGAGCAGGAGGGCGGGTAGGGAGAACACAGGTGCGGTCGAAGAGGAGGGTCTTGAGACGTGCCTTGAAGGAGACAAGGGAGGGAGCGAGATAAGGTACTGTGGGACGGAGTTTCAGAGGGTGGGGCAGAGAGGCTGAAGGCCCAAACACCGATGGTGGGGCAGGCCGGGCGGGGGACTTGAAGCAGGCTAGAGCGGACAGGTTGATATGGCTTTAGCAGGTCATAAAGCTAGGAAGAAGTCCTCCCAAAATTCAGCAAGTCTTATAAATAGAAAACATTTACAGTTCTTTTTCACACTTATTCAAAAAAGGTTGCAATTGTTTCCATACACAGCAAATAGTAATGAACCTTTTGTTCTTTCACATAATGTAGAGAAGCCAATGCTATTTATGTTCAATATAAAATTTAATATAAAAAATGGCAATAATAGTATTAACAACAATTTCATTTTACTCAGGTATGTACAAAATAGATATATTTTTGTGAAAATTTTGACTGACTAAACAGTAACGTCACCACTTCTAGCCTACATAATAATAATCCTTGCATTTGATATCGTGTCTTATCACATTGTTGACCATATTAAAAAATATATTTTATATTATTATGTATATTATATATTATTATATAGACTAACATATATTACACTTTTAAGTGTGCAATCCCTCATCTCACACGGTGTTCTGTTTCTACTTCTCCCCTCCCACTTTGCCCAACCTTAGTCCATTCTTCCAACATTTGCTTCCCAGCCTTTTTGCCACGTTGTTGGCTTTAGGAAATCACATATTAAACAATAATCATCCTTGCATTTGATATAGAAGCCTTTCACAACAGTGGGATGCCTCAAACTGCTTCACGGTATTTTACTGTAATGTGCAGTGACTGTATTTTGTAGGTGAACGCAGCAGCCAAGTTGTACACAGCAATGTCCCCCAAACGGTCATTAAGTGACCAATTTTGCTTTGGAGATTGTTGGCCAGGATATTGGGAGAAACTCTCTTCTGTTTACAAATAGTGTCATGGGATCTTTAACATCCACTTGAATAGGACTTCGGTTTAACGTCTCATCCGAAGGGCGGCAACTCCAACATTGCAACACCCCCAGCACTGCATTGGAGTGTCAGCTTAGACTGTGTGGGTTCAAAGTTCCAATGTAGGGCTTGAACCCACAACTTCTGACTCAGAGGCAAGAAGAGTGCTACCAACTGAGGCTGACACAAAATATTCTACTACTATTACAAATTTAAGTGGCTTTCGGTGGATTATAAACCAAAGTGCTTCAAATCCCATTTCTAATGATCTCAAAGTGTCTCCGACATGCCACAAGGCTCCATGCTTTTTATGTAATAGTGTATGAAAGATATCCATTTGAAATCGATTGCCCCCAACACTGATGTGGCAGTCTGTGACCCATTATATTTTCGGTGCTCTCCATTACCTACAGCAAGATAGAATTGGACACAATTGGACACCAGAATTTAGCTCGTAACAAATAATCTGATTAGTTAAGCAGTATATAACACGAGAAACTTACTTAATCTTTCATTAATTTTTATTGGTACAATATTTACATCCGTTGCTTTCATAATACAAGTAATCGTCTTTACAGCTTTACAGTTTCCCTTATAAATATGGATCAAAAGAACCACATAAATCACAGAAGACACACGTGTGTGTGTCGTTCACTATCTTACAATCACAGTAGCAACCTGCTGTTCAGCTAAAGTGCCTGTGACCCATTAACCGTGTACTCAACACATTCTGCATATGCATTGATTTTTCTTACCAACAGAGTATCAGACACATATTGACTGAACACATAAAATACCAGCGTTTAGTATGCGCAAAAGCAATATGAGGGTACATTTACTATGTCCTGACTCTTTTAGTTCTGTAAAAGGTCTACCTTCCAATCCAAAGCATTAGACAGCAATGAAGCCACCAATGACCTCTGGACGACCAAATTCTGCTGAGCAAGACGGACTGACGATCAGAGGATGCAAAAAAAATGACATAAATCCTCACAAGGCTGGTTGCAATTTGCATCTCAGTACAATCTCGGGTTGTTCACTTGCTTGAAGCATAGGGTATAATAAACGTTTTAGTTTTGTTTCACACAGTTGTGTTGTTTGTAAAGAGCTTGACACGACTGCACATAGAGCCCAATCTTAGCTCGTAAGACCGCTTTTGTCTCACAATTGAAAGGTCACACGGAAATTATAAGATTCTTAAATTCACTGTTAATTCGGAAGCCGGTTCTTTTTAAGAACTGCGGAAAACCGCCTTCTAAATTAGGACTGAATTTACGATTTTTTTTTCACACTTTGGCCTGATCTCCAAATTTTAAGACAAAATGGTCTTCCGGATAAATGCCAGGGTGAAATTTCAGGCCTTTAGATTATTGTTGAAAAGCTATGTGCAGTGTCAGCGAGATTGTCACCGTTCGCAAAGATTGAATTTTCCCAGACTGTTCCAAAGGAATTTTGACGTTTGGCTTCAATAACAACAGGCATAAGATACACCTATGGATGCTGTCAGTCTGAAATGTGTCACTAGCCACCTCAGTGCTGATCTGATCTCTGTGCCCTTCACTGATCAGCAGCTGCGAACAAGCTGTGCACGAGGTATATACTAACGTTGACTCTTGAGGCACACCGCCAAACCCCCCTCAAATGCTTTGCGCTTTAGTTTCATAAATAAAATTCTTATTTTTGTTACTTCAAACAGGTTGCTGACATCAAAAAAAAGCCTAAGCAATATTGAGAGTGCTTTGGCCCGCGAATAAAAAGAAACTAAACTAAAAATCTGACACAGATCTCTAGTTCTAGGAAAAGAACATTTGGCAGAACGTGACTTAATTTGTACAATTTTGACAAAGTGCCTTCCAAACATGTATAAACCATTCATTAAAGAGACAGCATCTTATTGGCATACAAACTTGGATTACTAAAACAATCAAGAGTACATGTGCTAATTTTTTGTTAAAAAATAAAATTCAGAATCTACTTTTTTTAGAAAGAGAAAAATTAAACAACAAGCCAAGAAGCTTTCCTAATCTGTCATCTCCACTACCAGGAACCTCCGGTAAAGAGAGAGTAGGAGCCCACGTTGGCTCCTGTACCATCAATGGTTCATGGCTGTGCAGTTTGCAGTTTGACGGGTGTGACAGCATCGAAAGCAAGTGGGTGATCTGGGTCACCTGAGGCCCAAGAATTCTCCAGCCTTAAGACCATCATCTTAATATCTAAAACGGAGCACAATTTTAGGCAATTCTCAAGTTTGATCTTCACTTGGAAGCTTTTGTGCAATTCTTAAAAAACCCATGTCCAAATTAAGAATGGTACATAAAAAGGAAACATTTACAGGGCTATGGAGTACGAGCAGGGGAGTGGGACTACTTGGTAGCTCTTTCAAAGAGCCAGAACAGGTACGATGGGCCAAATAGCCTCCTTCTGTGCTTTAAGATTGTATGATTCTATATAACAATCCTCCAAAATTCAGGGTAATCTTCAGATTTTTAAGACAATGGTACATGGTTAAGAGAAATGTTGGGTGTCTGCTCCACAGATAGGGATGTCCATATCACTCACCAGATTAGAACTTGCAGACTCAAAAGGATGAAATATCTGTAGCTTTGAATTCCACTGGGACTTAATCCACAACCCCAAGAGTTAGGAAATCAAGCTACTTCGTTGTTCCATTATCGATTATCAACCAAACATTTACCTTAGCTTCTCATACAAGGACGGCAGCAACAATTCTTCACTTTAACACAAAAGTAATCTTGCAACAGAACAAAAAAACGCTTATACTGCTTTTCTTCTACATATCAGACAATATTAAAAAGAACATTCATACATCATCTAAAATTAAGACGCTGGAAACACACTGACATTTTCCAGACCAAACTTCACATTTGCCTTGGGTTGTCCCATCCATTCATTACACAGTTACCCTAAACCAGCTGCTGGGAATGGCCAGGTCTTTACAGGATAGATTCTCATCTTCTGCAAATCTGAACATACATAAGCATCATATGCAGTGATTGTAGGTAGCTCCACAAATGGATAATCTCTCTCTTAACATGTTGTCACCACCGAGGCACTGCAAAATAAACATTGAGACCACGGCAAAGGCTATAATCAAAATCTCTGGGCAAATTTCAAATTACTGTGCAAAGCAAGGAATCACATTCATCATTAAAGGATTGGGCCTATAATAATAATCCTTGCATTTGATATAGCGCCTTATCATCTCATTGAGACATCTATATACTGTATATACTGTAAAGTGTAGTAACTGTGTATTTTGTGGGCAAAACTACTATACAGTAGTTTGGAAAGTTTTTGTTAATTCAGCCAAGAATTGTTCTCCAGTTTTTTATCAATACTGAAAAGGTTAAGAATTTGGGCTTTTGGAATTGATTTGCGGATAACATAGAGAAAGGCCTGAATTCCTCACGCCTTTACCTTCAAGGCCACTCAATTTACTAAATCTTGAGATTCTGCAGAATTTTGGAAGATTTTTTTAAAATCCAGTCTTGATTTGGAACCAATCTTGCATGAAATTGCAGAAAAAACAGCTTCCGAATTGAGGCTGAATTGCTTGAAGATTTTTTTGGAGGGGGTGGGGCGAGGGGTGTTCCAGATTAAGAGATCTGCAAATTCAATAAACAGTCATTATTTAAGGATTTGGTGGAGGTCCCCATGTTCCCTTTGCTGTCAGGATAATGGGGAAAAAGCAGGAAAACCTCTTTCGTGACAATTATCTTCCAGATAAAAAAAAGTTGAAGCAAATGTTTTTTTCGCTAAATTTGTTTTCCATGTTTGACAGCAACCCAAAATATTCTTTGATTTTTGAGAAACGGGTATTTCTTTTTGTTTGTTTGTTGTTTTTTACAGTATTAGTTCCACAAGTTACTGCTTAAATTGTTACTGTTTAAAGAGGAAAAATGTTAAAATTGCAGGAGTTATTCTTTTTGTTTGGCTTGCAATAATGTCTTTCACCTGAGAAGTCCAGGGTGAGACAATGTCACGCTGTATTAGCAGAGAATTACATATAGTAGGCAAGATAGGTGGTCTCTGTTGATTTGTCCTCTCGCCTTGGCCACTCAATCTAAGAGCCAGAGGTGGAACACTCCCAGAGGGTAGCTAAGCTTCAGAAATAGTTGTGGCATTTAAACTTCACCTCGTCTTTTGTCAAAATTGAAGACCGTACAGAATAGTGGAACATTCTCAAACTCAGTCTTGATTAATTCTAAATTCAAAATCTTTGCACGATTGCACCAGTCTTAAATTTAAATGGAAAATGATATTTTAGACTAAAACTAGATGGAACTATGGACCTTCTGACTGAGTCCATATCTCCACTTATAAAGAGCTGCTAGGCACTCACCCTCTCATACACCCCTTGAAATTAAAATATTTTAAAATAATTTTAAAATCAAATAGCCAATAGATTTAAATGTTGCTGTCATACAGTCAATAAAATTATCAATGTTCTTACATTGATTCAAGTATCCAGGTGTACTAATAACATGGAAAACCTTTATATGCATACACTGCTTAAGTCAATATCTGTAGTTCCAAATACAAAATGCACAGTCCTATAAGAGCACTCGGGTTTCAATGTTGAATAGCCACTTCAATATCAACCAGTTATCACAAAATTGTTATTAATGCAAATATTTGTAACATTGTTCATCGTTGTATTTCTCGAGACCAATTATTGCTGAATTAAATGGTTAAGGCTTAAAGGGATAACACATCATTTAATAGCTTGGGAGCTTAAATAACACTGTTGAGAAAATCACATGGGCTTCCATATCTGTGAACCTGCATAATTTGGCATACTGGGCAGGACAGTGGAGATTGTGGTTGTGGAGGCAGCTTAAATCTCTCAATTGCAATAGGGAGGGGATTGCCACATTGGAGGCTGCAGAGACTTGGAGCTCTCAACTTTCGTGGGACTGAGGAGATTTGAGATGGCCGTCTGTGTAAAGGGAAACCAGGTTGCGGTGACAGCTCAGGTCTCTGAACTGTACAGGAGATCCAGGAGTGGAAGCCGATTCGATCCTGGCCAACTCCTGTTTTATCTCGGGAAATCCAATACAACTCAGGTCATGAATTAAGCACCATTAAAGTCACTTTTTTTTAAACTGATTTTCACCATTAAATGCCCCTTTTTTGTGCAAGTCATTGATTGAGGAAGAATCCATATCAACTTTCCAAAAGGGAACTCGATAAATGCCTAAAATGGAATCAACTACAGCTATGGGGAAAGGGCAAGTAAATAATAATAATCCTTCCATTTGATATGGTGCCTTACCGTGTTGTTGAGATGCCTCAAAGCGCTTATTGAATTGCAAAGTGGATTCACTGTGTATTTTGGGGGCAAAATGAAAATGGAACTGAAAGGATAGCTCATTAAAAGAGGCAGCACAGACATCAAGACTTCTGTGCAAGAAATTTCTATGATTAAAAAAAAATTCTCTCCTGAATTTCATGTAGAGAAATAAGAACTGTTTGGAGTGATGTGTATCAGTTTCCAGGGATGTGTGGCACCACATTACCAGTTGAGTCCAGTTGAGTACGTGCAATTTACAACTTGCAAAGTTACCAAACATCTCTAGTAACCTTGTGCATATGTGCATAGCTGGATCTTTTGCTAGAACCAGAAGTAAGATCTTTATACTTTTATAGTTAGAGACAGAGATAAAGTCTCAGGAAGAGGTAAAAAATTGGAGGGAGAGGCGACAGAGATTAAGAGCCGTGTGATACTATAGTGACAATATAGCTCCTGATGGAACAAGGTTTTAGTTAGTTAGACAATTTGTATTTCGTGCAATGTCCAATTATCCGCATTGTTTGCTTATCCACACTGGGACCCAAACCCAATCAGTGTGGTGAATGAATAAAGTAACTGTTTGGTTAGTATCCATCTTATTTTGAGGTTTTCTGATGTTGTGAAATAAATCCTTATTTTCGCCCAATTTTACCCATTTATTTGGAAAAAAATGACTTTAATGGTCCTATCCTAAGTATTTTGAATATCCATTTCTCCTGTGTGCTGAGCTATGACTCCACATGTGCCTTTAGCCCAGCTGGGAATCTCAGTAGGCTTATTTCAACTGCAGTGGGTGGGTGTGGGAAGGGAATGTTACAGCTGAGCCCGATTCTGTCCTCACATGACAATGACACACCTTAACGGTCCGGCCAGTGAACCGCAAACAGGAGCAGGAATCCTGGCTGCATTTCGTCTCAACCCTCCCCAGCTCAGAAACACTGGGGTTGATTTCAGTGCACCACTGCTGCCCAATGTAACTCAATGTAAGTGCATCTGCCCGCTGAACCACCAAGAGCACTCGATTCATTTTTGAGTCATTCAACAATATACAGTGCCTGTGTTACAATCCTAGCAAGCTACAAATATCTTAAATATTTTTTTACCCTCCCCGCCCCACCCCCCACTGTATACGCAGAATAATATTTCATTAAAAACGTGCAGTACAAAATGCTTGATATGCAACATTTAAATAGTAGTCTTTTTGGTGCCTGTTACACGTGCAACGCGGAGACTGGCACCTAATTATGAGTAATCCACAACCCACTCTGATTTTTGCTTTAGTAAAAGCATCTTAGAAATGCTTCAAATTAATTACTTTAAAACTTGCCCTGATCACCTCTTATTACCCTCTTGTTACCGCCCAATAACACCCTCCTCATTTTTAACGTGTTCTGGTCTAGATGTAGTTCTCTTATTCACTGATATAAAACCAGCATCAAAATAGATTGTGTCTTCACTGAAAACTAATTCAATCCATTGTATTTTGTTGTATCTTACTTTTAGCTGCTTCAGTTGACCTTAAAATAATTTCTGAATCAACATGCAGTTGACCAGTGTGGATTTTCATGACTGTCTTTGGATTAGGTTCCTGGTTCCAGTCAGCGCAAATGATAGGTGTTTCATATATATATATATAAAGGTTTATAAATGTATATCTATATGTAGATATAGTATACTGTATCACAACACCTAAAGCTGCTTGCAAAACTGATCACACAATTGTATTCTGCGCCAAACCAATGGAATGCAGATTTGTGCTCTTAACTACCCATGTGGCAAGTTTCCAATCTTGGCACAGAGCTGAACTCAAAACTCTGCTCCACAGCATGTGAGAGATGTAAGGGATTATTACCCCTAGAAAAGCGATCCGCCAATCAACTAACAACCGGGTTCTTACTGTTTAGCATGGTAAACAGGTATGTGGAGTAAGGAAACTTGCCTGAGGTTTCACCCTGCTGGGGAATTGAACCTGGGTCCTCTCGTTTGCGAGGCGAGTACTCTACTCAGTAGGCTACAGGATTCCACAGGAATGGGGAGTAAAAAAGGGAAGTTGCCCCACATCCTGATACTCACACACTCGAGCAAAAAAAAAGAGCTGTGGTGACAGGAGATTGCAGGTTGTCAACCCATCTGGGTGGCCAGGAAGGTGAACAGTATATGGCCTGCAGGAAAAACAGGGCAACCCTATGAGAACACGTGACCTTGTTCTATAAGTTCAGACTGGCCCCCGTTAAAATGAAGTACAAAACAATGGTTGACTTCCAGGTCACTGCTGATCAGCAGCACTTCCTACATGCATAGTGTGAGGAGATGATGTTAGCACCACTTGCTGCACACACACAGAGCAGGATGTGATGTTAGCAATGACCTGATGACCAGGAAGGCAGCAAATTCTTAGCACTTGAAGCCAGTTTCTCAATGCTAGAAGCCCAGTGTACCATGCTTCCAATATTAGAGTCCGCGCATGCTCCAAGTAGACATGTGCTAAACAGGGGTGTGTTCTAACAGGGCCTCCCTATAGTTAAGAAGAGATCAGTTAAAAATAATAATAAATGTGTGTTACTGGAGCAGACAAGGGTGTGATATATCTGAGATATCAGATTTCAGATTCCAATCCCTATGAAGTGATCGAGCCAAGCAAGCATCTTAAAACTACTCTACATTGATTACACTGCAAGCCTCAACCACACGGTCCAGAGATGGAACGATCACACTGCGATATCCGTTTTACCCAAAAGTAAAGGTTGGAGATTGTAAAACAAACGTTCAGGTTCAGAAGTCATTGAATTTCCAGACACCAAGGGGTGGGCGAAGTGGGGGGGAGGGGGAGGAAGAAGGTGTACTTATACATGAAAAAAAATTCCACTAAGCAGAATACTGTATGTGCAATAGACCAGATAGTTGATCCAGATGGAAAGCTGTCCCAAGTTTGGTCACGTCCTGTCCTCCTTTCTCGTGTGACGTCTTCAATTCCTCTATGCAGAGATCCGAGGCCCAAATACAACAAAGTGAGTCTTTTGGTTTCTTAAACACGACACAGAGCCAATAAGCAAACTCTGCTTACACCAGGAACAAAAAAAATACCCTAGAGAATTAATCCTGCACGTACATTAATGTGGCCACAATTGCTAATCTGAACTGTTGGTAAAACTGCTATTTTACACCAGCAAAGATTAAAAATAATTCATGCCCTTGGTGTGGAGACTAACAATGAGACTAGGGCTGGGATGATGGCTCCATCCATTGTCCCATTTCTCCTTCCGCTCTTCACTACCTCAGCGATTATCTCAGCAGCTATCTCCAAGCGCTGCTGGTCAGCCCAACCCAAGCCAACCCACTTGGCCCAGAAATTGGTGAGAAAAAAGGGGCAAAAGATACCTGCAGGAAAATAAATCATCCATACAACAAACACCCGCACGCCCAGGGAATAACACAAATGTGCTGAAGGAGAGTGTTATAAAAATTTAACTTAAAGTAGCATAAAGGTAGTATTATACACCAATTGAACAAAGACTTCTTTCACTTGTGCAACAGATTCAATCGGGCCCTCGTAAAGCGTATGAGCCTTTCACACTCGTCACAGAACTGCTGTTAACTCACCATCGCCCGCGAGGTATATTTTCTATGTACATAAAATGACTTAAAAATAATTTGTACCAAAGTGAGAGATCTTAATTGATTCAGATGTTTCCTAGCTTGACCATACGTCAAGCCAAGAGAATTTTGTAGCCTACGAATCCTAAAATGGAATTCTCCCCTCGCTCCCCCCCACACACATAACCATTTAGATATTTTTTCATTGTATAAAAAAACAAAGCAACTATCTTTTTTTCAAACCAGTTATGATTTAGCGCATAGGTATTTTACAGCTTTTCTACTCCCAAATCCCAGAATTAGAACCCTGCTTTACAAATTTTTGACAAGATTTAACTTTCCGAGAATTAATGAAGTGCATTTTCAGACGTTTCATAGTTTATAATACATTTCCATTGTTAGACTAAATTCAGCTACTTTTTTTCTGAATTCAAGACATTCTCCATGCAAAAGGAAAAAAAATTGCTATTTAAAATATGCACAGTTTTTCTTTCAGGAAACAGGAGCTATAGCCTTATTTGTTTTTGTTCAGGCGGGCAATGTACACAGACGCGAGGCACAGACACATGCCAAATTGCTTTGCATTGCTTCTGCATTCTACAATTTACAAGTCTGGTGTCATTGAAGCAACGTATTGTGGTTTGCACTCAGCAAGGCTGCAGAGATCAGTTATATACACTTATTCTTACTCACCCACCCACCCCCCCCACCACGCACACACACACACACATACGCAATGAAGTGCTTATTTTTTTGTAATATGCTGTGTATCTTTGTGCTCCCAGAAGGAATTTTCACTGGTTGCTATACAGTATATTTGGTTTAACAGGACTCTGCATACAAATTGAGATGTGGTTGTGTTTCCATAGATACTGCAGCCTCCCTGGTGCTCCAATGACACCAATTGAGCACAAGCAGAAAACAGCAGGGGAGAGAGACACTGCAGTGAGCATGCTGGCGTTTGGGCCCGGGTTTGCTAATCCGCAGATAAAGGGGACTGACGGTCTGACTAAATGGCTATTTTACAGTGCGCGATATGAAATTTTAAAAATCTGAAGAATTCCTGCTGGTTTGTGAAGACAATGGAAATGAGATTTGATTCACTGGATTCACTTCCCCAACCCACCTGCCCCCTCCTCCCCCACCCCGCCCCCCGCCACCCCGCGCTCACGCCTCCAGTTTGGTAGGATATGGTGCCACATCCCAACGGTTTATTTCTCTTACTCAAAAGTTATGTTGCAGCCCAGATGGAAATGATTCAGGCCAGGGTCCGTCTCATTGGCAATGGTGTAAATTTGGGCAAGGGACTTCCTCTTCATGCAGCAGAGCAAGCCGTACCTTTTTTTTGTTTAATTTTTCTTTGATTTTATTTCACCCGCAATTTGTTTCTGAGGAGTATTACCAGCGAGACTAGAACTGCTGACGTGAAGGGAGATGTGTTGACCAGCAGGGAAAGTGCCTATCATCACAGGCTGGTGTGTAATGATCCAATCCCCCACCCCTCGCGCCCCCCACAGCCTACAACCACCCACCCCGGTCCAATCCATGCCAAAATCCACCTGTTTACACCTTATAGCAAATTCCTACCACATCTGGATTCCACGATTGATGCGCTGGAGTAGGTTTGAGGTGAGACTGGATAAGTTGTAAGTTGACCCAGCACCCAACCACACCAACCTCCTTGCCATTGCCCTCACAGTCAGACATTCCGTACAAGTGTACAGGGGAAGAATGTCAATAAAGGACCCGTGTGTTTATGACCACCAGCATCCTACCACGTAGTCTGGGGAGATATGAACCATTAGCCAATAAATTCTCTGTTACAGAAAATCAAAGAGGAGGAGGAGAGAACAGGGAAGGAGGGAAGGAGAGGGAAATCAAAAAATAAATTTACAAAACGATCTGTATTCAACACTGGTGTTTTGAAGAGGCCCTGGAGGTGAGGGTTAGGAGGGGAGGAATGATGGGGGAAAGAAGAGGAAAGAGGTGTCAGAAAGGTTGATTCTTTACTCTTCACGGAGTTGCAGCCGGTAGCGGTGATAGTGGAGCTGGAAAAACATTCTCTCCAAGATGGAGTGGCTCATTCCTGGAAGCACGTAGTGTTCAGTGACCCCCACATATTTGAACCCTAATGATTCGTACAGCCTGTGGGCAGCCATTTTGACGGCAGTGGTTCCCAGGACGACGGCAGAGTAGTTGTTGAGCATGGCGAACTCCAGGACTTTACGGCCCAAGGCCTTGGCGATTCCCTTCCCCCTGTATTTGGCGTCCACCGACATACGGCGCAGTTCCACCGTGTTATCTTCTTCGTTGCCTCTCGCTGCTACAATGCCCACAACATTCCCATCCAGGACTGTGACCCAGAAACAGGAACCTGATGGCGGCGGGTTATGAAGGGGGTAAGAGGGAGAGAGAGAGAGAGCGAGAGAGAAAGGAAAATGCACTTTCTTAGTTGCAAATAATATTTCAGATATCCATTCTGTCGTTTCACAACTTTTATTACATTACATTAATTAGGCTGAATAAATAATGATTCTCGAATTTGATATAGCATCTTACTACATTGTTTTGAGACTCTCAAAGAATATACTGTAAAGTTAATTTACTGTATATTTTGTGGCTGAAACCCGGTAACCAATTGCGCACAATAAATCTAAATCACCATTAATAATCCTTGCATTTGATATAGCGTCATATCACATAGTTGAGACGTCTCAAAGCACTTCACAGGATATTTTGTTAAATGGATTGACTGTGTATTGTGTATTTTGTGGGTGAAATGCGACAGCCAGTTGTGCACAGCAGTGTCCCACAAACAGCCATTGGAGTGAGCAATCAATTTTTTTTTTGTGGGGGTGGGGGGGGGGATTGTTGGCCAGGACACTGGGGAAACTCCCTGCTCTTTTTTTGAATAGTACCATAGGATCTTTAACATCTATTTGAACAGACAGGCGGGACTTTGGTTCAATGTCTGAAAGATGGCACCTCCGACAATGCAATCGCCCCCGCCCAGCTCCGCACTGGAATGTCAGCTTAGACTATGTGATTCCAATTCCCGATGTGAGGTGTGAACCAATAACCGTCTGAGTCAAGAGTCGAGAGTGCTAGCACTGCGCCAGGCTGACACACAAAATAACTTATACATATAAATAATCAAGATTATTTCATGATATCTAGTTCCCCCTCCCCATTTACAGTTTTTAATGCATAATCATGTAACCAATACAACACACGCTCTGACTAGTATGGGGCAGCAGTGCAAAAAAATTCAACACGCAATTGGGGTAAATGTTTCTCTTGGGCGTTTGGCTGAGTCAATCTCTCGTTCAGACAATCATAGAGATTTAGAGAATCACTGAGTTTCTTGTTCTTTCTACCATCTGTTATTTAGGGCATAAAAGGGAAATATCCTCAGTCAAACCCTGAAGATAACGATTTTGGCTTCATCTACTTTTTTTTAAGCAATAAATTATCCGTGTTCAAGGCACCAGCACATGGAAGTGACATTGTCCCCTTCATTATATAATAATCATCCTTGCATTTAATATAGCACCTTGTCACATCATCGAGACGTCTCAAAGCACTTCATTGGATACACTGTAAAGTGGATTGACTATACTTTGTGGATAATTGTGAATGAACTGTGGATAATTGGGCCCAGTTATTTGCCTATGGGAATTGGTTGGTTCTGAATATCTTTTCTTCCCATTTTTTGTTTTAAAACTTGTATAGCGAAAGCTCAAAACATTGTAATTCGGAGGACATGACATCAGTTAATTTCTCAATGATCTGTCCATGTACCGAGCTCCCCTTGTAAGACCTTTGCTGCCTCTTCTGATTCCATAGTCCTGTTCCCCAATTTAGTGTCATCTGTAAATTTCACTACTTTGCATTGAGTCTGGGAATCCAAGTTATTAATGTTAAGAATGGGTCCAAATACTTACGAGATATCCACCCTGGCCTTCATTTCAGCTCCTTTCCCCATCCTGGCCAATTTCCCCCAATGACAACCCTCTGCTTTCCTTCCATTCAACTAATGTGGAAACCATAATAGGAATAATAATAATAATCCTTGCATTTGATATAATGCCTTATCACGTGGTTGAAACATCTCAAAGCGCTTTACGGAATATACAACAACAACTTGCATTTATACAGCACCCTTCACGTGGGGTAGCGTCCCAGAGCATTACTTTATAATGTAAAGTGGATTGACTGCATTTTGTCGATGAAATGTGGCAGCCAATTGCGCACAGCAGTGCCCACAAACAGTCGTAGATTGAGAGACCAAATTATTATTTATTTATTAATTTAGTTAATTTATTTATTGCAGGGATTATTAGCCGTAGATTCTCCATAACTCAGTTAACAATATCATTCTGGGGACAAGTGAGAGGAGACGCATTCAGCCACCAGGCGAGACGACCGGTGTCGGTTTCGATTGCTCGCGCAGAGTGACATGACTGCCTGTGGCGTCCATCCACCAGTCTGACCAGCAACTAGACAATGTGCCGTTGCCTTGTCACAAGCAACAACTGCAAAGGACATCATTCAAGGCTGTAGGGTTGTGGTGCAAGACAGCCGCTTCACTGATATATTATTGGGGTGTGGGGCGGTGGGAAAGGGGACAGTAATCCCACATAAGTGTTAAATTCATCTCTGTAAATGATTCAGGAGGACCCTTCAAACAATAGGCTGTAACTAGCAAATGATTTAGACTTTCATGGGTGAGAGAGGATAGTGCATTGTGCTGAGTAAAACTCAGCAGTCAGTTCAATGGACCGTTGACACATCAAAGAATCAGGCCTCGCATAGATTATCATACATTCGCAGCCATTTTCTGGTCCTCCTAATGTGAGAAAGCAATTTATACAAGACAGAAGTGCCTCAATGCAACCAGAGGGGGGTGATTTATATCCAGTTGTGATTTATAAACTTGAAGCTCAATCGATGTCAAAGCCGTGTGAGATTACTTTGGTTTTAAATTTAAGGTCAGGCTGGCTTTGAGGAACGACATCAAGTCTTATTTGGAAATTGCTGCTTTTTCAAAGCTGCAGAAAACCAACTTCCCACCTCATAACACATAATCCTAGATTTGCCCACAAAATACACAGTCAATTCATTTTACAGTATATTCTGTGAAGTACTTTCAGATATCTCAACAATGTAATAAGGCACTATGTCAAAGGCAAGGATTGTTATCATTATAATTCATGATCTTAAAAATTTTAAGACAAAATTGATCAGCCTAAGACTTGGTGGAATTTAAGGCGACTGCATTGGGTTCAGATAAACCTACTAAATCTGAAATAAATAACTTGTAATTTTATGTTGCCTTTTCACACCGAAACGTCTCAAAGTGTTTCGCAGATATTTAAAGCCAAACATGGTGATTGTTTTAGACCCTCCTCTTCAAACACACCTGTGGTCACCCCCCTACGCCTACCCTCCCTGCCCTCCACCCCTCCTGATCCCAACCCACAGCTCAGGTCCAAATCCCTGACTGTCCAGTGCCTTGGTATGTCCTCCCGATATGGAAAGTGCTATACAAATGTCATTTGTTGTTATTTCAGTTAGCAAAACGCAGCAACTATTTCCACACAGCAAATTCCTACTAAAAGCTATGAAGTGAATGACCTATTAACCTGAGAAACTTTGACCAGGGGAATTTAAGGGAATTGATTCCTGTTTTCTGTTTAATGAGATAAAGATTCCAATCCACATTTGATTATTTTACAGGAACATAACATGGAGAGACAACCTTTGTGATTGAAGCAGTGTCCATGCACTTTACTGTTGTAAATCTGGTGTGTGTCAGCCCAGCAGATGACCACTGGTATGTTGTCTATGCAGTAAATATCACGTTATGCTGCTTATCAGTGCTACTTAACCTTGGTGGGTTTCCAAAATGAATTCAGACGGTAGCAAACTCCAATAAAATACGTAACCTACTTTCACCACTCAAGAGAAGCACGGCAGTGCTAAAAATACTCAACAGACACAATTTTTCTACAACAATGTGTAACAACACCGCACCATGTGATGATATTTAAATGTATAAAAGGCAGAGCTTTAAGGGGGCAGAGATGGGAATGACAGCAATGCGGTGAAATCATCAGTGCGATTAAAACCTTTTAACACTAAATTATAGCTGGCAATGGAGTACTCTGGTGTCCATGGTTACAGGATCTCCGTCTATTGTGTTTCACTAAAATAGATCCAGTAGTCACGGGAGAGTATTCTGGAAGGATAAGATTAAAAGGACAAATCATCTGAACCTATTCTCGTGATCTTTTGAGAACCCACTGCATATATGTGGTCAGACATTTCTCAGTGCTAAGTATAGTGACTTTGCTGACCTGCGCTTATATTGGGAAATGCCTAATAAAAATAATATAATCCTTGCATTTGTTTTTTATCATGTAACTGAAGTACTTCACAGAATAAATTGTGAAGTGGCTTGGCTGTATTTTGTGAGCAAAACATGGCAGCCAATTGTGCACAGCAGTGTGGATTGAGTGACCAAATTATTTTTAAAGGGATTATTACCCCGGAAAGCGATCCCCAATAACAACCGGGTTCCTACTTACTGCTAGGTAAACAGAAGCGTGTGGAGCTAGGAAACATGCCTAAGGTTTCACCCTGCCGGGAATCGAACCGGGTCCTCTTGCTTGCGAAGCGAGTGCTCTATAATAATAATAGTTCAGTGGTAGAGCACTCACCTTGCAAGCGAGAGACCTGAGAGAAGGTAATAATTCCTTTAAAATAATAATAATAAATTGGTCACTTCAATCCACAACTATTTGTGGGACACTGCTGTGCGCAATTGGCTGCCGCATTTCGCCCACAAAATATGCAGCCAATTCACTTTACGGTATATTCCGTGAAGTGCTTTGAGACATCTCTATTACGTGATAAGGCGCTATACCAAATGCAAGAATTTTTATAATAATCGTTATATTTGATATAGCACCTTATCAGGTCTTCGAGACTCCACAGGACTCCACAAATTAATAGCAGCCTCAAAGCAGCCAACTGCGTACAGCTGTGTTCCACAAACAGTCGTGGATTGAGTGACCAGTTTATTTTTTTTTGAAGGGATTATTACCCCCAGAGAAACAATCTGCCAATCGACTAACAATAGGATTCCTACTTACTGCTCGGTAAACAGAAGTGTGTGTAGTAAGGATATTTTGCCAACGTTTTGCCCAGCCCGGGAATCAAACCCAGGTCCTTTCTCTTGCAAGGCGAGTGCTCTAACCACTACGTTACAGGACTCCACAAATTAATAGCAAACTTTGGGGGGGTGGGTGGGAAAGGAAGGGGGTTGTTGGGGAGGCAGTGGGGGAAGAAAGGAGTTCATGACTTGATTGACAGCATTAAATATTTTAAGTAAGTTCTATTCAGATCAGCCCCCTTTGACTCCTCAAAATCTCCCCCTAAAATCTAAATGAATTGCTTTGGGACACCCATCTTTAGGCTGGTTTTGACTTTCTGATTTCAGATAACAAAAACATTTTTGGGGTGGGAGGGTGGAATTAGCTTTTGGGCAAAAAAATAGGGCTCCGACTATTCAGCTGCAGAGACTCTGTTTTTTTTAACCACTACCTACAGGACTTTGTTGATCATTAAAGTATAGGGAAGTTCCTATCACCCCCAAAAATTCAAATATCACCCCCAAATATCAAATGCCACCCCAATACCAAATATCACCTGCACGTCACTCCAATACCGAATTCTACTTCCAAAATACCAAATAACATCCATAATTAAACTGGCTTGGCTGTTGTTATATGTTCTGTATTGTAATAACCCTTTGTAAAAATTAATCCTCTAAATTGGTTTAGCATCTCAGCCAACGTAAGTAAGTTAGGACGACACCTCTGACAATGTAGCACTTCCCCAGCACTGCACTGAAACGCTAGCCTAGAGGAAAGCACAATGTACAATAAAACACAGGGTGAATGCTCTTGGAAAAGAAAAACGTAGAGATATTAAAACTAGGCGAAGTCCACACTAACTAACTATTCACAAAGATTCCATTTCACGTTGTGAAACAATAAATCTTCTGGCATCCAATCAAGCGGTAATAGTGAATACAGACTTCCTCTGCCTCCAATGTATCAAGTTCATTGTAGGCACGAATCACATTTATATTTAGCCACAGCCAAAACTTTAATCTATGCGCAGTGAAGTGCTGTATTAGAATCTTGCAGTTCCATAAAAAAATGCATGTTTCCTCTATTTCTTGCCTCCCATAAGTGTTTGTCCACATTACCTTACTTGTGCTACTTTGATTTTCCACCCCATCCTCCAGTTATTGTATAACTCTCTGAAATGTTTGAAGGTTATACTCAATAAAAATCAGGTTAAGGTTCTCAAAGAGGTCAGCATGGAATGGGGTGAAATATGTAGCATTTGATACTTATCACATAAGGTGTTATTTTTCCACCCCAAGGTATCTTGACTTTAATGTTCTGTGCAACAACAACAAAATTACATTTGTATAGAGTCTTTAATGTTGGGAGGACATCCTAAAGCACTGGACAGTCAAGTGTTTCGGACCCAAGCTGGGGTTTGGGATCGGGGGGGGTGGAGGACAGTGGGGGAAGCAGGATGATCAAAGGCACAGTTGAAGAGGAGGGTCTTGCGATGGGTCTTGAAGGAGGTAAGGGAGGGGGCGAGGCAAAGGGACTGCAGGATGGAGTTCCAGACGGTGAGGCAGAACGGCTGAAGGCCCGCCTGCCAATGGTTTGGTGGGTGAGGCAGGGGACATGAAGCAGGCTGGAGCCTGCTGAGCAGAGGGAGCAGGCAGGTTGGTAGGGGTTTAGGCGGTCGCAGAGGTAGGGGGAGCAAGATCATGGAGGGCTTTGAAGGTGAGGATCAGAATCTTGAACTGTATCCTCTGTGTGATGGGAAGCCAGTGCAGTCAGATGAGGATGGGGATGATAGGGTCATGGAGCCTAGTGCGGGGGTGGACATGGGCTGCAGAGTTCTGGATGATTTACACCCTATGGAGGGAGGAGTTGGGGAGGCCAACAATCATGGAGTTTGCATAGTCAAGCCTGGATGTTATGAATGTGTGTATGAAGGTTTCAGCGGTCTGCGTGTGAGACAGTGGAGGAGCCGGGCGATGTTGCGGAGGTGGGGAAGGCAGAGTGGGTCATGGCACTGATGTGGGGTAGAAAGGATAGTTGAGGGTCAAACAAGACGCCAAGGTTCCAGACTGGCTCAGTGAGGTGGAGTGTGCAACCGTGGATGGTGATGCTGTCAGCGCCTGAGGTGTGGAGGCCCTGACGTGAGCCAATCAGTAGAGCCTCGGTCTTGTTGACATTCAACTGTAGAAAGTTAGCTCTCATCTGGGACTTCATGTCAGGACAGCAGTGGTCCTGGAGTCAAAGATGGAGGCAGAAAGATAGAGTTGGGTGTCATCCGCATACATGTAGAAGTTGACCCCATGTCTGCGGATGATGTCATCAAGGGGGAGCACATAGATATTGAAGAGGGGACCTCAGGGACCCCTGAGGAACGCCACAGGAGATGGTTCGGGGGCTAGATGAGAAACCGTTTGTGGAGATGAAGTGGAGGCGGTGTGAGAGGTATGATCTGAACCATGAAGGTTGAGGTGAGATGAGAGGCGGTGGAGGAGGATAGAGGGTCAACAGTATCGAAGGCAGCAGAGAGGTCAAGGAGAACGATGGACAAAATGTTATTTGTCACTTTGATCAGGGCTGTTTCTGTGCTGTGAGCGGCATGGAAACCCGATTGGAGGGGTTCGTGAAGGGAGTGGTGGGAGAGGAAGGAGTGAATCTGGGCAGCAACGACTTGTTCCAGGGCCCTGCAAGGAAAGGGAGGTTGGAGATGGGGCGGCAGTTTGAGAGCAGGGATGGGTCCAGGGATGGTTTTTTTGAGGATAGGAGTGATGACGGTCGTTTTTAGAGGGGTGGGAACGGTGCCAGTGGACAGGGAGAGGTTGATGATGTATGTGAGCAGGGGTTGTGAGTTGAAGCCCATGACAGGAAATGAGCTCACATTGCGGATGACGCTCCAGTCCAGGGCAGGAGCAGCGCTGCGCTGTTGGAGGTGTTGTTTTCAGATGAGATGTTAAACCGAGGCCCCTTCTGTCTATTCAGTTTGCATTGACACTATTCAAAAAGGGAAAGAAGGGCTGGTGTCCTGCCCAAAAATCCTCCAGATAAATTTGTCGTTCATGGCTGTTATGCAAATTGGCTGCTGTGTTTGCCCACATTGTCTGTGAGTAGAGGAGCGAGGAGGTGGAGTTGGGAGATAAGGAGAGGGGTAGGGATGGGGTCGAGAGAGCAGGTGCTCAGTTTCATACAGGTTATAGTGGTGGTCAGAGGAGTTGGGTTGCAAATATGCTATGTGAATTTAACTAGCACCTGGATTCAAAAAGTGCCAGTCTGGCTCAGTTGGTAGCACTCCCTCTCTCGCCTCCAAGTCAGAAGGTTGTGGGTTCAAGCCCCAGGTCGGGACTTTGAACTCATGTAGTCTAGAGTGACATTCCAATGCAGTGTCAGGGGAGAGCTGTGTTGTGTTGGAGATGCCGTCCTTTGATAAGACATTAAGCCAACTCCTGTCTGTCTGTTTATGTGGACATTAAAGATCTTATTGCACTATTGAAAAGAGGAGTTTCTCCCTGTGTGCCAGCCAACAATACCCAAATAATAGTGGTCACTCATTTAATAACTATTTGTGAGATATAATAATAAGAATCCTTGCATTTGGTATAGTGCCTAATTACGTCGTCAAGACATCTCAAAGCGCTTCACAGAATACTATATATTGTGGGCGAAACTTGGCAGCCAGATGTGCACAACAATATTATGCAAATTGACTACAAATACACAATCACTAAACTGTAGAGTAAATTCTGTGAAGCACTCTGACATGTCCTCCCAAAACGAAAGATGCTATATTAAATGCAAGAATTATTATTAATTACGTTTTAATAGAATTTATAGATTCTGCTTCACCTCGAAGTTGTGGCACAGAATTCTACATGTTTAGAATACTTTTCTAATCTCTTTAAATCTTTTTGCAATTATCTTAAATCTGCGTCCTCTTGTTACAATTCGAGCACCAGTGTTAATAATCAATAACCAGTTAGTCTTTAAGTTTACTTCCTTCTTTTAAAAAAAACATGATATCTACTGCACAGTTTCAAACCATAAATTAAAAAATAATCAACAGTGAAATCGATAAGTACAGAGGGATCTCGCTGATTTCAATAGCTCTTAAAGTCGTGCTTCAGGTAGTCAATGCACGTGTATCACATGCAATGCAGGCTCGTGCTTTGATCAGGAAGGAACAGGCTGGTTTCCATTCTCGTGAGGAATGTGTGGGACAGGTTGTGGCTTTATATGAGATCGTAGAGTATCGTAAGGTTGAGAAGAAACCCACCTATGTTGTGTTCTTCGACTTTTGCAAGGCTTTTGACCTAGAATCTCATGGGCCCCTCATGATGAAACTGGAAGCCATAGGAGTACATGGCCGAATCCTGGATTTTATCCGGAATGTGTACTCCAGCTCCAAGATCCGTGTAAGGGTCGACAGTGGCCTTACGGAGTCCATCCCTCTGGAAAGGGGATAAGGCAAGGCTGCCCATTGTCACCCATCCTGTTTGATGTGTTCATCAATGATGTGTTGGAATGCATCAAGGGGGCAGGACTTGGTGTATCTGTTCCAGGCCTCTCTGATGGGATTGCAGCATTTCTGTTTACAGATGATATTGTGTTGCTGGTAGACTCACCTGGGGTCCTTCTGCACTGCACCCGCCATCCCACCACTGGGCCAACTGGTGGCACATTGTGTCATAGTTCTGCACCGCCCAAGGGAAGACATCGAGGGAATTGATTGGAAGATACAAGGGCCTTTAGTCCCAATCATTGACTCTTATCGATACCTTGGGGTCATGGTGACACCAACTTTAGCCTGGACACTGTCCTGAAGGACTGCACTGAGAAGAGGCGAAGGGCACTTGGTCGTACTCATCCCTCTTCAAGAACAGCAAGGTCCCAATGCAGGTCAAGTTTGTGGCTTACAAGACCTTTGTGGAAACAGTCTTCCTTTATGGATGTGAGCTCCTGGGGATGCAGCGGAGAGGCTTCCTCCGACACATCTGCAAAGTCCAGGATCAAGCAGTAATCAAGCAAACATAGAAAGCAGCTACAGGGAGGGAGGGCTACCGGCCTGTCGCTAAGCACCCTGGAGGCAGAGGCGGTTTCACAGCGGGCATGTCTATTTGTCAAAGCCCCTCACATGAGGATTTGGATTGAGCAGCTGATGCTGAGTAAGCCTGGTTTGCGGCATTGAACATGGATCTCAAGAACATCAGAAGGCGTCTTGTAAAAGTCTGCCGATCACGTTGAAGGCAGATATCCATTATATAGCTGATGAGGAATCTCTGAGACGTAGGGCCACGGCTGTTGGAAGGCGTTACCTGGAGTCCAAGTTTCTGAATACACGTTCATATGTCTGGAATCCACCTTGATTGGCCTGCAGAGAGGCAAGCAACTACTGCTTCAACTCTTAAACTCTGCACCTCCAATTGGTGGAACGATTGCTCAATGGGAAGGGATGGTGCTCGAGCTGCAGACATGAAGACGGTGAAAATGCTCTCGCACCTTTCATCCTGAGCTGTGTTGCCCACCGGGAAGTTAGCAGAGAGTTTCTTTTACCTACCATCAACCTAGTGAGGCTCAAACCCATGTTTGTCGGATGTTGAACCACCAACTAGTGACTATCCACTTCAGGAGGGAGGTAAACAGGGTCTCCTTGGAGCTGAACTGGCTCTAAGGTGACATGCCTGGCAATAGAATGTCGGAATCGAGCCAGGCCTCTGTGGTGGTCTTGGTAGTCCAGTTCCTGAGCCAGGCGGGTCCACAGTATTCCAGGGAATTGCTGCCTGCCAGCCTGGCTCATCGGCAGAACCTGGAAGGACAGACCAGTCACTGGGGGCAGAGAATCATCCCACTCAGCTCCTATTAACCCTGCCAAAGCCCTAATGGGTAGGGTGGACCTAGCTGGACAAGCAACAGGAAAGCTTGCCAGACAGCAGTATGAATGACAAGCTATGAGAATTTAGCTGGTTAGACTCCCAGCAGTACCTCAACACACAGTCTGGGGTCCCCAAGTCTTGGCTCTTGCCATCCTGTGCTTAATACCTTCCGGAATTAGGTAACCAGGATGTGTCCCTCCAGGGAGAGAGAGCGCATTCCATTCCAACAATCTATCTCTGTGATTTCCTTGTGTCGATGGGATGCATGGAAATCTCATCTTGGTTTGGATACTCTTAAGCACGGTGATGGATTTCCCTGTGTGTCAAGCCACTGGCTGAACAAAAAAAAAAATTGTTCAAAAGCCACCTACGACCTGGCTTCACCCTACTTCTGTAAGTTCTTGTGAACCTACTGCACTCCTTCCTTCCATAATTCTCCATCCCACCATCAGTGGGCGAACCTTCAGTCACACTGCCCCACTCTGGAGCTCCATCCTTGAGTCCCTCCAATTTAATAATAACAATAATCCTTGCATTTGATATAGTGCTTTATCATGTCATTGAGATGTCTCAAAGTGCTTCACAGGATATACTGTAAAGTGGAATGACTGTATTTTGTGAGCGAAATGCGGCAGACAATTGCGCACAGCAATGTCCCACAAACAGCATGGAGTGAGTGACCAATATTATTTGGGGGATTGTTGGCTAGACCACTGAGAGAAAAACTCCCTTCTGGTTTCGAATAGTGCTTAAAGACTATTGGTTTAACGTAGAATCCAAAGGATGGCACCTCCAACAATGCAACTTCCCCCCCGCCCCCCACTCCCAACAGCCCCAGCACTGCATGGGAGTGTCAACTTAGACTATGTGATTCCGAGTCCCGATGTGGGGCTTGAACCCACAACTTCTGACTCAGAGTGCTTCCACTGAGCCAGGCTGAGAATTTGCCTTCAAATCCCACTTTAAAGATCTATCTCTTCGACCATATCTTTATCCACCTTTCCCCTCTCCTCCCTGGTTCCCAGTCAATTATGTGAATTTGACTTCCTGACAATGCGAGGCACTATAACAAAGTATCGCTATTAAACTAGGACACAACAGATTTCTTTCATATTAAAAAAAATCACAAAAACAAAATAAATACTTCATCAAAACGGGGTCAGACTGTAATGAGAATCCAATCCGGAAACAATTTTTTCCCCCATGCTACATTCTTTTTTAAGGAAAAATGAGCAACCTCCTGAAGTGTCCTCTGGCTATTCAGTGTTACCTCATATGTCTGTGTAAAATAATCACATGTGCGATGTACGAAGCCTCAGCATCTCTAGAGGCCTTCCCTGTTGTTTTCTCAGCACAAAAGTACACACTTGTGCAATTTTTAAAATATCTCCAATTATATGCAACTGGGACAACAAGTTGCCTCTTGGCTCATTTTAGATCACGTTGACATGGCAATGTCATTGCGCTGAAGCAGAGGCTATAGTAGAACTCACTGCTTGCTTCCCCAAAAGTCCTCTGTGTAAAAGCATCCTCCCAGGATTTAGCACCAAGTCATCCAGACTAGGTTTGAATGCCAGTCTGTGCTGACTTAGCTGATCTCAGTCATGGCAGCAGTTTGGTGCACTGATATTGGTGTCCCTATGCCAAGGGTTCACTGCTCCTGATTGCTGTCCAGGGATCAGTGCTGGAAGTGCAAACATTTGGAGGCTCAGCAGAGGCAAGGCACCTTTGCAATACAACAACAACTTGCACTTATATCACGTCCTCCACGCAGGCAGGGTAGCATCTCAGAGCATTTAACAGTGGTGGAGCCTGACTCCGAGCCAAGGGAAGAGGGTGGTGGCCGTAAGCACGGTCGAAGAGGAGAGTTTTCAGGCAGGACTTGAAAGAGGGGAAAGCAGGGGCAAGGCGGAGAGATTGAGGGAGAGTGTTCCAGAATTTTGGGGCGTAGTGGCTGAAAACACGACCTTTGATGGTGGGGGGAGGGTGCGAGGAATGAGCAGGAGGCCGGTGCCAGTCGAGCGGAGGCACCAGGTGGTGGATTGGGGAGTGAGGAGGTTGGAGAGGTAGGGAGGTGCCAGTGTGTGAATGTATTTGAACATGAGTGTGAGGATCTTGAAGTTGATCCATTCTGTGATGGGGAGCCAGTGAGCCTGGCCAGAACTGGTGAGATGTGGTACAGAGTTTGTTTCAGGTCAGTATGCGGGCGGCAGAATTTTGAATGAGCTGGATCTTGTGAATGGTAGAGCTGTGGAGACCGGTGAGATGTGCGTTGGAGTAATCCAAGCGGGAGGTGACAAACGCATGCACAAAGGTTTTGGCTGCATTTGGGAATACACTGATAAGTAAAGCAGCAGTGGTAGACTCCCTGGGTTGTCTCAAGACCTTCCTCTTTGACCGTGCCTTTGGCCTCCAGCTTTTCCCTTGTCCCCTCCGCTCCACCATCGGTGACTGCGCTTTCAGACACCACGCCCTGAAGCTTTGGAACTCTCTCCCTCAATCCTTCCGCCTTGCTCCCTCCTTCCCCTTTTTTTAGATCATGACTGAAGACCTTCCTCTTCGACCGTGCTTATGGTCACCTCCTCCCTCAGCCCGGCTCGGTGTCAGGCTCCAAGACACTACCCCGCGTGACGGGCACTATATAAATGCAAGCTATTAGTGCCTTGGGACATCCTCCTGACATGAAAGATGCTATTTAAATGTAAACATGTTATTATTGTCATCCCTCTCATGTACTTTATCTACATTATTGTTCAGGAACGGCATAAGAATTAAAAGCCTATTCTCTCTCTCTTACGCTCTCAACCTAGGAATGATCCATAATATTCATGGGAATCAAAGAGAGGGAGAGAGAATTATAAAGGGTAAAAGTTTAAAAAAAAAGCTCAGTATATTAAGGAGGTATCTGTGATGTACAGAAGTTAGCAAGTGCATTAAAATTTTGAGTAGGAAAACCAGTGAAGGAAGTAAGGCCCATAGTGTATTGGTTTGAGCACTCACTGTTTGAACAGTGCCACCTCCATAACATGACTCGGCTCCGCCACTGCCTCACCCCTCAGGCCACCAAAACCCTCATCCATGCATTCATCACATCTAGGCTAGACTACGCCAACTCCCTGCTTGTCGGCCTTCCCAACTCTTCCCTCCATAAGCTGCAGATCATCCAGAACTCTGCAGCTCATGTCCTCTCCCGCACCAGGCTCCATGACCCCATCACCCCCAGCCTTGCCTGGCTCCACTGGCTTCCCATCCCCCAGCGGATCAAGTTCAAATCCTTGACCTCACCTTCGAGGCCCTCCATGGCCTTGCCTCTTCCTACCTCTCTGACCTGCCAGCTCACCCAATATCTGCTTGTCCACTCCCTCCACTCAGCAGGCCTGTTCCACATCAGCCTGCTCAGCCTGCTTCACACTCCCTGCCTGACCCGCCCCACCATCGGCAGTCAAGCCTTCACCCCCTCTGCCCCCACCCTTTGGAACTCCATCTCACATTCCCTTTGCCTCGCCCCCTCCCTTGCCTCCTTCAAGGCACATCTCAAGAGCTTCCTTTTCAACCGTACCTTCGGCCACCCTCCTACCCTCCCTGGCCTCCATCCTCACTGATCCCAAACCCCCTGCTCAGGTCCAAATCCCTGGCTGTCCAGTGCCTTGGGACGTACTCCCGACATGAAAGGCGCTATACAAATGTAATTTTGTATTGTGTAGTATTGTATATTTTGTGGGCGAAACATGGCAGCCAGTTGCACACAGCAGTTGTCCCACAAACAGTCATTGATTGAATAACCAAATTATTATTATTTTATTTTATTGGGATACGAAGGACACCACAAGGCACACTCTTTGTGTGCAGTCAATAACTTGTACCTGAGCTGTTTTATATAAAAAAAATTGATTTGACCTCCAGACAAAATTTTAATTGCTCTGCTTGGAGGTTAAGTAGCATCTTTGACATGGATCCAATGCAGCTCTGACCGTCTCTCCCAGCCTTCTGGCAACATCTTTCTTTTGATCAGCCGGTGTCTGACACGCATGGAAACCCATTAGCGTGTCTAAGAGTATCCAAACCAGAATGAGAATTCCATATATGTGTGCAGAGTCCTGTAGCTCAGTGGTTAGAGCGCTCGGCTCGCAAGTGAGAGGCCTGGGTTCAAATCCCTGTCTGCCTGAGAGGTGCTATATGTTGTTGTTGTTGGTTTTTCCAATTCGCTGCCATTTCCCCACACCCTTTTGATATTCTTCTTCAAATTCTAACTGTATGGCCGAGAAAAATGTAGCAAAGGGAGACGAAGGAGAACAAGCAAAACTTTTAATCTATTCCAAATTAACCTTGTACCAGATCAGATTTACTGGCAAATGCTAAATATTGTCAACTTAAATGAGTGGTGTAGGATGAGGCAAGGAATGTCAGGCCGATTTCTGAAGATTTACATGATTTTATGGCACAACAAGAAATCTGGTGTGTGTACAAATGCCGTAACAAATTCTTTACTGACCTATCCCATTTGGAAATATAATGCTCTCCAGGGAGTGTCTTTGCTGCAAAGTCACAAGGGTAGAAGTCATGGAAAAGACAGCACAGAAAGTGGCTATTCAGCCCATCAAGTACCAGCACTCCCCACTGCAACTAATAACTCAAATCCTAATTCCCTGCTCCTTCCCCATGCCATACCCATTATATGGTTCCTTTTAAGATGTCTATCCAGTTTAAATACATGATCCTGAATTTGTACCCCCCTTGTTACTAATTCAACAACCAATGGAAATAATCTTTCACTATTTATCTGGCCAAAACCTTTCAGAATTTGGAAGACTTCTCTCAGATACGCTCTTATTCTACTCCATTATGGTGACAACAAACCCAATTTTTTTTAAGAGCCTTTCATCTTATTTATAACCTGTCATCCCTGCTGACATCCTCGTGAACCTATGCTGGAACCAATCCATGTCTCTGAGCCTGTGAAGGAGACAAGTATAAATAACCCAGTCTGTGTTGGATTACAGACTGTATGGGGCAGTCAATTCCAGATATTGTTTTAATGTGTTTTAAATATCAACATTTGCACTGTTCACATTTTACCACAGCGAAGTTGCTCGTCTGAAATACTGGAAGTAATTTCAGGTGAAACTATGGGGTTTCACAATAATAACAACAATCCTTGCATTTGAGATAACGCCTCATCACATCCTTGAGATGTCTCAAAGCGCTTCACAGAATATATTGTGAAGTGGACTGACTCTGTATTTTGTGGACGTACCAATGCCTTGATGTTATTCCAGGCAGTAAAACTACAAGATCCATAGTAGATAGGGATTTAGTTTGTCTCTCTTTTTGTGGCAAACCAAGGTTACATCTTCATTGATGTGTATATTTATTTGTAAATATATATTATACTCAATTTGCAAAAGGGAATCTTATTTCCAGTACTTTTAATTAAGAAATCAAATGAACCTCGTGGCACCGAATTGAACCTTATAATGAACTGCAATTAGATTGTTTGAATGCAAATAGATTAGACTAGGTTGTGTATGTAAACAGATAAAATAATAATCTTTGCATTTGATATAATAATTCTTACATTTGAAATAGCACCTAATTACTCATTGAGACATCTCAAAGCACTTCACAATATTTTAAGGTAAAATATATTGTGTATTTGTAGGCAAACACAGCAACCAATTTGAACACAGTAACATCCAACAAACAGCCATGAAGTGAATGTATTGTTGGCCCGGACACCAGGAGAAACTCCTTTCTCTTTTCAAGTAGTGTCATGGGATCCTTAACGTCTACTTTGAGGCATCGCAATAACGTCACTAAGGCAATATATCAAATGCAAGTATTATTATTATGAACTGAACAAGCAAACGGGACCTTGGTTCAACAACCCATCTGAAGGAACGTGCCTATGACAAATGCAGCTTTTCCCCAACACTACATTGGAATGTCAGCCTAGACTGTAAATTCAAAATCCCGATTTGTGGGACATTGCTGCAGAGAGCAAATTGACTGATGTGTGTCTACAAATACAGTCCATGTGCATGGCAGTAAATCAAGTGAAGCGCTTTGCGATGTTTCTACAATATCATATACCAAATGTAAGGATTATTATTACAAAGTTAGATGTATGCTAATTAGACTGTGTTTTTATATGCCTATTATATTTTGCATGTATTTATTATAATTAATTATTATACATTAGATTGTAATCAGATTGCAATAATAATAATCCTTGCATTCGATATAGCGCCTTATCATGTCTTCGAGATGTCTCAAAGAGCGTTGCATGATATACTGTAAAGTGAAATGACTTTTTTTGTATGTATGTGTCTATGATATAAGTTGGGATATCTATAAGGATTACAAAAACTGGTGAATCATAATAGGACTATGATTTATGGATCATGCTAATTTAGTGTAGATTATAGATGAATAAACCCTCATGTGGAGCGCTGAGGGCGATGCCACCAGCAGGAGTCACGACCTTGAGGAGAAATGTCTGCAAAGCAGTGGCCACATAGATTCCCAGAGAGAATGTGCCACTGTTCATTATTAACAAGAATCTCAATAGCCAATTTGTTTTCTTCTCAAAGGACAGTGTGCGTCTTTTCAATTTTAGAATTGTGTTCCCCTTTCTCCTGTCAATCACTCCCCTCCCATTTGCATTTGGTACTGAATAATTCTCTGTGGAGCTAATATCAGTTCTACACTATTCAATCCACGGCTGTTTGTGGGACACTGCTGTATGCAATTGGCTGCGGCATTTCGCCCACAAAATAGTCAATTCACTTTAGAGTATATTATGGGAAGTGCTTTGAGATGTCTCAACGATGTAATAAGGCACTATATCAAATACAAGGCATATTAGTAGTATTTATTATATCAAACTGCAACTCCTGGCGAGTGCGCCATCCGATAAAAGCATAAGCGCAAATCTGCCTCATAATTCTTATGGTTTTGATAAGTGTCTGCTGCTGTCAGGGAGGGCTGCTAGCACTGTGTACAGATCCTCTTTAATGGGCTGCTTCACTTTAAACATTCGACACTGAGGAAGCCGCAGTGGCACAAGGACTGACAGGCCTCGCAATGTCGCTTCCCAGCTTTGCTCTTTCCTCTCCCAGCATTCCCTTCATGACCACCTACAATCTGGGTTTTGTGCTGCTCAAAGTGACAAATGATATTCTGCTTGTCCAGCTACTTTGAGATGATCTACAGAACAGCAGGATGCAGTATCGGTAATATTATTCCCAAGTCCTGTATCGTAGTGGTTAGCGCACTCGCCTCACAAGCGAGAGGAGCCAGGTTTGATTCCCAGGCTGGGCAAAACCTTAGGCAAGTTTCCTTACTCCACATGCCTCCAGAACCCGGTTATTAGTTAATTGACGGATTGCATTTCCAGGGGTTTTCCAGACAATTAGTCAGGACATCGATGGTCTTGGGAGTCGAGAATGAAATCAGAGAGATAGAGTTGGGAGTCATCCGAATATATGTGGATATTGCCCCCATGCCTGTGGATGACAAGGCCTAGCGGGAGCATATATAGATTGAAGAGGAGGGGACCAAGGACAGAGCCCTGAGGGACGCCACATGTGACAGTGCGGGGACTAGAGGAAAAGCTGTTGTTGGCCACAAAATGCAGACGGTGAGAAAGATAGGATTATAACCAGGCCAGAACAGAACCATTGAGGTGGAGGTGAGAGAAGAGGTGGTGGAGAAGAGTGGTCAACAGTATCGAAAGAGGCCGAGGGGTCGAGAAGACAGAGTAGCTGGACAAGCAGAATATCATTTGTCACTTTAACCAGGGCTGTCTCTGTGCTGCGAGCAGCACAAAACCCAGACTGGAGGTGGCCATGAAGGGAATGCTGGGAGAGGAAAGAGCAAAGCTGGGAAGCGATAACTCATTCCATGACCTCTGACAGAAAAGGAAGGTTTGAAATGGGGGGTGGGGGTAGTTGAAGAGCAAAGATGGGTCAAGAGAAGGTAGGGATGATGACAGCTGTCTTTAGGGATATCGCTGCGATGCCAGTGGATGATTATAACTTCTAAGATCCTCTTCTCTTCTGGACTTCTCCCAATAAACATGGGATTATATAGGACTACAAAAGACCACTTCAGTTCATCCAGCTGGTAACCATCACCCACCCCCCCCATCCCCCCGCCCCCACACATACAAAATCAGTATCCGCTACCACAGATACTCTATGTAGTTCATTTCATATATTCACCACGCTCTGTCTAAAGTATCTAAATCTGAACCCTCCAGTCACCTTCCTTCTTCTACCAATATAATTCTACTCACAAGATCAAAAGAGAGATTAAAAGTTATTTGGCCCATTTTACTGAATCTCTCCACCACGCCTTCACATCACCCTGTCAAGGGAGTCCTGTAGCTCAGTGGTTAAAGCACTCGCTTTGCAAGCGAGAGACCTGAGTTCAATTCCAGGCAGGGCGAAACCTTGGGCAAGTTTCCTTACTCCACACGCCTAATAATAATCCCTCCAAAAACCCAAAACAATAATAAATTGGTCATTTTCAATCT
This sequence comes from Callorhinchus milii, assembly GCF_018977255.1. Lineage (NCBI taxonomy): Eukaryota > Metazoa > Chordata > Chondrichthyes > Chimaeriformes > Callorhinchidae > Callorhinchus > Callorhinchus milii. Next base: position 65,657,933 of record NW_024704742.1, read on the forward strand.
ACGACTGTTTGTGGGACATTGCTGTGCGCAATTGGCTGCCGCGTTTGCCCACAAATATACAGTCAATTCACTTTACAGTGTGTTCTGTGAAGCGCTTTGGGACGTCCTCCCGACGTGAAAAGTGCTATATCAAATGCAAGGATTATTATTATTATAAGGTGTTTCTTAAATAGTTCCAGCCTCAATTACGTCTTCCTAAAAATTCATTCTGATTTAAGACTAAATCTAAGAATTAAAATTCTGCATGGCCTTAAAATATAAATTGGATTATTGTAGCTGGACAAGCAGTGGGAAGCTAGCCAGACAGCGCTCATAATAGCAAGCTCTGCGGTTTTAGCTGGTTAAGACTCCATTAGTACACTACATTCTACGGTCACCAAACCATGGGTCTTGCCAACCAGCACCTAATACTGGCTGGAATTAAATAAGCAGGGTGTGTCCCTATGGGGAGAGAATACACATTCCAATCCAGAAGGCTAAATCCTTTCCTTCTTTGTTTTTAACATGCATTTGTAAAATAGAAATGTTTTTTTAGAAGGTGTTTTACATGAAATTATATGACATTGAGGATGATAATTTCATGTAATTGGAAAATGTGAACTCAGAGAAATCTAAAAGCGCTCTGGGACCCTACCCTGTGGGAAGGGTGCTTTATAAATGCAAGTTATTGTCGTCGTTGTATCACCAGTCAAGAGCTGCAGATTCAATGTTAATGGTCAAAATCTTTTCTGAATATAAGAAGTTAAAAAGCATAGCATCTGTAAGCAGCCTGAGATGGAGCAACGTCATCCTCATGCAACATGAAAATATGTTACGCAGACATCAGCTGTTGTAGACACCATCATCAGCTACAATATCAACCGTGAACAACACGGCTGCTAAATCTGGAGAAGCAACAGAGGAAACAGGAGGAGGCCATTCAGCCCATCGAGCCTGTTCCACCAGTTTATTAGATTTTCTCACTTTTTAATCCTATTGCTATCTTTCACTATCTCCCTTAGTACGTCTACCACCCAAGTATCTGTGTATATGTCTTTTAATCAACAGGCATGTTTTTTTTTGGTCAGCTATGTGTCTGACACACGCGGAAACCCATCACCATGCTTAAGAGTATGCAAACCAAACTGAGAATTCCATGAATTTCATGTGTAGGTTGGAGGCATGGAAATCTCAGCTTGGTTTGGATACTCTTAAGCATGGTCATTGGTTTCCGCATGTGTCAGACACACAGCTGATCAAAAAAAACATCCCCGTTGATGCCGCCTCTACAGCTTTCTGAGGCAGAACATTCCACCTCTTCACAATCTCCTGTCGGAATGCCTCCGACCTGAGCTCTCTAACTGTCCTGAGCTGCTCACTAACAAACTAGCTTCTTCTCCAACCATGTTCACTCCATGAGCAAGACGGTGAACAAACGACAACTGTCACCTTACTGTAGCTGCTGAGAACGTTTATAGGCACTCTGGAACACTCGCCCCAATTCCTATGCCTTGCCCCTCCTTCCCCATCTTCAGGTCACACCTGAAAACCCTCCTCCTCAACTCTGCTTACAGTCACCTCCCCCTGTTTCGGCATCATGCTCCCCACTGTGAAACGCTCTGGGATGCTACCCTGCGTGTGCTATATAAATGTAAGTTGTTGTTATTGAGCAGCAACTACTGCTTCTAATGCATTAGTACCATTATAGTCAGTGTCAAAGTGAGACATTCTGCAATATGAACCTTGATATCAGTAGTCTGCGCTCCGAGACTCTATCACTACATAAATACAAGTTGTTGACGTCTGAGCTGTGAATGCAACCTTTCATTTGGCATCGAAAGCACACTGTACAATATTTGCCGTGTTGTTAGTGCGCAGACCAAGACAGCTAGAACTGAGATCAGGAAGCATTCCTTCACACAGAGTATTGTGAAGGTGTGGAATGCTCTCCCCCACAAAACTGTAGAGGTGGAATCAATGGCCGGTACGGATCAGGAATTTTGCAGCTATTCACAATTTTGAGCATTGCAACAAACATTATGTGCTTTTGCAGTAAAATCATTTTGTTGAATGGATCTTTAATTTTGTACTATTGCACTATTGGCATTATTTGAAAAGAGAAGGGACTTTTTCCCCAGTGTCCTGGCCAACAATCCCCCAAATAAAATTGATCACTCACTTCTTGGTTGCTTGTGGGAAATTGCTGTGCGCAACTAGCTGCCGCATATTGTCGACAAAACACAGTCACTACACTTTAAGTATATCCTGTGAAGTGCTTTGAGATGTCTCAACAACATGATAAAGAGCTATATCAAATGCAAGGATTATTATTATTGTAATCTAGGCTGACACTCCAGTGCAATATTGGGAGAATGCTGTATCACTGGGACATTAAACCACGTTCCATGACACAGCCTGTTCAGTTGGGGTTAAAGATTCAAAAAAAGAAGGGATTTCTCCTGGTGTCCTGGCCAGCAATCCTCCAGATAACATGCTCATTCATCCCATGGCTGTGTGTGGAAAATAGCTGATGCAAATGGCTGCCGTGTTTGCCTACCAAATTACCAAAATAGTCATTATATTTGACAGTAATTAACTGTAAAACGCTTTGACATGTTTCAATGTGAGAAGGTGCTATAAAAATTGTGAGTTCTTTCTTTCTTAATACAATCCAATTAAAGAGTGCACATTTCTGGAATTGGAAAACACTGCAAAAGAAATTATTAAAGCGACAAAATTGATTTGGCTAAATATAAAGAATACAGTATTTCTTTCCAATGTAAAGCTTAGTGATTTTCTGTTAACAATCTTGAACCACCAAAATCAAGAAGACCTTAACAGGCAGCATTACCCGACATGTTACACATCTGCACTAGTAGAATTACAAGTGGAGAAGAGCAGGAATAAACCTTGCTCTGCTAAACTGGTCAGTGCTACTGTTTCTAACTATGCTTAACTATGCCTTTCAATGTGACTGCGATGTCAAAAGATGTTGCCCTTATCCCATTCATTTTCCTCCTTTGCATTATTCACCATTAACCGATTGTGACTATGTGGCTCCTATCCCATAGATGCTATACTGTATAAATGTACAAATTTGTATTTTAAGTTAAGAATATAAGAATTTGCTCGATGAAAGAAGACCAAGGTCCATCCAATCTATATAATTGTATCCTGAGATATTATATCCTAACAGAAATCTATGTAATTTGTTGGTCCATTTTCTTCCCTGCCCATTATCTCTCCTTGTTTAACAAGCACCTCACCTCTGCCTACTCTTCATAGTGTGCTCTAAAGATGAGACCTCATTGTAAGAGGTATCATGGACATAAAACACAGATCCCACTACCAGACCTAGATTTGGAACTCATACTTTTTTTAATGTAGGTTTTGTTTGAACTATAGCCTGTGTTAGCATCTGATAGATATGTTCGGTGGATTTACTTTCCTGGCAGCCATGATATCTAGACCCTGGTTCTGACATTCAAGTGGTTCCATGCCATTGCCTGACCCTATTTCTGCAGTCTCGCCCAAGCCATAATATATATATATATAATACATAAATATATAATATATATGTTTATGATGCATTTAAAATTCTTCCCCACCAGTTTCTTTCCTCCTCCTCTAAAGGGACTGCCATAATGGGGATATGATGCCAGTCACCCTCCAGTATCTTAGCCACTCTCCCTTCACTCCACAAACTCAGGCTTGCTGCACATCCCTCACACTGTTGGCTTGTCATTGGCGGATCTCAGCTTCTAAGCCCTCTGTTTTCTGGAACTCCCTCCTCAAATCATCAGCCTCACACCCTCCCACTTCTTGAAAAACTATCCTTAATACCTTATCAGCAACCATGCCTTCCTTCTTAACTCCCCTCCCACCCTTCATCATTTTGCCCATGTATTTATTTTCATCTCCGTCTGGAAAGTGCTTTGAGACGTTAACCCCATAACATAAGGCGTCATAAAAGTGCAAGGTGCCAGGGCTATTCTTTTTTTAAACTGCGTGACTCTAACCATGCAATAACATGAAAGGGAAGCAAACGAGATTAATTCAGAGATTATAGTACACTGAATATGCCTTTCCCTTAGTTGTCTGAAAACTGCGAACTTACCTGTGGGTTTCATGTAATATTGCTCTATATCTGACATGTCGGTTTGTAGTGCACACTCAAGATAGCTGAGGATAACTTTCCTACTGTAGTAGTATCTTGTGCCCAAAAGTAAGATGGGCACACAGCAGGTCAGCAGGAGGGAGTTCGTCAGATAAAAGCAAATTACTATGGAGATAAGGGAGAGAAATAAACGATACCTGTCAGAAAAGAGAATGAAGTGTTTATTTCAGACCACCCCAGAGGAGAGAGATTTAATAAAAATATATGTACATTCATTATACATTATTTAAAAAAAATTTAAAAAATCAAAGAAAAATTATTTCTGCCTATATTATATATATAATATATACTTACATAGCTTGTCTCAATTGGAGTCGAGTGTTCACAAGCGTCAATTCCCCCATATACAGTAAGTGCTGTGTTTACATGTGTATAGGTGTCACTGACAAAACTGACCACACAATATAATCAAGTCAATCACCCGAAACAGGTTCTCCTCTGAAGCGCAAGGGCTATGGCAACGATAGGTGTGTACTTCCTGGCTCCCTGGTCACATAGTGCCTTTTACTGCCATTGGCCAAGAATGCGCTCTCCGCATGCTAAAACAACCATCACAAAAGTTCCACATTCAGAGCCCCTCAAAGCAACCTACACATCGAATTTCTCCCGAGTTAAAACATTTTTTTTGAAACCTTTGAAAACAATTCACAAATTGCCGTTTGAAACCACCCCTCCCCCACACCCCGCCCTACCTCTTTTTTAGGATTTTAAATGAAAAATTGTAAATGCGTAGTTTGTTCACCTCAGGCTTCAGAACGAGAGGGATTATCCCATCCAGAGACGTGCGGTCAGTCAATCCTTCTTTCTCCCACCTGCGCTTCTCCAAAACACTTGCAAAGAGGATTGTATCCCGAACGGAAGCCCGCGGCGCATGTCCTACACACATGTGCTGGCAATTACCAGGAAAGCACACAATGCATTCCCCTACACATGTGTGCTGGCAGTCACTAGGAGTGCATACAGCGCTTTCCCCTACATGTGTGCGCTAGCAATCACTAGGAATGCATACAGCACATTTCCCTACGCCAAGTGTTGGCAAATATTAGGAGTGCACACAGCATATCCCTTAGACACACATGTGGAAATCACTTGGAGTGCATATAGTACATCCCCTGCCAATCAGTGGGTGTGTACACAGCACATTCCCTACACATGTATGTGGCAATAACTGGGAGTGCACACAGCACATCCCCCTACATGCATGTGTGGAAATTATATGCAGACCCTACAGGCAAGTACTGGTACTCACTGTTAGGGCGCAGCACATACCAAACACATGTGTGTTGCTGATGTTTAGAAGAGCTCCGCTCATCCCCTACAGACATGTGTACTGGCAATGAAGAGGAGCTCATCTAAATACACCCACCCACCCACACACACGCACACACACCTGTGCTGGTAATGAACAGGAGAGACCACCAGGTATCCCCTTTTCACCATGTGTGTGCGGGATGCGGAAAGTTCTTTAAAAAAAGGGCAGTGAACACCTTATCAAACCTGGGCATTGAGCGTCTGCACAAGAACATGCTGTAACTTTCACACGCCCGCAAAGTGCAGAGATGCATGTGTGTGTACACGTGGACACATTCTAATAGCATGCGTCAGTTCCGACTTCTAACTAGAGCGAGTGGCACATGCATGTTCACCCAATGCACAGGATGCAACGTGTTCCCATGCGGTGGTGCAGAGAAGCGGGGGGGGGGGGTGGGGGGAAAATATATTCTTCACATCTCTCTCAACAGATACTGTAGCTGTTCTCAATTGATAAACAGGAGTGGTGAACGCATGTTAGCGCTGAGCGCACGTGTGTGTTACCGCGGCTGGTGTCCTTATCTCAGTGCATGTCCCATGTTCATCCAGTATGCGGGGTGCATGTTCCCAGAGCTTGGGGTGCTGCGTTGCGGCTCTGTCACAGGGGAGCCAGGTGTATACTCATGTATGCACACAGTGGATGCATGCTTTCCCCCAGCAGAAGTCCTGATGCTCACTGTCACATGGTGAATGAGTGCATGTTACAGCAGGTGTGTGCTGGTGTGTGTGTGCGTGCTGGTGTGTGTGTGTGCGTGCTGGTGCATGTGTACTGGTGTATGTGTGCTGGTGTGTGTGTGTGTTTGCATGAGATAGCAATCAGAGGGGTCCAATCTTTTAGCTGTTGAGGGCCGGATGCCCTATTTGAAAAATGTTGCGGGCCCCATAAGCAATATTTCTGTGCTTCCCTTCCAGAAGCATAACAAGATTTGCGGGTTATGGAAGGAGCGGGTGGACCAGAGGAAATGGAAGGAGAAGGGGGAAGGGGTGGGGGGGGGGGGATGAAATCGGCCCGCGGGCCGCCAGTTGGGACTACCCTGACTGGTTAAAACGCTCGAGGCTCACAGCTCCCCCACAGCACAGCATTGAGTCAGTGAGTGGGTGTCGAGTGCAGAAATGCAAGGGATTTGGAAAGACCCTGGTGGTGGTGTGGTGGTGGGGGGGGGGGGGTGTGGGGTGTGGTGTGGTGGTGGGGTGGGGGGGGGGGGTGTGGTGGTGGGGTGGGGGGGGGGGCACATCGCTGCAAGGTGGCGCTGAGCCGCTGGTGGGTTGAGGACGGTCGAGTTTTTTTTTCCCTTCCAACGAGGGGACCACAACTTAACCCCAACCCTCCACTAGAGAGCGTCGCCCTCCCCATCCACAGAGCAGCACCATCTCTCCTCATCCCGCTCTCCCAGCGACGGCTGCAGCTCACACTGCATCTCTAGGGTATGGCTGCGGGTCCTGTTCTTCCCTCCCCCCATCCCTCTCCCCCTCCCTCTCTCCCTCACCCCCTCCCTCCCTCCCTCTCCCCCCCATCCCTCTCTCCCTCCTCTCTCCCTCACCCCTCCCTCCTCACCCCTCCTCTCCCCCTCCCTCTCTCCCTCCCTCTCTCCCTCACCCCCTCCCTCCCTCCCTCCCTCTCTCCCTCACCCTAACCCTCTCCCTCCCTCTCTCCCTCACCCCTCCCTCCCTCCTCTCTCCCCCCATCCTCTCTCCCTCCCTCTCTCCCTCTCTCCCTCCCTCTCTCCCTCCCTCTCTCCCTCTCTCCCCATCCCTCCTCCCCCTCCCTCACCCCCTCCCCCTCCCCCCATCCCTCTCTCCCCCTCCTTCCCTCCCTCACCCCCTCTCTCCTTCACCCCCTCTCTCCCTCACCCCCTCCTCCCTCCCTCCCTCCCTCTCTCACCCCCTCCCTCTCTCCACACACCCACACAACACTCACTCACACTATGTCCAAACGAGTGAAAAACCCTTCAAATATTAAATCCACCGTTACATCAGTGCCTATATTTTTTTGGGGAGGGGAGGGAGGGAGGGAGGGGGGGAGGGGGGAGGGGGAGGGTTTCTCGAAACAAAAACATTTTTTTTCCTCTTAAAAAAATAAATACATATATCCAAAGAAATCGTACATTTTTCGATGGATCGGAATTATTGGTGTCATCATAACAATGAGATCAGAGATCGCGTTGGAGGTTTTTTTTTACAGATATCAATGATATATATATAAACACATTTGAATAATAATAATATGAATAATAATAACGCGATTAAAACGGGCATAAATCGGGACAGCGTTCGATGTGCAAATAATAATCATTATTTGTGTGTGTGTGTGTGGGGGGGGGGGGGAGAAAGGGAATAAATAGAGTCGAGAGGAGCGACGACGACGATAACAACAACAACAACCACCGAAATAAAGAGAGAGAGAGAGAGAGAGAGCGGACGGGGGAGAGGGGGTGTGTGTGGGGGGAGAGGGGGGTGTGGGGGTGTGTGTGGGGGCAGAGGGGGGGGTGGTGGGGGAGAGGGGGTGTGTGGGGGAGGGGGGTGTGTGTGGGGGAGAGGGGTGTGTGGGGGTTGTGTGTGGGGGAGAGGGGGGGTGTGGGGGGTGTGTGTGGGGGAGAGGGGGGGGGGGGTGGTGGGGGGAGAGGGGGGTGTGGGGGGGGGGTGTGTGTGGGGGAGAGGGGGGGTGTGGGGGAGAGGGGGGGGGTGGTGGGGGGAGAGGGGGGGGTGGTGGGGGAGAGGGGGTGTGTGTGGGGGAGAGAGGGGGGGGGGTGTGGGGGGAGAGGGGGGGTGTGAGGGGGGAGAGGGTGTGTGTGGGGAGAGAGGAGGGGAAGAGAGGGGGGGGGAAGGACCGTCGCGAAAAAATTCGCTTTTACCTGTGAGGAACGCGTAAAAGAGCAGTATGTTGGGATGTTGCTTCAGGCCCCTGAAGGCGGTGTTGGGGATGCGCTCCATGATGCCCTGGTAGAAGATGCGGCACACGCTCTCCTGTTCGCTCCTCTCAAACTCGCGGATACAGAAGCAGTCCTTCTTGCCGGACTCCGGGCCGGGGGGGGGAGGGGGAGGGGGAGGGGAGGGGGTCGCGGGGTGGTGGGGGTGTTGGTGCTGGTGGGGGGTGGTCCCGGCCCCCGGAGGCCACAGCTGGCTGGACGACACGATGGGATCAGCCTTGGACCCCGGCATCTCGTCGTCCGCTACGATCTTGGTCTCGCAAACCATTTTTGGAGGCAGAAAATGCATAAAACTGGGGGTGGGGGCGCGTCGGCAAAAAAAAAAAACCCAAACCCAACTTTTTTTAAAAAAATATCCCCCCCCCCCCCCTCCCCCCTCACCCCTCACCCCCTCACCGAATTATATTGGGAGAAAAACACACACCCGTACGGCGCACAGACACGAACCCCCTCTCTCTCTCTCTCTGCCCCTGAAGACAAAAAAATTGGAGGGTCAAACCTCTTCCTTGTGTTGGTGTTGGTGAAGGTACAAACTCTCCCTCTCTCTCTCACTCCCTCTCTCTCCTCCACTCTCCCTCCTCTCTCTTCTCCCCTCTTTCATCTCCTCTCCCTCTCTCTCCCTCTCCCTCTCTCTCTCTCTCTCACACAGTGACTGAGCCCCGGAGTCGCGGCTGTTTATAACGCGAGTCAGTCCCAGCGCTATAAGTGATTCAGGTTGCGGGGCCGCTGTGGGCGGGGGGGGTGGGGGGGGGCCGGGCCCGGGCCCGGGTCCGCCCGGGATTGGCGGGAGCGCTCGGCCTGTCATCCCAGGGCGGGAACAGCGCCTTTCCTTCGGCCGCTTCACTGCGAAATCTTATTGCATTTCGCTCCTTTATGTCTCTTCGACGTTCTCCCTCTCTCTCTCTTCCCCCTTCCCTCCCTCTTTGCCCCTTCCCTCCCTCTTTGCCCCCTCCCTCCCTCTTGCCCCCTTCCCTCCCTCTTTGCCCCCTCCCTCCCTCTCTTCCCCTTCCCTCCCTCTTTCCCCCCTCCCCTCCCTCTTTGCCCCCTCCCTCCCTCTCTTCCCCTTCCCTCCCTCTTTCCCCCTTCCCTCCCTCTTTCCCCTTCCCTCCCTCTTTCCCCCCCTCCCCTCCCTCTTTGCCCCTTCCCTCCCTCTTTGCCCCCTCCCTCTCTCTCTTCCCCTTCCCTCCCTCTTTGCCCCTTCCTCCCTCTTTGCCCCTTCCCTCCCTCTTTCCCCCTTCCCCTCCCTCTTTGCCCCCTTCCTTCCCTCTTGCCCCCTTCCCTCCCTCTTTGCCCCTTCCCTCCCTCTTTGCCCCCTCCCTCCCTCTTGCCCCCTTCCCTCCCTCTTTGCCCCCTCCCTCCCTCTCTTCCCCTTCCCTCCCTCTTTCCCCCTCCCCTCCCTCTTTGCCCCTCCCTCTCTTCCCCTTCCCTCCTCTTTCCCCCCTCCCCTCCCTCTTTGCCCCCTCCCTCCCTCTCTTCCCCTTCCCTCCCTCTTTCCCCCTTCCCTCCCTCTTTCCCCCTTCCCTCCCTCTTTCCCCCCTCCCCTCCCTCTTTGCCCCTTCCCTCCCTCTTTGCCCCCTCCCTCTCTCTCTTCCCTTCCCTCCCTCTTTGCCCCTTCCTCCCTCTTTGCCCCTTCCCTCCCTCTTTCCCCCTTCCCCTCCCTCTTTGCCCCCTTCCTTCCCTCTTGCCCCCTTCCCTCCCTCTTTGCCCCTTCCCTCCCTCTTTGCCCCCTTCCCTCCCTCTTTGCCCCTTCCCTCCCTCTTGCCCCCTTCCCTCCCTCTTTGCCCCTTCCCTCCCTATTTGCCCCCTCCCTCTCTCTCTTCCCCTTCCCTCCCTCTTTGCCCCTTCCCTCCCTATTTGCCCCCTCCCTCTCTCTTCCCCTTCCCTCCCTCTTTGCCCCTTCCCTCCCTCTTGCCCCCTTCCCTCCCTCTTTGCCCCCTCCCTCCCTCTTTGCCCCCTTCCCTCCCTCTTTGCCGCTTCCCTCCCTCTTTGCCCCCTTCCCTCCCTCTTTGCCCCCTCCCTCCCTTTTCCCCTTCCCTCCCTCTTTCCCCCTTCCCTCCCTCTTCCCCCCTCCCCTCCCTCTTTGCCCCCTTCCCTCCCTCTTCGCTTCCCTCCCTCTTTGCCCCTTCCCCCCTTCTTTGCCCCCTCCCTCTCCCTCTTCCCCTTCCCTCCCTCTTTCCCCCTTCCCTCCCTCTTCCCCCCTCCCCTCCCTCTTTGCCCTCTCCCCTCCCTCTTTGCCCCCTTCCCTCCCTCTTTGCCCCTTCCCTCCCTCCTTGCCCCTTCTCTCTCTCTCTATCTCTCTCTCTGGTTGTCCCCTCCTTCCCTCCCCCCCCCTCTCTCTTTGCCTCCTTCTTCCTTCCCTATCCCCGTTCTCTCCTCTCTCACTCCCTCCCTCCTTCCCTCTCACTCCCTCTCTCCTTATCTCTCTGCCCCCTCCCTCCTCCCTCCCTCCCTCCCTCCCTCCTCCCTCCCTTCATCCCCAACTCTGCATCGGCGTCAAACTGCACATTGAGCTGATGTCTGCACAAAGCAGAATTAAACCCAAATACGTAACTCGTGACGGATCAGTCAGTTTATACAGAATAATTTGCAGCTTCTGTTGGAATTAATACCCCCCCCCTCCCCTCCCCCCCCACACCATCTTCATTCCCCAGCCTTTTTTTTTCTCATCTCCCTTTTATCCCGTTTGCCTTTTTCTATCCCCCTTTTTCCCACTGATCTGCAGAGAAAGCGCAAAATACAATGCAAACCGACGATAAGACGCAACGTAGAGGAACGAAGGAGATGGAAATGAGATGTTCCTGGAAGGAACACATTAAATATTTGATGGGGGGCGCGAGATAACTAAAAAAAACAATGAATTTGGCTCATTTATCTTTTTCTTCCCTTCTCCCTCTCTCTTCCCTTCTCTCTATCTTCCCTTCTCTCTCTCTCTCCCCCCTTCTCTCTATCTTCCCTTCTCTCTATCTTCCCTTCTCTCTCTCTCTCCCCCCTTCTCTCTATCTTCCCTTCTCTCTCTCTCTCCCCCCTTCTCTCTATCTTCCCTTCTCTCTATCTTCCCTTCTCTCTCTCTTCCCCCTTCTCTCTATCTTCCATTCTCTCTCTCTCCCCCCTTCTCTCTATCTTCCCTTCTCTCTATCTTCCCTTCTCTCTATCTTCCTCTCTCTCCCCCCTTCTCTCTATCTTTCCTTCTCTTTCTCTTCTCTCTTCCCTTCTCTCTATCTTCCTCTCTCTCCCCCCCCTCTCTCCCCCCTCCTCCCCCCTTCTCTCTATCTTCCTTCTCTCTATCTTCCTTCTCTCTCTCTCCCCCCTTCTCTCTATCTTCCTTCTCTCTCTCTCTCCCCCTTCTCTCTATCTCCTTCTCTATTTCCTTCTCTCTCTCTCCCCTTCTCTCTATCTTCCCTTCTCTCTCTCTTCCCCCTTCTCTCTATCTTCCATTCTCTCTCTCTCCCCCCTTCTCTCTATCTTCCCTTCTCTTTCTCTTCTCTCTATCTTCCCTTCTCTCTATCTTCCCTTCTCTCTCTCCCCCCTTCTCTCTATCTCCCCTTCTCTCTCTTCGTTTCTGCCTTCCTTCTCTCTCTTCCTTTCTGTCTCCTCTCCCCCAGAGCAATGTGAAAGTGAGCCTTGTGGGCAAAGCGACACGAGTCTCGATTGTGGATCCTTTCCATGTCAGTTAACCCTGTGCAACTTATAATAAAAACGCTGACATCCTCTCCTCTCTCCCTCTCACACACACACCACCACCATCATCATCACCATCATCACAGCTTCACTGCAGTGTGACAGGACATCCGGGGTTCCTCTCCATCATTTCTGCTACCAGTAGGGGTAACTATTATTATACACTCTCACACTCTTACACTAAAACAAACCCACAAGAAGACCATCCAGTGCAAGTGAATAAACCACACGGCTCTGTGTGTGTGTGTGTGTGTGTGGTGGGGTGGGGGGGGGGGAGACACTGGTGGGATACAGCAATAACCTTGAGGATGAGTCTCAGGAGATGCTGATGGTGAAAAAAAATCCACGTCTTTTGGATACACCAGGAGGGAGGGAAGGACAGAGGTGTTCACTCTGCACAATGTCACCAGGCGAAACCAGACCCGACCCGACCCGACCCGACCAGCGTGAAAATGCGACTTTACTCTAACATGCAAAACAAATGTCTTCCTTCCTTCCTTCCTTCCTTGCTTGCTTTCCGCTTGGTATTTTTGTTGAGCACAAGGTTACATGGAATATAACTAAGCCACGATTTTCTCATCAACGCAACAGTAATACTCAACGTCTTCATTCCCCATCTCTCTTTTATACCATACGCTGAGATCTCTGTCTGTCTGTCTGTCTGTCTGTGTCTGTGTCTGTGTCTGTGTCTGTCTGTCTGTCTGTCTGTCTGTCTGTGTCTGTCTGCACGTTTCGACTTGAACAAAATAAAATAATAAATAAATACACGTATTTATTTATTGCATTCGGGACATCATTCGTGTCTGTAAAGGACGTGGAGGGAAGAGAGGGTGAGATTTGAGAGAGGGTGAATGCATTCAATCTGATCAGCGCCCCCCCCCCCCACCCCACCTCCTCTCCTGATTGAATCCGGATTGAGTAACGAACATTGTGCAAAAAGATAGGGATAAGATGGAAGCTGGAATTTCGCATTCCTCTCCGTTCAAAGGCTTTGACTCCACGCATGCTCCTCTAATGATGGATGCCTTAACTTTAGCATTGCCCCCTTTTATTCCACTGCATTGCCAGGCGTTCATTCGTTTTTTTTTCATTTGTTGGTTTATCATTTTAAATAAAGACGGGGCAATGTTTGGGAGAGATTTATCATGTTTTTTTCTTGGGGGAGGGGGGGGGGAGGGAGGTTGGGTAAGAGGTGGGAGTCACACCATCGATTGGGTCAATGTGCTTCTTTGTGAAATCGACATGTTCTTGAATTTCCGGAGAGGTGATGATGATGAGAGAGAGAGAGAGAGAGAGGAGAGAGACTCGTGATTCAAGATGGGTGTTGTGTATATACAGTATTTCTGTAGGTTGGGTTGGGATCAAGAGGGATACAGTAGTATTTCACAAGAGGACCACTGCGTTTATTGTGAAGCCACTCCACCGCGCAGTTCAATATCCTTTATCATGTACATCCCAATTCACTTTCCTGGTTAGAGAACTGATGGATACATTTCTTTGTGCTGTGCAGGTTTAGTGAGAGCCTCGCTTTTCATTCGATGATTTGAAGAATGATTAATGATGTAGGGATTTCCCCCCCACCTCCCTCCCTCCCACCCTCCCTCCCACACACACACACACACACTCCCCCTCTCTCCCATTCCCATCTCTAAAAGTATATGTCGAAATACAGCACTTTTAATACATTGAAGGCTGCAGTGAAATTGCTAAACCTATATGATCAAACGGGCGGTTTTTTTTTTGGGGGGGGGGGTGGTTAACCCGGGGGGATTGGGGTGGGGGGGAGGGGGATGATGGTGGGGTGTGGACTTGCATCGAAAAAAAATTGCTTCAAAATGTTGGCATTTTAAAACCCGATCGATGGGGAGTTTGAATAGATTTACTAATCAGATCAGCTGGAGGGAGAGTGCTTGTGATTTGAAGGCATCTTTCTGCCCCCCACCAACCCCCAGACTCACTCACTCACTCACTCACTCAGGTTATGAATCCCCCCCCACCATCCCTGCCATACTTTGAGGTTGGACCTGGTGTTTTGAGTTTTTTTTTATCCCTTCGATCTTTATTAACACAATAAATCGATTTTTTTTAACCAATCAAAAATACAGTCAAAGGCAAATCCTCAGGAGGAAAAGATCCTCGAAAATTGACTGAAGCCCCTTCCACTGCCTGTTAGAATAACAGGATAAAACTAAGTATAACACCCACCCCACCCACCCACCGCAGGTGTTGTGTGAAGTGCTTTGAAACTCCCTTTTGGTGTGAAAGGTGCTATCTATAACAACTTGTTTTTACAGAGCACCCCTCACTCAGGGTAGGATCCCAGAGCGCCAAGCTATAAATATAAATTGTGAAATATAGCATCTTTCACTCCAAAAAAACTTTGTTGATGTCTATTCAAAGGTTATATTATTTGAGCCCAACAATACAGTCAGGGTAATTAACCATTAAGAGGTCCTGCTAACTAGATTTCCCCCTCTCTCTCTCCCCTTTTTTCAAAATAACAATTCACTTCAAATGTTAAATCCCAGCCTTCAAATAATAATCCTTACATTTTATATAGCGCCTTAGCACGTCACTGAGACGTCTCAAAGCGCTTCGTAGCATATGTTGTAAAGTGAATGGACTGCATATTTTGTGGGTGAAATGCGGCAGTCAATCGTGCACAGCAATGTCCCTCAAACAGTCATGGATTAAGTGACCAAATTATTTTTTTTTGAAGGGATTATACCCCCCAGAAAAGCGGTCCTCCAATTCATTAACAACTGGATTCCTGCATACTGCTAGGTAAACAGAGGCATGTGGAGTATGGAAACTTACCCAATGTTCAATGTCCCTACGGTTTGGGCAGGGATGTCTTAAGTTTGACAGCCAATGAGTCAGGCAGTTGCTTTGGATGAAGAATAGGCAACATTGGATGGAGACACCTTAGAAAGCAATCATCTACAGTTTATATTGTAGAGTCCTGTAGCTCAGTGGTTAGAGCACTTGTCTCGCAAGCGAGAGACCTGAGTTCAATTCCCAGGCAGGGTGAAACATTATGCAACTTTCCTTATTCCACATGCCTCTGTTTACCTAGCAGTAAATAGGAACCTGGTTGTTACTTGTTTGTCGGATCGCTTTTCCAGGGGTAATAATTCCTTCAAAATAAATAAATAATTTGGTCACTGAATCCATGAATGTTTGTGGGACACTGCTGTGCACAACTGGCCGCCACAATTTACCCACAAAATAATAATGTCTATTTAAAGGTTATATTGTTTGAGCCTAAAAATACAGTCAGGGTAATTAACCATTCCTGCTAAACTTTAAGAGGTCTAACTAGATTTTCCCTTCTATCCCCTTTTTTCACAAAAACAACCCACTTCAAATGTTAAATCCCAGCCTTCAAATAATAATAATCCTTACATTTGATAAAGCGCCTTATCACATCTTCGAAGTGTCTCAAAGCACTTCACAGAATATACTGTAAAGTGAATTGACTGTATATTTTGTGGGCGAAATGCGACAGCCAATTGCACACAGCAGTGTCCCACAAACAGTTGTGGATTGAAGTGACCAATTTATTATTATTATTATTTTTGAAGGAATTATTACCCCTAGAAAGAGATCTGCCAATCGACTAATCGGGTTATTGCTTATTGCTGGAGAAACAGAGGGGTGTGGAGTAAGGAAACTTGCCCAACATTTCACTCTGCCTGGGAATCAAACCCAGGTTCTCTCACAGACACACTAAAATACACAGACAGTTTACAATTTAGTACATTATGTGAAGCGCTTTGAGACGTCTCAAAGACGTGGTAAGGCTCTATATCAAATACAAGGATTATTATTACTATTATATAAAAGGAAATCACTGGCTCAATCTTTCTCTCTCTACCACACAGCCTGTGAACAACAGCAAATTACATTTGTATAGCGCTTTTCACATCGGGAGGACGTCCCAAGGCGCTGGACAGTCAGGGATTTGGACCTGAGCAGGGGGGGGTGGTGAAGGGCACAGGGAGGGTAAGGGTAGGAGGATGATCGAAGGCGTAGTTGAAGAGGGGCGTCTTGAGACAGGCGTTGAAGGAGGCAAACTAGGGAGCAAGGCAAAGAGACTGTGGGATAGAGTGCCAAAGGATGGGGCCAGAGAGGATGAAGGTTGTGAACCACAAGCATCTTCTAGAATGGCTTCAAGAAGAAGAAAAAAAACCACATAAGTCTGAGAGCTGACCCCAAAGTGTCCTCTCGTGTTGCTCTTCAAGGCAGTGAGTGGTTGATGTACATTGGCGTCCCCCTTAAACATGGCATCGATTTGGGAGCGTGTGGAGGGAGGGGGGGGGGGGGGGGGGAGGAGAGAGAGACTGAACAAGGCTTCAGTGCAAAGCCTCGTTACGTGTCCCTTGTGCACAAAAGGACATTCGCTGGAGGGTTTGCGAGAATGTGCAATGTTACGCTGTTTTCTCACACCATCAGTGGAAACTGCGTGTGTGTGTGCGTGTGTGTGTTTGTGTGTAGCAGCTCCAAACGACTGCAGTGCGGGGAGAGGGGGAGGGAAAGGAGGGAGGTGAGAAAGAGAGAGAGAGAGAGAAAGAAAGAAGTGTGCAGAGAGAGAGAGAGAGAGGTGTGCAATGCAGTGCAGAGCAGCCTGTGAATTTCACACCCTGGAATAAAAAGATACCCCCCCCCCCCCCCCACACACACACACAGACAAACACCAGAGACACCGTTACCCTCAGAGAACCAAGTTACCTGGTATCTCAACTGCTTTCCCTCACCCTGAGGTCGATTCCCTTTTCACACCAAAGGCTCACACATTGCACAACACAGCACAACACAGCACAACACAAGAGAGAGACTCCTGCAGACACTTGTCACAGAGCCACACATCTCTGTCCATCACTGTGAAGTTGCTCAGTGCCAACAAGCAGCAGCTGCTGAGAAAGCTGGCAGCAGGGTCTTGACTGAGACTCAGTGAGACCTACTACCATTTTGTGGATCAGGAAATGCAATTTTAACCTCTGTACTGTACTTCACAAAATATGCATTCGTCTGCCGCGATGTAGTTTTTGTTTTTTAAAAAAAATGATAGTAAACTTCACAAAATACAGTCAATTCACTTCACGGTATAGTCTGTGAAGCGCTTCGATTTGAGACGACGCGATGTAAGACGCGATAAGGAGCTACGTCAAGGAGCAGGTGTTATTAATAATAAAAATTCCGGGCAGGTGACGCGTTGGACACAAAGTTAAATGGGCTTGAAATGGTACAATTCAAATAGGAGAGGGGATTGGGGGGAGGGGGGGGATTTTGCCCATAAAATATTCAGTCAATTTATTTTACAGTGCAGTCTGTGAAATGTTTTGAGCCGTCTTGATGATGTGGTATGGTGCTATATCAAATGCAAGGATTATTATTATAATAATTTTCTTCAAGATAACTAATTATTTTTACACACTCTCTTAGACCTCAATAAATTGGAACTTCTCAACTAACCCTTTCCGTGCATGCACATCAGTCCATCCAATTTCTGTCTCTTGAAGGGATTTTATACATCCTACTCCCCCCCCCCACCCCCACCACCTCCAATAAAATTGGTTACTTGCTCCATGGCTGTCTGAGGACGTTGTGTGCAAACTGGCTGTCATATTTCGTTGTATGCAAACTGGCTGCCATAATACTCAACCAGTCCACCTTACAGTATATCCAATGAAACGCTTTGAGATGTCTCAATGATATGATGAGGCCCTATATCAAATGCAAGGATTATTATTATCACTCCATGAACCCCTAGTTAAATTAAGGGTTTTTTGTTTGGTCAGCCAGGTGTCTGACACATGCCCCAACGCATCACCTTGCTTATCCAAACCAGACTGAGAATTATACCTAAATGGATGCCACCCAGCAGTGGCGTAGTCATGGATGGGCCTGGGTAAACACTGCCTCAACCAATTAGCACCCAGGCTGTCTGTCATTTTCCGCGTTGCCTCATAACTCCTGGCACGTTCCTGCTCTCTTTCCATAGCACATCAGCTCGCCGGCCTTTGTCACCAGCTGTTGAAAGTCCCACCTTTCTGGCCCACTGATTGGTTTTGCTATGTGCGTGAACTGATACTCAGCGTCATACATCAATCTCCACACTCATGTCTCACACCGGCTCTCTTCCCCCTTAGCAGGAGATATGAGGCAGTGCGGAGAGTGATGGGAAGATGTAAGAAGAATTCTTCCAGCTAGAAAAGGAAACCTTTGTTTATTCAAAATACAAAATACTGCAGATGCTGGAAATCTGAAACAAAAGTTGCTGGGAACACTCAACAACAACAACAACAACAACAAGATTCCATTTATAGAGCGCCTTTCACGTCAGGAGGACGTCCCAAGGCGCTGCACAGTTGGGTCATGACCCGAGCAGGGGGGAAATGGTCAGGGTGAGGGGAGGGAAGGGAGGGAGAGGAGGGGGGAAATGGTCAGGGTGAGGGGAGGGAAGGGAGGGAGCGAGGAGGAGGAAGAGAGTCGAGAGGGGAGCTGAAGGCACGGTCAAAGAGAAAGGTTTTGAGACCGGCCTTGAAGGAGGAAAGGGAGGAAGCGGCGAAGGCACTGGGGGATGGAGTTCCAGAGCCTGGGGGCTGAGAGGCTGAAGGCCCGACCACCGATGGTAGGGCGATTGGGGCGGGGGACGTGGAGCAGACCGGAGCCAGAGGAACGGAGGGTACGGGCAGGTAGGTAGGGGGATAGTAGGTTGGAGAGGTAGGAGGGAGCAAGGCCGTGAATGGCCTTGTAGGTGAGGATGAGGATCTTGAAATCAATCCTCTGGGGGATGGGGAGCCAGTGGAGGCGAGCGAGGGTGGGAGTGATGTGATCGCGAAGCCTGGTGCGGGACAGTACACGAGCTGCAGAGTTCTGAATGACCTGCAGCTTGTGGAGGGAGGTGGCGGGAAGGCCGGCGAGGAGAGAGTTCCCATAGTCCAGCCTTGAGGTGACAAAGGCGTGAACCAGGGTTTCAGCAGCGTGAGGGGTGAGGTAGTGCCGTAGTCTGGCGATATTCCGGAGGTGATGGAAGGCGGTGCCAGTTGTGGTGCGGATGTGAGGGAGAAAGGACAGCTCAGGGTCGAACAAAACGCCGAGGTTCCTGACTGGCTTTGAGAGGTGGAGAGTGCAGCCTTGGATGCTGATGGTGTCAGCGCCTGAGGTGCGGAGGCGCTGACGTGAGCCAATCAGGAGGGCCTCGGTTTTTCGCACGTTGAGCTGAAGAAAGTTGTCTCTCGTCCAGGACTCGATGTCGGACAGGCAGGCTGTCAGGACATCGGTGGTCGTGGAGTTGAGAGTAGAGGAGGAAAGGTAGAGTTGGGTGTCATCCGCATACATGTGGAAGTTAACCCCATGTTTGCGGATGATGTCACCAAGGGGGAGCATATAGAGGGTGAAGAGGAGGGGACCGAGGACAGAGCCCTGAGGGACACCACATGAGACAGTACGGGGGGTGGAGGAGAAGCCATTCGTTGAGACGAAGTGAAGACGGTGGAAAGGTACGACCTAAACCATTCAAGGACAGTGCCTTGAAGGTTGAGGTGGGAGGACAAGCGGTGGAGTAGGATAGCGTGGTCGACCGTATCGAATGCTGCCGATAGGTCGAGGAGGACGAGGAGACAGAGGGAGCCCTGGTCACAGATGGTCAGGATATCATTGGTGACCTTGACCAGGGCAGTTTCTGTGCTATGAGCAGCACGGAAACCTGACTGAAGGGGTTCAAAAAGAGAATGGGTGGAAAGGAAAGAGCGCAGTTGGGAGGCGACAACTCTTTCCAAGACCTTGGAGACTAACCTTTTAAGGACTAACAGAGCGGGGGGAGGCAGGGCAAGGAAGACAAAGGAGAAAATGGGGTAGAGAACAGAGGATAATGGGTTAAAGAGGTGTTAATGATGCAAAACAAAGTGTGTGGGGGGGGGAGGGGGGGTTTGCAACAAAACAGGGGAAAAGATCCACAAAGTTTCACTTTCCTTTCTCCATAAATGCTGCCTAACCTTTGTTTATTGCCTGTCTACCCTTTGGTGCCCACCCAAACTTCCATTACTAGCTATGCCACCTACACATGGAAATTTCCCAGCCTCTGGAATGGAATGTGCACTCTTTCCCTGCATTGTCGCATTCTGCTTACTTAATTCTGGAGAGTATTATGTGAAGGTTGGCAAGAGCCAAGCCTTGGGGAACCCAGACAGTTTGTTGGGGTTCTGCTGGAGTCTAACCAGCTAAAGCCGCATAGCTTGCCATTGATATTGCTGTCTGGCAAGCTTTCCTGCTGCTTGTCCAGCTAGGACTATTCCTATCCGTTAGGGCTGTGGCTTGCAGGGTTAACAGGAGCTGAGTGGGAAGAGTCCCCCACCCAGAGTGACTGGTCTGCCCTTCCAAATACTGCTGTGGAGCCAGACTGGCTGTGCTGTCATCAGCAGTGCCCTGGAGAACTGCGGACCTGCCTGGCTCAGGTGTCAGATGACCAAGATTGTTGTAGAGAGTTGACATGGTTCTGACATTCCTTTGGCATTTTGGAACCAGCTCAGCTCTCAAGGAACCAATTAGGGTCCCTCCATGAGGATAGTCATTAGGTGGTAGTTAAGGAAACATTCCACACCATTCATCTGCGTTTCTCTTACTGAAACTAGGGATAGAAATTCCACTGGATCTGGATTTTTTCTATTTTCTTCGCATTTCAGAATTTTGCAAATTCTTGAATACAGTCTTAATTTAGAAGCAGTTTTCTGCCAATTATTTTACTTGCACAAAATCAACTTCAAAGTTAACAATTTGCCCAATTCTGCATGTTAAAATAATAATAATAATCCTTGCATTTGATATAGCGCTTTCCACATCTTCTCGACATCTCATAGCGCTTCACAGAATAGACTGTAAAGTGAATTGACTGTATATTTGTGGGCGAAACGTTCTGAAATGTTAAGAAATTAGAATACATCTGGCAGTGATAGAATTTTTTCTCACTGGTCTGCTCTTTCCAGACAACAATTCCCCCACGCAGATGTCCGTTGAATAGTTAATGAGCAAACTTTGAGATGTTAGGACGACAGTTCCTGAAAGACATTACCTGGAGTCTGGGTTCATGAACACACTCATTTATCCAGGACTTAGTATCTACACTGATTTATGTGTAGAGAAGCAAGCAGATGCAGCTGAAGCTTCCAGCTTCTAACCAGTGGAACTATTGCTTCATTGGTAGGGATGAGTGTCCAAGGTGTGAGCAGGAGGACAGTGCCTATGCTCTCACACATTTCATGCAGAGTTTTGTTGCTTACCAGGAAGTCGGTACCTGCTGATCGAAGGCTTAACCCATGCTTGTCAAATAATCAATAGTAATAATAATAATCCTTGCATTTGATTTAGCACCTTATCACTGCATCAAGACAGAATGTACTGTAAAGTAATTTGACTATATCTTTTGTGGGCAAAACACGGTAGCGAATTACGCACCAACAATCATGGATTGAGTGACCAAATTATTTTACTCCAGTAACTATCCTCTTTGTGGGGAGGAGAGTTAAGCAGAGTGTCCTTGCGGCTGAGAGAGTAGGAATGCAAGAGATCACAGAGATAGGGTGGGGCAAGGCAGTAGAGGAATTTGAAAGTATGGATGAGGATCTTGAAATCAATCTGCTGAGAGATGGGGAACCAGTGCAAGGGCAAAGGTGAGGGGAATGGGTCATGGAGCCTAGCCTGGGAGTGGATGAGGATGCAAAGTTCTGTATGATCTGGAGCTTGTGGTTGGTGGGACTGGGGAAGCCGTGAGGAGCGCATTAGAGAAGTTGAGTCTGGAGGTGTCAAAGGCATTGCTGGCTGTGTTGGGGTGAGGTAATGTTGGATATATGTAATTTTATGGAGGTGAAGGAAAACGGTCTTGGTCAGAGTCCAGATGAAGGGTTTGAAGTAGAGTTGTGGGTTAAAAACAAAGAGGTTCCCCCCATGAGGATAGTCATTAGGTGATAGTTAAGGATTCCACCCAGGCTCCATGAGTTGGGGTGAACAACCGGAGAGATTGATACATTCAGCTCCTGATAATAATCCTTGCATTTGATATAGCGCCTTATCATGTTGTTGAGATGTCTCAAAGTGCTTCACAGAATATACTGTAAAGTGAATTGACTGTGTATTTTGTGGGAGAAACGCGGCAGCCAATTTTGCACAGCAGTGTCCC
Organism: Callorhinchus milii; assembly: GCF_018977255.1. NCBI lineage: Eukaryota > Metazoa > Chordata > Chondrichthyes > Chimaeriformes > Callorhinchidae > Callorhinchus > Callorhinchus milii. The sequence goes on from NW_024704742.1 coordinate 65,680,182, forward strand.
ATAAACAGTCATGGATTGAGTGACCAAATTATGATTATTTTTTGATGGGATTATTACCTTTGCTTACCTTCGTTAGTGATCCACTAATTGACTAACAACCGGGTTCCTACTTACTGCTAGGTAAACAGAGAAGTGTGGAGTAAGGAAACTTGCCTAAGGTTTTGTCCTACCCGGGAATCAAACCTAAGTCCTCTTGCTTGCGAGGCAAGTGCTTTGACCAATACTCTATAAGACTCCAATATAAGGAGGCTCTGGCAGGAGCCAAATTTGACAGCCTGTTTAGTCGACATTGAGTTGGAGAAAGTTGAGGCTAATCCAATACTTAATATCGGCTTGACAGTCTGTTAGAACAGTAGTGGTCCTGGAATTGAGGGTGGTGGCAGAAATGTAGTCTTGGGTGTCACCTTCGAACATATAAAAGTGGATGCTATGCCTGCAGATAATATTCCCAAGGGGGTGTATGTCAATGATGAAAAAGAGAAGACCAATGGTGGAGGTCTGAAGAGCAGCGTATATGTCTGTGTATAGGACAGAAGGAGAAGCCATCAGAAGAGACAAAGTGAAAATGCTGGGACAGGTAATGAGTGAAACAAGGAAAGTGGATGTCAGTGGAAGTATACCAGGGAGGAGAGATTGTGGAGAATAATGGAATGGTCAACAGTGTCAAAGGCATCAGGGAGATCAAGGAGGAAAAGGAGGCACAGGGAATCCTGGTCATCGATGTCATTTCATGGATCTCCAGACAGATAAAATCAAGCCCAATGTCTGTGAAGTATTTGCGACCAAGGTGAGATCGTTGACAAGACTAAGAATGTTAAGATGGTACAGTATATTTCTATCATGGAAATGTATTCAGGAAAAACATTGTTCTGGTACACTCCTTGAAATGCAACAACCAGTTCTGAGAGAAACTGTCTGTATAAGATGAAATCTTATTCAAGGCCGACAGACCCATCATTGCCAACCTTTTTAAACTATCTTAATGGTTTACTCACAGCTAAAAGGTACAGCAGAAACCTACAATGCATAGAATACAATTAATCAGCGAGGTTAGGCACAATGATAATCCTTGGATCTGATATCCCACCCATGGTAATTGCTATAATGTGAAGTGACTGTTTGTGTTTGTAGTTGAACACGGTGGCCAATTTGGCACAGCAATATCTCTCAAACAGCCATAAAGTGGATGATTAATTTATCTGGGAGATTGTTGGCCAGGACATTAAAAGAAACTCCCCTTTGTGTTTGAATAGTGCCATGGGATACTGTAAAGTGTATATACAATCAACTGTATATTTTGTGGGAAAAATCGTGGTTAAACATAGTGCACCACATTTAACATCTCTCAAAGGAATGTCTGTACCAGAAAGTCATATGGGCAAAAAGATATTTATTTCTTATCCTACCTGAACGATTTGTCATATGAAAGCATCAGTTAAGCTGAGCTTGTGAATGGCATTTATTATCTGTTGACAACAGAATTAAAACCCTGGGATTTGATGTTTCCCTTCAATTGTACTGAATTAGCTGCTAAATTATGAGTTTGGGAATAATTAACCTTCTGTAGCCGGATGGAGTCCTGTAGTGTATTGGTTAGAGCGCTCGTCTCGCAAACAAGCAAGAAGACCTGGGTTCGATGCCTGGGCAGGGCGAAACATTGGGCAAGTTTCCCTACTCCACACTCCTCTGTTTACCTAGCAGTAAGTAGGAACCCAGTTGTTAGTCGATTGGTTTTCGCTTTTCCGGGTGTAATAATCCCTTCAAAAAAATAGTAATAATAATTTGGCCACTCAATCCATGACTGTTAGTGGGACATTGCTGTGTGCAATTGGCTGTTGCGTTTTGCCCTCAAAATATACAGTCAATTCACTTTACAGTTTATTCTGTGAAGCACTTTGAGACATCTTGAAGATGTGATAGGGCGCTATATCAAATGCAAAGATTATTATTAATATAGTTACTGTGTCTGACTAGAATCTGCTTTTTTTTTGTAATTCTGCACCATTTAGTTTTTCCCACCTTCGGGTTGGTACACTCTCATTGCTTAAATTGATGGTCTATGACTGAGGTCGAATGAGCAATATTCTGATTGAAATTCTCACATTCACAGTGGAACAGACAATTATAAAAATCCAATGAGATCAACTTGCAGTTTGATAGTCATCTTTACCAACCACTGCTTACACCCTCCTCTTCCCCTCTCTCCAAGAACTCAGGTGATAATAATAATCCTTACATTTGATATAATGCTTATAACGATGTTGATGCGACTCAAAGCGCTTCGCAGAATATGTTGTAAAGTGAATTGACTGTATATTTTGGGGGCAAAACGTGGCATCCAGTTGCGCAAAGCAGTGTCCCACAAGTAGTCGTGGATTGAGTGACAAATTTATTTTTCTGGAGGGATTATTACCCCCGGAAAGCAATCGACTAATAAGCGGTTCCTACTTACTGCTGGGTAAACAGAGGGGTGTGGAGTGGAGTAAGGAGATGCCTAAAGTTTTGCCCTGCTCTGTGATCTCAGTGAGCTATACAGAATGAACTCTAGGAAACGAACATGTGTTAGTGAATTCATTCGCTGCCAAGCCTCTGGTATGGCACATTATCTTTGACCTTTTTAACCCATGGAGGTGGGGGTAATGGGGGTAGGGTGAAGAACCAGCAATGAATGCCCCAAATTCTCCCTGGCCTTAGCCAGTGCAACTACTTTCCCTTAAAATTTAAGAATGTGTGGATTTGTTGAAAACGTTTACGATTCAGTCTTAATTTGGGAGCCAGTTTCTTCCTAAAAACTGCGGAGATGGAGGGCAAAGGGGAGTGGTGGTGGAAGATGACCGAAGCCGCGGCCAAAGAGGAAGATCTTTAATGCTCAGAGCAGCAAATGTTTATTTTCCCCCTCCCCCAGTTTTAATTTATCTCCTCAATTCTATCCTCCCTCCTCCACCCCCACCCCCCCACCCACCATGGTATACTTCTATCATTTATCATCAAACAATAATGTCTAATGATAGCCTACTAAGTGATAATAGGCTGGTCACCTATTTTCTCCAACCCCACTACTACTATATTGATGTCTGCTGACAGTTTAGGGTAAAATTATTATTATGGAGTCCATTATCATATTGGTTAGAGCACTTACCTTGCATATGTGAGGACTTGGGTTCGATTCCCGAACAGGTCAAAACTGTAGGCGAGTTTTGTTACTCCACACGCCTCTGTTTATCTAACAGTAAGTAGGAACCCAGTTGTTAGTCGATTGGCAGATTGCTTTCTGGGGATAATAAGCCCTTTTAAAAAGAATTGATCACTCAACCTATGATTGTTTGTCACTGTCATGCACAATTGGCTGCCATATTTAGCCCACAGAAATATAAGTCAATTTACTTTACAGTATATTCTGTGAAGCGTTTTGAGACATCTCGATGACGCTATATCAAATGAAAGGATTATTACTATTACAATTAATAGGGCACGAGGTGAAGATGATATTGCTTGCCTTTGTTGGAGTTCATGAAGTCATTTATTAGCCCAAGTACATAACCAGCATGAACTGTCTCTGAACCAGCAAGAGCCTGGCAGTGCTGTGAAGCAGAATGAAAGGACCCGCGAGGCTGGAGTGAAGCAGCAAAGTCCACTGTGAGCAAGAAGCATCATAACAAGATGCCTAAAGTTTTATGAAAAGCACCAATGGAAGCTGAAGGCAGTCACAAAGGCCAACTGAAACATATGGTGCTTATGATGATAGTACAGTCCTAAGATGAAATCAAGAATGTGTGTTGGGTGGGGCGGTGGGGTGGTTAGTTACTTACTATGTGGCTGAGCTGAAAAGCCATCCAGATTCTTGAGTTTCTGGTGAGCTCAAGGAGTCAGTGACTCGTGAATATTGAATGAGAAGCTGAAGGCTGAAATAAAGCAGACTGATATGCCTTTATGTATGTGTGGAAATTATAATATATAAATGGCTATAGAATAGCAAGCCTCAAATAATAATAATAGTAATAATTGTTGCATTTGATAGATATATTTATATAATACAGTATATAATGTATATATATTTCCTAGCTAGGGTCCAAATTCCTGACTGTCCAGTGCCTTGGGACGTCCTCCTGACGTGAAAGGGACTATACAAATGTAATTTGTTGTTGCTTTGTTATTGTTGGTAAGTGCCTTGTCACATCATTGAGACGTCTCAAAGTGCTTCACAGAATATATTGTAAAGTGAATTGACTGTATATTTTGTGGCCGATACAGCAAAACACAATGATATCCCACGTATCCACACTATGTGGGATATCATTGTGGATATGATATGAGGTTATCTGCTCTTTCCCCATTCCCCTGTAGCTGACTCTTTTTAAAGTATTTGTCTAGTTCCCTCTTGAAGGCCAATATGAATTTTCCCTCAGCCATTGTTTCCGGCAGGTATTCCATATCCTAACTACTCTGCATGAAAAAATTACTCCTAACCTACCCATTTGCTCATTTATTAACCATCTTAAATTGTTGCCTTCGAGTTACTGAATCACTGATCAGTGGAAAGAATTTTTCCCTATTGAGTCTATTAAAATACCTCATAATTTCAAAGACCTCTATCAGGTCACCCGCAAACTTCTTTGTTTCAGTGGAAAAAGTCCCAGTTCCTTCAATCTCTGCTCATAGGCCAAACTACTCATCCTCTTCAGCCCATCCAATCTCATCCCACCCTAACATCCACCCATTCCCCCATCACAGCATAAAGTTGTTTTTTAAATGAGTCGAGTGTCCTGGCCTCTACCACTTTTCCTGATATTTCCCTTCCATTGATTCCCCTTTGAGTAAAGAAAAATAGCCTGGTGTTTGTCCTGAAATTGCCCTTTACATCTCAACCTGTGTCTTCTTATTCGACTGTCTTGTTGCATCCTAAAGTATTGATCTGGGTTTACTTTTTCAATCCTGTTTTTAAAATTGTACACCTCTATAAGGTCCTCTGAGTTCTCGTCTCCTAAGACTGATAAGTCGAGCTTGTCTAATTATGGTTTGTTCCTCTCAGGGGTCAAGCGCCACCATTTTGTATGAATCTGAGGTGAGTGATTTTATTGTGTAAATTTTAGGGCCTATATCAGCTCTAGTCTCAAAAGATAAATAAAATAAGAATAATTTGGTCACTCAATCATTGACTCTTTATGGGACACTGCTCTTTGCGTGGGCTGCTGCAATTCGCCCACAAAATACATAGGCAATTCACTGTACAGTTTATCCTGTGAAACACTTTGAGATGTCTCAATGACGTGATAAAACACAATAATAAATGCATGGATTATTGTTATTAGTTTTATTTTGTTTAATATTGCTTTCCAGCAGCCATCAGCCTCAGGGGGTCAGAAGAAATGACACCGCTTAGCTGAAATTAACTTATCTGGAAACAACAAACAGTTTCTGTTGCCAGTCAGTGGTAAATTGCTTGGCAGTAAATTTAGTCTGTTCTCTTCGCAAACGAGTTGATTTGAGCAACAACAGACAATAAATTGTATTTATAATAATCCTTGCATTTGATATAACACTTTATCATGTCTGTGAGATGTCTCAAAGCTCTTTATTTACAACTAGCTGTACCGTTTGCAGCTATGCTTGCAACCAAAGGATCCAATATGGAATGTAGATTTCAGTGATACCACTCACAAACCATTTAACATGCCATAAACACTATGTGTACACCTTAATCAAAACTGTTGTAGATATTGACTCAATAGTTTTTGTATGCTTGTTTTTAAGAGCTGGTGTTTTCAGTGATATTACTCACAAACCATTTTACATGCCATAAACCCTGTGCGCACACCTTAAGCAAAATTGCAAAACATGTGTGATGAGCTTTGTTTAGGTCTTACCTCATCAATGAGAGGAGATTCCCCCCCCAAAAAAATACTCCCCCTTGCAAGACTTTTCCTGGTAGGTATAAACCATGTCTCTATGACAATCGGTTACAGAGTTTTGTCGGATGGACAGATACACAGCCAGACAGATATTACGTCTTTATTAGTACCGACAACAACAACTTGCATTTATATCGCACCCTTCATGTGGGGCAGCATCTCAGAGCATTTGCACCTTTTATATTGGGAGGACGTAACAAGGCAATGAGTTCAAGCGAGCTGATGAGCTTAAAGACACAGAAATAACCCCCTGACTTTTATAATTGCATCTACCTCCAGGAGAAAATACTGGAAAATGATAGGCAAATGGCCAGTCCAGAAAGAATGACAACAATTTGTATTTAAACAGTGGGTATCTCTTACTTTGGGTATGTTTTCGGGTATCACCTATTATTCATGAGTTAAAACCTACATCTATGTTAGACAAGATCCAATATAACAGTAAAGTCTCAAACTGCTGAACAATGGTATTGTTTGATACTGAGCTGGATAGAAAAGGAAGGTGACCGTAGGCACTATGAAAGAGGAAAATCTTCAGGTGCTATCTAAAGACAGGAAGAGGCAAGGCAGAGAGGTTGCGGTAGGGAGCTGAAAGTAGTGGCTGAAAGCACGGCCACTGATGACAAAGTGGAGGGGTCAAGGGACATGAAGAAGTCTGAGCCAGTTGAGCAAAGGGGGCTGGAAGAGAAGTGGGGTGTGAGCAGGTTGGAGAGGTAAGGACATTTAAGACATTAACCATAGAAGTCAATTTTTGATTCCAACAGAACTACAACAACAACTTGCACTTATATAGTGCCCTCCCCACAGGGTAGCGTCTCAGTAGCGCTTAACATTGGCCTGATTCCGAGCTGCGGTGGGGATTAGGAATGAGGTGACCGTAAGCACGGTTGAAAAGAAAGGCTTTCAGGCGGGACTTGAAAAAGGGGAGAGAGGGGGTAAGGCGGAGGGATTGAGGGAGAGTATTCCAGAGTTTGGGGCGTAGTGGCTGAAAGTCCGACCTCCGATGGTGGAGCGGAGGGTGCGACGGATGAGCAGGAGGCCGGTGCCAGTCGAGTGGAGGTGCCGGGTGCTGGATTGGAGAGTGAGGAGGTCAGAGAGGTATAGAGGTGCTAGGGAGTGAAGTGATTTGAACACGAGTGTGAGGATCTTGAAGTCGATCCGTTTGGTGATGGCCAGTGGAGTATGGCCAGACTTGGAGTTTTTGAATAGTGGAGCTGGGGAGACCGCCAAGGAATGCTTTTAGTAATCCAGGTGGGAGGTGACATACCCATGCACAAGGTGTTCGGCTGCATTTGGGGTAAGGTACAGTCGGAGGCGGCAATGTGGTGGAGGTGGAGGAAGGCGGTCCTGGTCAGGGACCGGATGTGAGGGAGGAAGGACAGTTGGGAGTCGAACCGGACGCCTAGATTGCGCACTGGTTCGATGAGTCTGAGGGAGAGACCAGGGAGGTTGAGAAGTTTAGATCTGCAGGAGTGAAGACGTTGATAGGAGCCAAAGAGTATGGTTTCCATCTTGCCCATATTCAGCTGCAGGTTTGCACTCATCCAGGCTCTGATGTCTGCCAGACACGCTGATAGAAAATCGGCAGACCTGGAGTTGGTACTGGAGGAGGCAAAGTAGATTTGTGTGTCATCTGCATACAAATGGAACTTTCTGTGCCTGCGGATGACATGGCCAAGAGGGAGCATGTAGATGAGGACTATACATATACGCATCTTCTATACTAATAGAATGACAATGTCTGTCTGTCTGTCTGTCTGTGCTTCTGGAGGATTTCAATAACTGATTGACGTAGAGACATGATTTATACTTCACCGGAAAGAGCTTGCCGCTGGGAGTGACATGGGAATATTTGAGTTCTGACGAAGGGTCGTGCACCCGAAACATTGACTCACTTTCCTTTCTCCATAGATGTTGCCTGACCTGCTGAGTTTCCCAGTTCTCTCTGTTTTTGTTTCAGATTTCAGCATCTGCAGTATTTGTGTTTTGGGCATATTTATTTTTGGATATCTCCTATTGTTCATGACTTGAGACCTAAAATGTATTACAGTTTTGCATTTTTCGCTGCAGTTACACCTGGTGGCTGCCAAGTTAAAAAAAGTTGTGCTGTGGCATCGTGCAGTTACACTTGGTGGCCACACTGGCTGTCCGTGGCGCTGTGGCATTGTGCATCACAGAGCACACACGTAGCTATGTGGCGGCGGGAACAAAATAAAGAACACAGACAAAGCTAAGCCGCGGCAGCAATAACAAAATTACATTTTTAAAGCGCCTTTCACGTCGGGAGGACGTCTCAGTGATTATAAATTATACATTTACATTCATCATTATAAAGATGTCTAAGCGAATGGGATCACCGTAAAAAACACATCAAGAATGTGAACAAGTCTATGTTAGACAGGATCCAATATAACAAGAGAATCCAGAAGAACAGCTGGAGGGAGCGTGACTGAGATACCAAAGATCCTTTGTCACATGTTGTACACAAAATACACTTTTAAGAGAATCCAAAGATACAGCCATCAGAGAAATGAATTAGCAGTGAGAGGAATTTTCTTACAGTGGAAGAGAAATACAAACAGCAGTGACCGTGATATCACTGTGATTTAGTAGATTGATTATTGATAGCTGACTGTATTTGCACGTGTATTTACCAAGCATCTCGGAGGTTCAATCAGCTCCCTCTTCATTGAGATATTTATTAAAAAATTACGGTGATATATATCTCTATTAAAGAAAGAGCCTTTTTCCATAAAATATTTTAATTAAGTGGAATTTTAGCTTGCTAAATTACGAAGAGTTAAAGGCAGAGATAAGATAGCACTTACATAGAGTTACATAGAGAAATACAATGCTTAAACAAGCCATTCAATCCAATTTGCCCCTTCTATTCCTCTGAATTCACCTCTCCTTAATTATGCATTAAGTTTACTCTTAAATACATTTATACTTTTTGCTTCAACCACAGTTTCAGGCAGTGAGTTCCATATTCTCACCATCCTCTGAGTAAAGAAGTTCCTTCTAAATTCCCCATTACATCTATTACTGGCTATCATATTTATGCCTTCTAGGTTTGGACTCACTGAAAGGGGAAACAACATATGAAGTCGTCTCAACTCCAGAGAGAAAAGCTGCAACATGTTCAATCTTTCTTGATAGCTGTATTCACTCACCACTGGTAACATCCTTGTAAATTTACACTGTATTCTCCTGCATTATGGTAACAGTGCACAGTACTCCAAATGTCTAACCAATGTTTTATATAAATTTAACATGACTTCCTACTTTTATACTCTAGTCCTCTGAACATCTGATAGACTGCCTCTTGTGAATGATCTCAGCCTAGACTGAGAATGTTATCATGAGTTTATTGGTAACACTGGAATTCTATTACTTGAAAAAGACACAGAAACATTGACATTTTCTTCACAGAATGGAACCATTGTCCCTGCATCACTAGTACCTATTTTTCTAAAACAAAAAATGATTAATTCCACTTATCAACTCCCAGCGCGCCTTGATGCTTTTATTCTGCTCAGGTGCTTACCCAGTTCTTTGGAAACATTCTATTGATCCGGCCTGAAAAGCCACACGTAATGATTTTGAAACCCTAATAAATCTCTCAGTGTGTGAAAAAAAACTAACCTTTCACCTATTTTTTCTGCTAACAAGCTATGCCCTGTTATCACCGATTCTCCAGCAAACAAAATAGTCCTTGCATTTGATATAGTGCCTTATCACGTTGTTGAGTGGTCTCAAAGTGCTTCACAGAATATACTGTAAAGTGAACTGACTATGCATTTTGTGCAGGAAGCAAGGCAGCCATTTGTGCACAGCTGTATCCCACAAAGAGTTGTGGATTGAATGACCAAATAACAAGATCAAAAATCTTTATACCAGTCATCCGGGAAAAGTTGGGAATTAGACAAATGCTTGAAAAAGAGGGCTATTAAAGGGGCTGAGGAATGAGTAGAAGAGTGGGACTAGATCCTTTCAGGAGTAACCTGTGAGGAGGAATAAAGCTTGCATCCTTACCATTCAATTGAGGTCATTCTGCTGAGACACCCAATGCAATTATTTATCAACTACATGCATTTTTGTCTCCTCTCAGTTTTCTGTCAGCATTGTTCAATGTCCGCTGGAGACCATTGGCAGAAGAAAGAAGTGTCGAGACTTGCTCCTGGAGATGTGTGTCAGCCTGGCTCAGTGGTAGCGTTCTCGCCTCTGAGTCGGAAGGTTGTGGGTTCAAACCCCACATCAGGACTTGAAATCACATTGTCTAACAATCCAATGCAGTGCTTGGGGGTGTTGCAAAGTCAGAGGTGCCATGCTTCAGATGAGTCATTAAACTGAGGTCTCATCTGCCTGTTCAGGTGGATGGTAAACATCCCATGGCAGTATTCGAAAAGAGAATGGAGTTTCTCCTGGTGTTCTGGCCACCAATTCCTCAAATAAAATTGGTCACTCATTAATTGGCTGTTTGTGATACCTTGCTGTGTGCAATTAGCTGACACATTTTGTTCACAAAATACACAGTAAATCCACTTGACAGTATATCCTGTGAAGTGCTTTGAGATGTCTTTACAATGTGATAGGTCGGAATGAAATGCAAGGATTATTATTATTACTCTATGGATCAAAGCAGTCTGCATTTCAGTGAAGTATTGTAAGACTGAACATGAATCAGATTAAAGAGTTTGATAGTTTACTGTCTGATACATTGTGAGTCATATACCCCTGTGGTCAGAATTCTCTTTAACTTATTGCTCACTGTGCAGTTATTCCTTAATAACGTACAGCTCGTCTCAGTGTTAAGATGAATAAATCAAGGCAGTTAAAGTACTGAGTGGCACCGAGCCACAACATCGTAGTCGTGGAGAAGAAAATATTTGGCAACATGAAAAGTTAAATCCCTACATTTATCCTCATGTTCAACATCCCGAATGTAATATAATAATAATCCTTGCATTTGATTTAGTGCCTTATCACATCTTCGAGACGTCTCAAAGCGCTTCACAGAATATACTGTAAAGTGAATTGACTGTATATTTTGTGGGCAAAACGCGGCAGCCAATTGCGCACAGCAGTGTCCCATGTACTGTTTGTTATAAGGAGTTGACACTTGCACCATTGAGAATTGCTATAGCAACATTTCAAGTATGACACCTTTGCAATAATTTGCAGTGATAACAATAATTTGCTGTGTGCAATTGGCTGCCACATTTCGCCCACAAAATACACAATCAATCCAGTATATTCTGTGAAGCTCTTTGAGACATCTCAACCACATGATAAGGCGCTATATCAAGAGCAAGGATTGTTATTAATAAAATCATGCTTAATTGAAACAGATTGTTTTATTGCACCCATATTTTTAACATCCATAGATACACTGAAGTCTAATAATATTTTTATCATGATCCAAACAATCTGGAAACATGGGGACACAGACTCCAGCTCGGAAGAGGGAAGATTAACAGACGGTTCAGATATACACTAACCTCTTGATAACAAGACACAGTCTTAACTTGTCTCTACCACTTAAGTAGCCATGCTGTCAATATCCCGTCTGTTTCCCATGCAAAATGTTAATAAGGGACTCTGCTTTATTTGTCACTCCACATAACACATAACTAATAGCATCCTAGAAGTTCTTGATGATGCACGTCTAACTAACCACTTCGGATAACTCGTCACTGAACCTTTTTTCCTTGAGTGACAAAAAGGAGTTTACTGTATTACTTCACATGGATAGTGGCAAATAATTGGAATAGACCACTCCAATATGCAGCTTATGTCACCAAATTCAAGAGAGAATTCCGTAGCTATTTGGCAAACAAAATCAATTGAAGTTTATGAGAAATAAAGTAATGTAGATGATATATTTGTAACTTTCGGTTAAGTAACCTTTTCTGTTCTTTCACATTCCTATATTCATAGTATACTTATGAGGAATCAACGCATAATAATAACATTTGATATAGAGTCTTTCATGTCAGGAGGATGTCTCAAAGTACTTCACAATATATACTTTTAAGTGGAGTGACTTTGGTGAGCATGGCAGCCAATTTGTGCACAACAGCCATGAATGGCTAATTTTATTTTTGATGATTGTTGACCAAGAGAAACACTCTTCTTTCAGAGTCCCATGTGATCTTTAATGTCCATCTAAACAGGCAGAAAGACCTTGATTTAACATCGCACTCATTTAATATACACTACTCATGGCATAGCACATCACGCTTCAAATCTACTGCACACCACTGAAACAAAGGACATAATTTTCTACAAAAATACTGATAATCAGTAGAGCCGAATCTGCTATAATGTAATGGGTAAAAGTAGTGTATAGTGATCAAAGAACAAGTGAGCTGACGACATGTTGTACCTGAATCACCATTGGAATTAGAGTGACCTCCTGTGGTCAATTTGCTGTACTGTATTAGATGCGGTTGTTACAAACAAAGGAATTGTCCACGGTTATTTATTTTAAAAAATCCTTTTACCAATAAGGGAGCAGAAGCTTACAAATGAAACTCTCAGTCCTAAAATGAATTTCTCAGATATTCATGAAGTCATACGTAGCCAGTTATTAAATGTTACAGTACATAATGATGCTTCTTATTTACAGCAATTGTTTTGTTTAAGTCTGGCTTGTTTTCTGCCAATTCTCTTGCATCATAGAAAGCTCAAGGATCTTTGTGGCTGGAAGCCAGTTGACAATTTCTGCACTTATGTGTGCAGCAACCTTTTAAACGCCAGCAGCCACAAAACGCAGCATCCTTCCTTTGTGGAGTCCTGTAGCATATTGGTTGAAGCTCTCGCCTTGCAAGCGAGAGGACCCGATGTTGATTTCCATGAAGGACAAAATCTTTGTCACGTTTCCTTACTCCACACAGCTTATTATTTTGCATCTCCAAGGCACAAAACTACAACAACAACTTGTATTTATATAATGTCCTTCACGTGGGGTAGCATCTCGGAGCACTGACTAGAGGAGTTGGGATAATTTTGAGATCCAATGTACAGGACTTGCAAGTAGAGACTTGCTGATAACCGGAAAGTGCATCATCATAATAATTCTTGCATTTGATATAGCGCCTTTACACATCATTGAGACGTTTCAAAGTGCTTCACAGAATATACCGTAAAGTTAATTAACTATTTTGTGGATGAAATGTGCCAGTTAATTGCACACAGCACTGTCAACAAACAGTTGTGGATTACATTTTTGAAATTTTTTTTTGAAGAGATTATTACCCCCAGAAAAGCAATCTGCCAATTGACTAACCCGAATTCCTACTTTCTGCTGGGTAAACAGAAGTGTGAGGAGCATGGGAATCGAACCCAGGTCCTCTGGCTTGCGAGGCTTGTGCTGTAACCTGTCAGACTCTGGCCACTGGAAATATGATTTTGCACCCACTCCCTACAGTGGCTGGATGTTCGACCGCAATACAGCAGTGAATTCATTGGAAGCCATTTTCCTCTCAGAAATACTTCCAATGAATGAAAATAGACAAGCGACTCAAATTCAGATTGAGCCTGTAATGACGAGGTCTATTTTGCACTTAGTTATGGTTTAAGGGTTGAAATGGTGAGCATAATAAAGTGATGTAGTAGCTAAAATGTTAATGACAGCAAAGTGCTGCATTGTAGAATCCTGGACAAGGTATTTCTTGCTGATAAAGACGTGTTGCAGAAATAGGCATTGGCGACTCATTAACACGGAAAATTAGTCATGAAATGGGCAATGAATACTCAGCTTCATAAAATACCAAAGAATCTGGTGTTAGCATAGCTAACAATCCTGACATTGAGATAGAGCTCTCACATGTGATAGGTTCAATGGAAGTGCAGTTTTGAGTTGTTTTCAGCAGTTAACATTTATAAACCTGGCCTTGCAGTGAGGCATTATTAAGCAGACAAGAGACTAGATATCTGTAAACATTAGTATCTGTGCATTATTAGATTTAAAACAAGTTATTTTATCTCAAAAAATGCCTACATTGCTGTGCTACTCCCAAGACAATTTTTATAACTAGCATATTCAGTTCACTCTCTCCAAGTCTAATATCTTGTCCTTTCCAAAGTATTCTGCAGAGGTATAGAAATTGTTTATCCATTGCAATGAAAATAATGGGATAATCAATTTGTTTCACCTTATTGTGAATTATTTTTATTGTGCCTCCACAATTTTGATTTATGCTGTATAATTGAAGTGATGCATAGAATGTAGGATAGTAGTTAGAGGTTCCCATGTCTTGCAATTTGCTGTGATGGGGTTTCTTGGAGATGTAATTTTTCTGACTGTGATGCTAACTCTTTCCTTCAGAGGTGTTTCTCAACTCCGTTATACAATGTTTTCATAATCCACAAGATGTAGGACAATAAGACCTTTTGGGTTTGAAGGATTTAAGATCTTTTTAACAATGCTCCAGGGTCACAATAAATTGCTTCCCATTGTTTAGCATTGCACTCTTTTTTCCCCTGTAGGGTTTGGTCATTTTATTGAAAATTCCATAATAAATTACAAATATACCAGGAAAAATAAGGGGTGGGAAAGAAATTTTAATGATCAAATAATTTTGCAAATCTACTGTGAATGCTAGTACGTTACAGTAAATTAATTTTGTGAATACATTTTGATAAAATTGTATTTCATGTGTATTTCACCCACGAAATACAGTCACTACACGTAAGGGTATAGTGAATGACTAATTTTATCTGGGGGATTGTTGTCCAGAACACTGGGAGATACTCCCTTCTCTTTTCGAATCGTGCCTTTAACGTTCACCCGAACAGGCAGACAATTTAACATCTCATCCAAAGGAAGGCACCCCCAATGTAGTGCTACATTGCAATGGCTGCTTGGACTGTATGAGTTCTAAGTCCAACATGGGGCTTGAACCACAACCTTCTGACTCAGAAGCAAAAGTGCTTTCAACCATGTTAGGCTGACACACCCTCAAGCATGCATTGGGACATTAACTTAGACGAGCTCAGAACTCCATAATCCATTTTCAGAAGATCACAAGATTGGTTTGTATGAAGAAGGTCACTCAGCCCATCTGATCTCATCCTTCCAGAATACATACTCTTCCATCTTCCCATTACAGGACCAAGCCGTTTTTTACTTATTAAATTATATTGGTATGATCAAAGAGAAAGGAAATTGTTACACTAATTTGAATTTTGACTGATGATCATGGTAATGAGAATTGAAGCAAAATTAAATAGAAAGCAGATACAAATCTACTTGGCACTGCATGTATCAGCACAAGCTGGCGAATAATGATATAATTTCACGTGGTACCAACCTTTAAATGCACAACAGGACAAACCCGTAGGGAGAACTGTACCATGTAGGTTTATTTAAACTGCTGAATAAAGTTTATATTGGTACAAAGGTTTGCAATACGCACAGCTGACCAATCGTACACATGACTATTTCCCACGGGTGTGTTGTTAAGCCGTATATATGAACAAGTACATTCTAACCACTCGCAATCAAACATTAAACTCTACATAATAAAGTGCTATACGGATGGTTCTACCACATCACATTTCATGCTTTCTAAAGTGCAGAAACAAAGTCTTTATACTGACCCGCAAAAACAAATGCTTTTCATAATTCATCTATTTTATTTTCCACAAGTCTCTTGAAATACTGTATATTAAAACCTTTCACCGTAAATACTAAGCTTAATACTGCTTAACCTACACTCTCATGTTCAACAAGTGGTTTTGTGTACGCGTAGTATAGGATTCATGGGAACATCATGGCACCATCTTGTGATCCGTCAGCCAACTAGGTTTGAAGGCAGGCAGTCGCACAAAGCCCTCTGCTCCACTCGCAGCAGCAGATCTTCAGTCTGTAGAATACATAAAGGGCAGCATTATCATACAATCAACAACCCCCCACCCCCCTCATTTCATTTTAAACATTGCCAGCCTCTTTCATCCTGGGCTGGATTGGAAGTCATTTTACAGCCTCAAGATTAGAAGAAACAAAGATTCACAGATAAAGTAGGTAGTACAGATACTTAACACATTAAAAAAAATACAATACATACTTATTAATAGATAGCCACAAATTCAATGGATTTAATCATTCAGCCATTTTCTATAATCTTAAGCTTTTACTGCAAATTTTCTTTTCTGCAATTTTTAAAAATTAAATATACAAATCTATCAATAAACACATTGAATATATCAAGAGCAATTCATTTTACTGCCTTGTCAATAATTAGCTTAGGCTTTACATAACCTTATTAGATGCTAAATCAAAAAATAAATCAAACCCCTAACATCAATGTAAATATTCTCTCTGAGGTAGGATGAAGGTGAAGTTCAGGTGGATATTTCTGGGAGTGAAGTGGATATAGGTGAAACAAATTATTTTCAATCAGATAATAATAATCCTTGCATTTGATATGAGGCTTTTCATGTCTTCTAGACATCTCAAAGAGCTTCACAGAATATACTGTAAAGTGAATTGACTGTATATTTGTGAGCGAACGCGCAGCCAATTGCGAACAGCAGTGTCCCACAAACAGTCGCAGATTGAAAATGACCAATTTATTATTGTTTTTTGGAGGGATTATGATGGTGCAAGAGGTAACTTGTCATACCGATAGCATAAACGCAGCAGCTAAGCTGGCATTTGCCAATATTTGGATGTATGATTATGAAACTCTACAGAATAGGGGCAGAGTATCCTTCACTTTTACTGAAATGCTTTCCTTATCCTTATTTTTTGCTGATTCAAACTGCATTAATGTATAGGAACTACATATCATCTAATGGTTTGGATTATCCAATTGGTTTGGGCTGTCCATTTTAAATCTTATCTTTGTTAGGTGCTATATATGAAATTGAAGCATCCTGTATTCTTTGGACATTTAATAGTTATATTTTATTTTGAAGTTATCGACCAAAAAGCATCCTATCCTCAGGCCACTTCTTGCACGACTCCCAGAATCAAAGTATCCAATTGTTACAGTGAGCATTGTATACTTACTCTAGTGTTCAGATTATTTGCAGTCCTTTTCAAGTCCTGCAGTGCCCTCTGCATGAATTCAAAGGCATGGCAGTCAACGCATGGACGGCCTGTGGAAGGCACATTAGGATAATACATGTAAGTCAAACCTGTTCATGTTGATTCAGATAAACAAGGTTTTTTGGCCCAATTGTCGAACATTGACAAGACAGAGGCTCTCCTGGTGGGCTCCAGTCAGCACTTTCTAACCCCAGTCACTGACTGCAGCAAACTGCTTAGGTGCACACTCCAACATATGGAGCCTGTGCAGATCCATGGTGTCTTGTTCCCCACTTAAATATCCTTTTACTCTCACAGGGAGCGCCAGTAAACCCATGTTCAACAATAGACTTATTTTGTACTGATATATGCCTTTACTTACTCTATTCAGCCTTTTAGAGATTGCATAGAATTGAAAGGAACAGTGACAAAAAGGTTCAGTATATGTAAAGTCAAAAAGGTAATGAAAAGGAGTCACATGAAAGAAATAGAGAAGAGATTGAAAGAAAAAAAACACTTTAATCTAAAAATGTGATACAATTGCAACAAAAAAACATCATTGGTAGAAGCTTGAAATGGCAAGCTGCCTTTCATTCATGCCTTTCACCAAGGATAACATCTCAAACATGATTTAATGGAAAGATTCGGATCAACGAGCAGAATGAGAAGCAGGGCAGTTCGAAAATTCTAACCCAGGCAACAACAACAACAAAATTACATTTATAGAGCGCCTTCATGTCGGGAGGATGTCCCAAAGTGCTGAACAGTCAGGTGTCAGGACCTGAGCATTGGGGAGGGGTGAGGGAAGGCAGAGAGGCGGGAAGGCGATCAAAGGCACGATCAAAGAGAAGGGTCTTGAGATCAGCCTTGAAGGAGGCAAGAGAGGAAGCGAGGCGAAGGGACTGTGGGATGGAGTTCCAGAGTGTGGGGGCAGAGAAGCTGAAAGCTCGATGGTAGAGCGGGTCGGGGGGCTCATGGATGGCATTGAAAGTGAGGAACGAGGATCTTGAACTCAATCCTCTGGGGGATGGGGAGCCAGTGGAGTCGGGCGAGGGTGGGAGTGATGGGGTCACGGGGCCCGGTGCGTGAGAGTACACGAGCTGCAGAGTTTTGGATGATCCGCAGGTTGTGAAGGGAAGAGTTGGGAAGGCCGATGAGGAGGGAGTTTCCGTATTCGAGCCTTGATATGACGAATGCGTGGGTGAGGGTTTCGGCAGCCTGAGGGGTGAGGCAGTGGCGGAGTCTGGCAATCAGTAACTTGATGTCGGACAGGCAGTCAGTCAGGAATGCCAGTAGTCCTGGAGTTCAGGGTGGAGGCAGAGAGATAGAGTTGGGTGTCATCCGCATACATGTGGAAATTTACCCCATGTCTGCGGATGATGTCACCAAGGAGGAGCATATAGAGGGTGAAGAGGAGGGGATCGAGGACAGAGCCCTGAGGAACACCACACAAGACGGTGCGGGGGCTGGAGGAGAAGCCGTTTGCAGAAACAAAGTGGAGACGGTGTGAAAGATAGGACCTGAACCAGTCAAGGACAGAACCTTGAAGCTTGAGGTGGGAGGAGAGTCGGTGAAGGAGTAATGAATGGTCCACTGTATCAAAGGCTGCGGAGAGGTCAAGGAGGCAGAAGGAGCCCTGGTCGCACATGGTCAGGATGTCGTTTGTGACCGAGACCGGAGCAGTTTCTGTACTGTAAGCAGCACGGAAACCCAATTGGACGGATTCATGGAGGGAGTGAGAGGAGAGGAAAGAGCGAAGCTGGGAGGCGGGTCAAAGAGATAGGTTAAGAAGTTTGAAGGTAGGTAGTTCTACTCAAGATATAGGTATTTGATCACAGAGCTCAAGAAACTAGGGGAATAGCAGCTGAAGGTTTGGACCCCAAAACTGAAACAGACAGGCAAGGAACAAAATATGGAACATTACAACAACCTCCCCCCCACCCTACTCAGCTGCTCAGCCAAATGTGTAAAGCACTTTGAGACACACCCTGATGTGAAAGTCACTGCGTAAATGTAAATTGTATTGCACTGTAACAATTTGCATGATTCACTCTTAGGATTTTCGAAAGCTTAATAAGTATAATATATAATAATATAGGTGAAGACAAATTATTTTCAATCAGATAATAATAATCCTTGCATTTGATATAGCGCTTTTCACATCTTCTAGACGCCTCAAAGCGCTTCACAGAATATGCTGTAAAGTAACAAGTACCAGATCGGATGCCGAGCGAGGAAAAATGGGAGGCGAATATAAGCGTGGTTGAAAAGCTAGGTTTTTAGGCAGGATTTAAGGACAGATAAATAAGTGGAGATGCAGAGGGTGTAGAGAGGAGTTCCTGGGGTAGGGGCATAGATGCACAACAGGCCAAAGTTTGCGAAGCAGATACGATGAGTGGAGTAGAAGGTTACAGAGATAGAGAGATGCTAGGATGTGAAGGTAATTCTAGGTGAAGACCTTAAAGACAAAACCTATAACTAATAAATGCTTGGAACTGTGGAGGAAGCAGCAGTACCTTACAACCCAATGTGCTGCTGCATTTGGATCTAGAATGAGTTATCAAATAGAAATCCCAACAGAGCTTTTTCTATTCTCCAATATGGGCCTGAAACCCTTTTAAACAAACAAAATGAGGCATGGCGCCACGGATGGATAAAAACGCCACGAGGAAATCAAATCTAATCACATAAATCGGCTTTATCTTGAGTTTTATTGATCTGTGGTTTAAATTATTTTCTAAGCCATCTCACTGAAAACAAACATGCGCAAGAAGTGCATAAAATGAATCAAGTGAATCAAAATCTATGACTTCCTAGCAGAACGCTGCCCCAGTGAAGCCATCAATATTTTGATTCTAATTCACGACTCTTTCACTGTAATACCTGTCCCTTATGTGGCCTCCAAAATGGCCCAATTGAGTTTGCTCCAATAGGCACCTCTGACAATTCACAAAATTACACAGAACATTACAGCATGGAAAAGCCCATTCAGCCTAATTAGTGCATGCCTTGTTTATTCTCAACATGAGCCTCCAATCCACCTAATGCCCTCTACCATACCCCCTATTCCACACTCTGACAAACCTCTTAAGAATTTGTTTTCCAAATTGCCCAAGTTATAATCTTAAATTCATCGCCTGAAATTAGATACCAGTGGACAGAGTTCTCATTTTAAATGCATCATCCTAAACTAGTAATTGTTGCTAATGGATATTACCAGAAAACAAACTCTCTGTGGATAGTTGATAAAATTCTGCTTTCAAACTCATTGTGTTTTGAAAATTTTTAATTTTAATTAAACATGTAAATGTTCAGTTATTATTAATGTGCATTTGTATAGCCCTTTTTACATGATATCTTGGGAGTGCTTTTACAGAGATATTGCTGAAAGCAATTGGTTGAAGAGGTGTCATTGAGGAGTGCGATGGAGAAGTTAAGAGAGAAAGTTTTAAGAGGGAAGGATATAGCAGCTGAAGGCTCAGTTTGAGTTTGCAGAGCAGAAGAACGAGGCTTATTATTATAAGATCTGGTGCATTATGTACTCTGGTTTCCTACAAAGCTAAAAATGCCACTGTACACTGATAGTTCTATATGTGTTAAATTATTCTTGTTTGTATAACATAGCGTGCCACACTTTGAATGAAACCAAAATGGTCAGTGTGCATTCCCTACACTGGAGATAACTGAACTGCTCTAATCCCAATTCTCTGCTTTTGCGCTTTTATATTCTTCCTTTCAAATATTTAACCAATTCCCTTTGAAAGGTTTTTATTGTCTCAGAGTCAATAGGAACTTGTAACAAAACATTCCATAGTCCGATAACCCCGACTAGTTACCACCATCCATCAACTAGCAAGAAATAATCTTTCACTATCTATCCACTCAAAACCTTTCAGAATTTTAAACAGCTTTATTGGACCCTCTCTGAACCTTTCTGTTTAAGTGGAAACAAACCCAATTTTTAAGCCTTTGCTTATTATCTATAATCCCTTATCATTGTGAATTTATGCTCTGCCCTTTCTATGACTCTGTCCTTTCTTTGTGCAAAACTCCAAATAAGGGCAATCAATATCTTGCGTAAATTTAACCTTACTTCCTTGCTTTATTTTCAACGACCCGTATATAAAACCCTGAACCCGATTTCCCCTTTCATAGCCTTTTTACCTGCACTCCTATCTCTGAAGTTCAAGGTACTGTATACAGGCCGTTAAAATCGGAGGCCCATGATGGGCTGGAATTGTATCTTAAGTTGATGTTAACCAAAAGGGTTTCCTAGCCTATTACCTTGTCAGAGATGATATATAGAATGGGCAAAGTAGAAAAACATGGAGAAAAAAANTCTATCCACAAACAACATCTAAAAAGCCACAGGACTGCAACTGTCCAGTGATGGATGCCATGGAAATAAAAGTGTGAAAGTTATAACATTTTAAGCATAATAACTTCACTCTAAGGTGCAATACACCATTAGAATAGATTAATATACAATAAATTACCAATTATAATATTAAATGGGTAGGCCTTAGGCTTTATCACATAACAGATTATTATTACCACATAGCAGATTACTAGTTTACACATCATGTGAAGAATCAAAGGAAGAGTAGCTTAAGGGGGTTTAAATAAACATGAACATGGTGATAGATCCATATTTATATGGCCAACAAGTGAGTGGCCCACTCTGCCTTCCCCCACTTCCGCAATGTCACCCGGCTCCGACACTATCTTGCACCGCAGGCCGCCAAATCCCTCAACATGCCTTCATTACATCGAGGCTCGACTATGCAAACTCACTGCTTGTCGGCCTTCCCACCGCCTCCCTCCACAGGCTGCAGATCATCCAGAACTCTGCAGCCCATGTCCTCTCCCGCACCAGACTCCACGACCCTATCCTTGCCCAATTCCACTGGCTTCCCCTCACACAGAGGATACAGTTCAAGATCCTGGTCCTCACCTTCAAACCCCTCCATGACCTCAACTCCGCCCTACCTCTCCGACCCTTTAACCCCCTACCATTCTGTTCGCTCCCTCCACTCAGCGGGCTCTGGCCTGCTTCACGTCCCCTGCCTTGCTCACCCCACTATCGGCGGGCCTTCCGCCACTCTGCACCCACCCCCTGGAACTCCATCCCGCAGTCCCTCTTCTCGCCCCTTCCAAGACCCTCCTCTTCGACTGTGCTTTCAGTCTCCCTCCCCCAACCCTCAGCTCAGGTCTGTAACTCTGTCTGTCCAGCGCCTTGGAACGTCCTCCTGACGTAAAAGGCGCTATATAAATGTAATTTTGTTGTTTTTGGTTCCTGTGAAAAACGCCCTACAGAGTGTTTATTATGAAGAAGGTCCTGTGGTCCTTTCAATCTGATGCTTTCAGAATATCAATCCTTTTACAATATCATTCCGGCATCAAGCTGCTCCTTAAATAGCCCTTGCATTAGCCAATCCCTCATAGTAACAAGAGTTGAGAAGGAATATTTGAGAGGTTGGGTGGGCATGAGAAAAGAAATTCTGCAAATTTTAAATGTCATTAATGCAATTGGATTGCCATTGTTGGTAACTGCATTTCCCAGCTCTAAAATACCAGGCAGTACAACAGAATGATGTTATTTGCATATAGAAAATTTAGAAGTATACTAATATTTATACACAATCTAAATATATACACAGAATATATTAATATTCATAGATACAATAAATTATCTAATATACACACACATACATGATGGATATTATATAGATATACAAACATTTAAGTCATATAATGACAAACAATATTTATGTTACATATATATATTGCTGTTTACATAGATTACATGCAAATTATACATAAACAATGCTCTTTATAGGCAAATCATAATAATAATCCTTGCATTTGATGAGAGTGATTTTCCATTATTATATCCAATAATAACATAGGTAGTTTGGAACATATGTGCATGCAACTGTCAGGAGGGTGGAAGGCGAACTAGATGGAACATGTCTTTTTTTGTGTAGCATTTCTTATGTCCTGATTTAACACGTCCTTGAGATGCCTCAAAGCGCTTCACTGGATATACTGTATTTTGTGGGCAAAAATTGAAATTAAACATATAGAATGCACACAAGCAATTATTGAATTATATATAGAACTTAAATTATTAAATAAATAAGGCATTATATCAAATGCAAGGATTATTATTATTAGTATTATTATTATGTGTGTGTATAAAATAATTGAAGTAACATTGTTATTGTGCACATGAGCCCAACTGACACTGAGCCTCAGACCAGTAGGACAGGGCAGGGCTGGGCAGGGCTGGGCAGGACAGGGCAGGGCAAGACAGGGCAGGACAGGGCAGGGCTGGACAGGGCAGGGCTGGACAGGGCAGGACAGGGCAGGGCTGGACAGGGCAGGGCTGGACAGGGCAGGGCTGGACGGGCAGGGCTGGACAGGGCAGGACAGGGCAGGACAGGGCAGGGCTGGACAGGGCAGGGCAGGACAGGGCAGGGCTGGACAGGGCAGGACAGGGCAGGGCTGGACAGGGCAGGGCTGGGCAGGGGGGGACACTCACTTTCGGCCGGGATCACGGTGCCGGATTGCGAGTCCTGTTCGGCTGCTCTCACCCCGGAGACGGTGAGGAGGAGGAGGAGAGAGCAGCAGAGCGCCCGGGAGCCTCGCACCGCCATCATCTTCTGCCCGACGCCGCCGCTCTGACAGAGAAAGAAACACACAGAGTCCGCGGTTTTATGATCAACACAACCGCTCCCTCTCACACAGACTCCACAGCGACTCCGATGAACGTGTTTGTGTTTTTATCTAAATGTCTCTGTGTATATATATATATGTGTGTGTGTGTGAGACACACAACCGTGTTTTCCCCTCTCGTCTCCCCCTTAATTGTTTTTCAAACAAACCCTTCCCAACCGTCCCTCCCTCAACGACGGCGGCGGTGGGTGGGACAAACCAAAAAACGTGGCGACGCGACGTGATTGATGCCCGGCTCTGCCAATCGGCTGCGGGAACGTGGAGGAGGGGGGGGGGGGTCAGCCGCGCGCGTCCCATTGGGGCCCGACGCGGATGGTGACGGGCGGGTGGCGCGAGCGAGTTCGGTTGCGCTGCGCCCGCCGTGCGGGGGCGTTGTGGTGCGGTTGGGGGGCGGGGTCCTGTGGAGGAGGGAGGGGGGGGGGGGGGATGGGCGGCGAGGTTTAGGCGTCCCCGCTTAATGCCCGTCCATTCAAATCTCCTTTTTCCAAGATGGCGTCCATGCGGGAGAGCGACACGGGCTTGTGGCTTCACAACAAGCTGGGCTCGGCGGACGAGCTGTGGGCGCCCCCCAGCATCGCCTCGCTGCTCACTAAGGACGTGGTGGACAACATCAGGGTGTGCTTTCACGGCCTCTCGTCGGCGGTGAAGCTCAAACTGCTGCTGGGGATCCTGCACCTCCCGCGGCGGACGGTGGACGAGGTGAGTCCGCCATCCCTGTGAGTGAGTGAGTGAGTGAGTGTGTGTGTGTGTGTCAGCGGGAAACAGGCACAGCGCGCCAGGAAGTACATGTACCGCCAGGGTCACACACACCACATATAACCGCCCCTTCTACTGCTTAAACCCTCGTACAGTATTATTATATTCCCCCCCAAAAAAAACATGCCCACGTTTCTCACCCACTCACTCACTCCCCGCTCCCCGCCGCCTCGCTCTCTTTTTTTCCCCTCACCCACCCCCCCCCCCCAACCAAAGTTTTTCTCAGCGAGGGAATGTTTTATTGCCATTTTGCATTCATTGTAATAATAATAATACTACTACTAATAATCCTGGCGTTTGGCGTAGCGCCTCATCGCGTCTTATCGGGACGTCCCGACGCGCTTCACCGAATATGCACCGAAGTGAATTGACTGTGTTTGGAAGCACTTTAGAAAGCAGAGCAGGTCCGAGAGGGGGAGAGAGAGAGAGAGAGAGAGAGAGGGGGAACTTCAGAGCGCTAAGAAATGGCATTGCTCATCATCACCATCCAGATTGCCTGTTGTTGTGTGTGTCAGCAGTTTGTGTTTTCTGTTGTTTGTTTTTTTGCATTCAAAGGAGCAGTTATCTCCTGGGATGGGTGGGGTCGGTGGGGGTACCCACACAGGTTCAACGTTTATTTTGAAGTCCATGGATATGATGTAACCGCAGAAAGGCAAATTTGTCCAAACACTTTCCCTCCATCTTCCGCCTCTTCCTGTGTAAATTTGATTGATCGATAAGATGCAGTGAAACTAATTTTGAAGATAACAGTATTTTCCTTTAAGGATAAAAGCGATATAAAATGCAAATTATGATTGGTTTCTGCTTCACTGCTACTGAGGCTCATGAAAACTTTGAGATTATTAATATCAATGTAATGTTTGGTGATAAAGGCACCATATTATTGATCGTATTATTGATATTGACCTGATGCAATATTTATTTTTATCTTTAACAAGTTTAAAGAAAAACGTTCTTGGTGACATACAGAAAGGTGGCAGGTAATGCGCTAAGTGCTATTATAATAATCCTTGCATTTAATATAACATTTTTCATGTTGGGAGGGCATCTCAAAGCGCATCACAGGATTCATTGTAAAGTGTAGTGACTGCGCTTTGTAGGCAAATTTGCATACAGCAATGTTCCGCAAACCACCATGAATTGAATGACCAGTTTTACTTGAGGGATTGTTGACCAGGACACCAGGAGAAACTCCCTTCTCTTTTCAAATACTGTAGTGTCATGGAATCAGGCAGACAGGACCTCAGTTTAATACCTCATCTGAAGGACTGCACCTGTAACAATGCAGCGCTCCCCCTGCAGTGTATTGGACTGTAAGTTTAAAGTTTTGCCGTGTGGGGCTTGAACCCTCAACCTTCTGACTGAGATGCGAGAATTCCACCACATGACCCGAACTGACACATGATTAGAAATGACATTCATTTTGCTTGGAAAATATTTGTTTTGACACATGCTGATGTGAAAAGTAAGCGGCATTCCCATATGTTTCAATCTATTTTGCTGTTGATAATTACGATTCTACTTCTGAATCTTTGCCCAACCTTGGTGAAGAAGATGAAAATTCTTGCCATGTCTTAAAAAAAGTTTATTTTTTTAAAAATAAGGTATTTCTGAGGATTGATTGCAAGATTTTTGTATGAATACTAGACAACTAAATTTCTTCTAAGTTTTTGTATTATGTGTTAGATTCATTATTATAACAGCTTAGTTTCTCCTGCAACAGGCTCAGCTGATCCTCTAAGTGGACTTTGTCATAATAATAATAACCCTTGCATTTGATACAGCGCCCTATCACTTTGTTGAAACGTCTCAAAGCGCTTCACAGAATATACTGCAAAGTGAATCGACTGTATACTTTGTAGGCAAAACGCGGCAGCCAATTTTGCAAAGCAGTGTCCCACAAACAGTCATGAATTGAGTGACCAAATTATTTATTTATTTTAATTTTATTTATTCCCTGTGATCTGAAACGCTGTTGCATCCCTTTACTCTGACTTTGAAGCGATACGTGACAACAGAGGGTAGTACTGACCCACTTACTACACAAACCATCGACAATTCTAAGTTTTTTTAAAAAATCAAACACTGCTGTGTCTCTCATACCTCTCAATCAATTTATTTACCAAATAGCTATCAATTCCCTCTTGAGTTTACTGTCACAATCTGCCTCTACTAATTTCCCTGGGTGGTTCATTCCATTTTATTTACCACTTTCTGTGTGAAGTAGTTAAAGTAGTAAGTTGTCTGTTCATCTTCTGACATTGATTCTGTTCCCCCTTTACGAGTTTCTGTCTTAAATCTTACTAGGCTTCAGGTCTATCTGCAATCTTTAGGATCTTGAATATTAAACTAAGATTTACCCAGAGCCTTCTATTTTGCAATATTAATATTCTATAACTTCACCTCTTAACTCGGGTGACTGCGACTTGTGTTCTATATCTTTAGCTATGTACTCTAAAATCTTGTTTTCACATTGTCCTAATGCTTCCAGCATATGCATCCATCGGTGCCCCACAATCTCTGTGCCATATCATGTCCTTTGGATTAATTCCTCAAAATTGCTAGTTACTTTTAGAAGTTCAAAGCTCTAAGTGGCAGCAGGTGGGAATAGAGTTTTGGAAGTGAATCTGTTGTTTTCCCCGGTAAATTAAAGGAAATGGAAAATTGAGATTGAAAAATCGCATTTTCTGTTGATTGTTTAATGTGTAACGTTGGATTTTAATTGTCTTTTCTATTATGTTTATTGGAGAAAAAAATCCACAGGATATGTAGAAATCTTGTGCTGTATACTGCAGTATATTTTCTTAGCATTTTTTAAAAAAATGTTTACAAAGGCTTAAGACTGACTCTAGGACATTTTATAATCAATCAATGCCTGTATGAATGTGACCAGTTCTATGTATTCTGTGGTGCTGTGCTACTGAGTGTAGTGTGTTCGCTCCATGACCCTATCACTTCCATCCTTGCCCAACTCCACTGGCTTTCCATCACGCAGAAGATACAGTTCAAGATCCTGGTCCTCACCTTCAAAGCTCTCCACAGTCTTGCTCCCCCTACCTCTCTGACCTCCTAACCCCCTACCATCCTGTTTGCTCCCTACGCTCAGCCGGCTCCGGCCTGCTTCACGTCCCCCACCTTGCTCGCACCACTATCGGCAGGCGGGCCTTCTGCCACTACGCACCCACCCTCTGGAACTCCATCCCGCAGTCTCTCCGTCTTGCCCCCTCCCTCGCCACCTTCAAGACCCACCTCAAAATCTTGGTCTACCAAACTTCCATTGGTGGCTCTGTTGGGCCTTCAGGTTATTGCACAAAAAAAGGTGTGCTACCACGGCTGCGATACATATGTTTAAATTTTTTTTTGACCAGTCAATAATAATAATAATCCTTGCATTTGATACAGTGCTTTTCACACCTTCTAGACATCTTAAAGCACTTCACAGAATATACTATAAAGTAAATTGACTGTATACTTGTGAATATATATTATATTTATAATGTATAATCAAGTGTTTAATAGACACAGAAACCCCTCGCCATGCTTACAGATATCCAAAAAAACAAACTTCTTAAGAAATCACACAGTTTACCATTGCCAACCCTGAGCAACAAGCTTCCTGCTATATGTCCAGTTATGACTACCTTACCGGTTAACAAGAACAAAACAACAAAATTACATTTATATAGCACCTTTCACGTCGGGAGGACGTCCCAAGGCGCTGGACAGACAGAGTTACGGATCCGAGCTGAGGGTCGGGGAGGGTGGAGGGCAGAGGGGAAGCAGGAAGATCGAAAGCTCGGGCAAAGAGGAGAGTCTTGAGGTGGTCTTGAAGATGGAGAGGGAGGGGCAAGACCGAAGGATGGAGTTCCAGGGGGTGGGCGCAGAGTGGCGGAAGGCCCGCCGATAGTGGGGTGAGCAAGGCGGGGGACGTGAAGCAGGCCAGAGCCCGCTGAGTGGAGGGAGCGAACAGAATGGTAGGGGGTTAGGAAGTCGCAGAGGTACGGGGGAGCAAGACCATGGAGGGCTTTGAAAGTGAGGACCATGATCTTGAACTGTATTCTCTGTGTGATGGGAAGCCAATGGAATTGGGCAAGGATGGGGGTGATAGGGTTGTGGAGTCTGGTGCATGAGAGGACACGGGCTGCAGAGTTCTGGATGATCTGCAGCCTGTGGAGGGAGGCGGTGGGAAGGCCGACAAGTAGTGAGTTTGCATAGTTGAGCCTCGATGTAATGAAGGCATGAATGAGCGTTTTGGCGGTCTGCGGTGTGGGACAGTGTCGGAGCCGGGCGACGTTGCGGAGGTGGTTGAAGGCAGAGCAGGTCATGGCGCGAATGTGTTTAGAAAAGATAATTGAGGATCGAGCAATACCCCAAGTTTCCGGAGTGGCTTAGCGTGGAGTGTGCAACCATGGACGGTGATGCTGTCAGCGCCTGAGGTGAGGAGGCCCTGACCTGAGCCAATCAGGAGAGCCTCGGTCTTGTTGAGGTTCAACTGTAGAAAGTTAGCTCTCATCCAGGACTTGATGTCTGACAGATATTCTGTCAGGACAGCAGTGGTCGTGGAGTTGAGGGTAGAGGAGGAAAGGTAGAGTTGGGTGTCATCCGCATACATGTGGAAGTTGACCCATGTCTGCGGATGATGTCACCAAGAGGGAGCATATAGATGTTGAAGAGGAGGGGACCAAGGACAGAGCCCCGAGGAACGCTACATGAGACGGTGCGGGGGCTGGAGGAGAAGCCGTTTGAGGAGATGAAGTGCAGGCGGTGTGAGAGCTATGGTCTGAACCAATCAAGGACAGCGCAGTGGAGGTGAGAGGAGAGGGAGTGGATGAGGATAGATTAAGGCTTTGACTTACAGGGTTAACAGTAACTAAATGGGAAAAATTACAACCCCCCCCCCACCATGGCTGGTCTGCCTGGATATAATTCCTCTGATGAGCCAGGTTGCTTGTTCCCATTAACAACAAAGCCATGGATTAATGCAGACCTGCATTGACTATCGAGACTGCCACAGGGAAGACTGGCTGGATTCAGGTATTCACTGCCATATGTGACTGCCCCAAAGAGACTCAGTGACCTCCTTTTCTCTCTTTTTATCCGCCACAATGAGCTGTAGGCATAAATACAGCCATTTAGCTGAACCTGCTAGATCTTTTGGAGAAGATCTTTTGGAATTCTCCTTCTCCCCAGACTGCTGGGAGCTTCCTTCATGCCTTCATTGCGTCCAGGCTCGATTATTTCATCTCCCTGCCTGCTGGTCTCCTCTGCTACTCCCTACACAAGCTGTAGACCAAGCAGAACTCACCAGTCCATCTCCTCTTCCACACCAGGCTCCATGAGCCTATTACCTCCAAAATATACAGTCAATTCACTTTACAGTATATTCTGTGAAGCGCTTTGAGATTTCTCAAAGACGTGATAAGGCGATATATCAAATGCAAGGATTATTATTATTTTCCTTACTTGGCTCTATTGGCTTCCTGTCCCCAACGGATTGCATTGAGGATCCTTGTTCTTGTGTTTAAATCCTGCCACGGGCTCACCTACTCTACCTCTCCAACTTTCTACAACCCAACCGAGCCTGCCCCTTCCTCAACAGCAGCCTGTTTCATGTTTTGCTAACCGATCCAAAATTTCAGCCATTCTGCTCTTGTTGTCTGGAACTGTGTCCTGGAATTTCTCTGCCTCATATACTCCCTCCATACCTTTAAAGCATTACTTTCAAGCTATCTTTTTGACTGTGCTTTTGGTTATCTTTACTCACACCAACCCCTATAAGATCCTGTTTGTTCTTCCTCTGCCCAAGCTTGGGTGAGCAGGCAACTGTTTGAGGTGCTTTGAGATGTTGCTCTGACATGAATAGTGTTCTGTAAATGTAAATTGTTGTTCCTGTACTCTACATATGCAATTCTGAATTTAAAAATAAACTATGCAACTATCCTACTACAGTATTACAGCAAAACAGTGTGTTCAATCACTTCAATAGTATCCTGTGCAGCATTTCATCTTGTAGCATTTTCTGTGCTGAAGTAATGCAATCTACTTTGTTTATTCCAACAGGATGTTTCTTGACCTGTTACGATGAACTGCAACACACTGTATGCACAGCTTTGTTCCTTTCCAAATGACTCCTTGCTTGTTTAAAGTTGCTAAGGTTCTGTGGTGCTTGGTGACCTCCAGTACTTTGGATTAAATCACGATACCATTCTTCATGATTCTTGATGCCGAGCGCCACCGGCCTATCAAACAATGGAAGCTCAATCCTGGCCATATCTGATGCCCATACATTTGCACTTTTCATCAGTGATCAATGGGTGTCATTCAAGAGAGGAAAATTCTGATTTAGGACAAAGGGTACCAAGGCCACCTGTACTATTTGAACTGCTGCCCAGCTAACACAACACAGAGTGAGTCAATCGATATGATCTTGATCAGCGGCGGACCCGGTAGGGAGGTCAGGGGGGCTATGAACTCCCCCCACCCCCCCATCATTTTGAGGTCGCCAAAAGTTGGCCCAGACTGTCTAACTTACTTGTATGTGTTTACAGGGGAGCACTTTGTAAATATTTAGAAGAAATGAGGTACAGATCAGAGACCAAATCAGAATCAAGCTCAGCCTCTGTGGCGGTCTTGGTAGTCCTGTTCCTGAGCCAGGCTCACCTGCAGTATCCAGGTGATGACAGCACCTGGCCCACTGGCACGACTTGGAAGGGCAGACTGGTCACTGGGGGCAGGGAGTCATCCCACTCAGTTCCTGTTAATCCTGCAAGCCAAAGCCCTACCAATAGCTGGACAAGCAGCGGGAAAGTTTGCCAGGCAGTGATCTCATTGATAAGCTGTGCGGTTTTAGCTGGTTAGACTCCATCAGTACCACAGCACACACTCTGTGGGTGCCCCCAAGTTTTGGCTCTTGCCAATCAAAAAAAAGTCAGGAAAATCTGGAGCTAGAGATGGATTTTTTTTAACCAAGTGCCTGGATGGAAAAGGCAATTAAACTTGATCAGGTAGGGGTTGTGTTTATAGGGGAGCACTTTGTAAACAATTGGAAGAAATGAGTCAGAATCCGAGGTAAAGTACGTTCTTATTGTTGCAATCTTAGGAATTATTTTACTGTAATGAAAAAAGTCTCCACGGTATATTTAGCTTCTACGGAGAGCTGACAATGAGTTACCAAGGATGCATCTGTTAATACAAGCGTTCAGGTGTTGCAGTTAAATGTAGAGAGACTTATAAAGCCACAGTGGTCTGTTCTGGTCCTGTTTTTTCTGTGTTATAATCAGTAACATCTCAAGAACTTGATATTTTTTAAAATATAGATAAATGGAATGCAGAAGGTGGAACTCTGGGAGGGGAATAATAATAATATAATAATCCTTGCATTTGATATAGCGCCTTATCACGTCTTCTAGACATCTCAAAAGCACTTCACAGAATGTACTGTGAAGTGAATTGATTGTATATTTTGTGGGCGAATATCTAGGTTTGTTAGTAAATTTATCAAACTTGCTGCCGTGCCTATTACAATTGAATCCTATTATAAGTGTATCAAGGGCAGTAAATTTACTGACCAGCAGAGAATAAATGCCTGGAAGGATTCAATCATATTCTGTTGGTGCTAAATGTAAGTTTTAGGATGTTTGAAGGAAAAGTGAGTGTGTTTTGGGAAAGTATACAACAGGAAAGTGATTAAGTGAATTAATTTGGAGGATACAAAGTTGCTATCAATGCAAAATATGAACTGTTGCATTTAATTGTAATATTTGTGAAAACTAAATAGAAATTTGCTTTTTGAAATGTGTATTGCAGTAATTACTTGGGTCACACGGGTTAGATGATTCATCCAAGGTTCTCCCCAAAATAATCTACCTTTGGAAGTAAAATTTGTTACGATATAAACACTGATTATGTTATTAAGTAGGAATATGTAGTTGTATGATGCAGCATATTGTTCGTATGGTGCAGTATGACTTGTCGCCCTGTTTGCCAAATGTTTATACACTGCATTGCCAGCAGAGGTCACTGAGATGACTTCTACAGTAACTGTAAAAGCAACATATTTATTGTGCAGTCAGTTTGGCTCAGTTGATAGTATTTTGACCTCTGGATTGGAAGGTTGCGAGTTCAACACCCACATTTGGTGTGATTTGGTATGAAGAGATGAGAGGTGCCACGCTGCAGATGAGATGTTCAACTGTCGGTTTGGACACCAAAGTGCTCTGGGACGCACCCTGTGTGGGTGGGGGGGGGGGGGGGGGCACTATATGAATGCAACTTGTTTTTGTTGGGTGGTTCAGGTGGATGTAAAGATCCATGGCACTATTTTAAAGGGCCAGGCGCCTGACCAACGGTGCTTCCTCATTCACTAAAAAAAATTGTTCCTTTTTATAGGTAAGAGTTAATCTGCATCAATATCTTACAACTAAAATGAGATATACCAGCGAAAATAACTTACGTAGCAGCAATCTCATTGTGGATTTTGTAGGTCATTGCAAGAAGCAGATTAGCTGTCCTGTTTGCTTTTATAGTAACAGTCACTGTAGTAGGAATAATAATCCTTGCACATGATCATAACATCTCAAAACGCTTCACATGATTTAATGTACAGTATAGTAACCACTTATTTGCTGGGAAAATTGGTGGCTAACTTGCACGCTGCAGTGACCCATAAACAACCATGAAGTGAATAGCCTCAAATCAATGTGTCACTTGAAGGACTATAGTATGATTCAGAGTAACTTGTATTGTGAAGTGCTTGGAAACTTTTCAATGTCATGAGTTGATGTATTAGTATTTTTCCCTTGCCCTTCACTCTCCCTTTTATTTGTTTTGCTATTGTTCATCGTCCTTCAACCAAGTGATCACAGACAAAGCAATAGATATTCCAGTGATGCTCTAAGTGTGCAGGTTCATTATTTCAGTTTCTCCAGTAAGGTATTGAATCATTGCTATCTCTTTTGAGTTGCACACGATTCCCTAAAGAGAGGACAAGGACTGAGTGCAGACAGATGATATCCCTCTTGGCTTTTCTGCTGCGTAACTAGCAGTAGGAGGTGCATCAGACTTGACTGATGTGTAGTTTGCCCTAGTTGTAGCAAAGCAACACTTACCTAGGAAACGAACAACAACAAATTACATTTATATAGCACCCTTCATGCAGGTAGCGTCTCGGAGAGCTTGAATGACCAGAGGATTGGCCTACACTGCTGATTATTTTTGCTATAAAAACTATATTGAAAATCTATTTTGAGTGCTTGATGTACTGCATGTTTCTGTGCTTATTTCACAGATGAAAGCTTCATTAACTGAAATTGTCCATCTTGCTGCAATGGACACCGACTCCTGGGTTCAGATGGTGGCTGATATTCTGAAGACCTTTCCGGAGACTGGGTCCCTGAACCTAGAACTTGAGGAACACAATCAGAACCTACAAGAAATTCTAGGAGAGCTCCGAGAAAAAGGTAGAATTATTGAAGGAAGGCATCAGATTCCCACAACATGAAATCTTATGCGGAATGTTTTACATGAGATTGTACTTTCATCGTTAGTGCATGGTGTTTAATCTCCCTGGGAGATGGGCCTGAATTAGTGAGTGCAGTTATTAATAATAATAATCCTTTCATTTGAAATAGCACGTCATTGAGACATCTCAAAGCGCTTTACACAATATACTGTAAAGTGAATTGAGTGTCCATTTTGTGGTTGAAACGTGGCAGCCAATTGCGCACAATAGAATACTTAAATACTGAGTGTGGGATTGGGATACTATTATTTAATAAAATAATATTTTAAAATCAGTAATATCAATTTTGCTGAGATATTCCAGTAATTAAACATTGTAGATCAAAAACCCTGTACTTCGCAGAACTGGCAATCAATGTAAATTATTGTAAATCAATGGTGAAAACAAAATATTTAAGGAAAGGAACAGGATTTTGGGAAGCTGAATTCAGATAGAAATTATTGGGGTAGTGAGGAGAGAGCGAGGAACGCTACTCTGCTCCTGTACAAGATCCAGTTAACTCCCTTCACCTTTATCCTGTCCCAAATCCTGATGATGCCTGCTGAGCTAAAGCTCACCTTTTTTCCTTTCAATGCTTCAGCTAGCCAGTGCTTACTGTGCTTGTTGGCAGTTTATTGTATTTCCTTTTGGTCAGACGGGTGTCTGACACAGGAGGAAACCCATCCCCATGCTTAAGTATATCCAAACTAAACTGAGATTTCCATGCCTCCCATCTACACATGGGAATCCCAGAGATAAATTGTTGGATTGGAATGTGCACTCTCTCCCAGGAGGAACGTATCCTGGTTACCTAATTCCGGAAAGTTGGCAAGAGCCAAGGCTTGGGGACCCCAGACTGTGTGTCGCTGTGATGTTTTTCAGCTCATCGGGTTCCCCTGTTTATCTTGTTAATTTTACACGGGAAACCATTCTATCCACCTGATCAATTCTGTTCATTTTTTTAAAAATTTTGATTTGTATTTCTGAGCACACTCTTATTCCCCAGCACCTTGGGACATCTTTCCGACGAGAAAGGCGCGATATCAATGTAGTTTTGTTGTTCCCTTTTTTAAAGCAGTCAGCTCATGGTTTGACGCCATCGTTCTCCTCGGTCTATTTAAAAGAGCACAATTACAGTTGTTATTAGAATCATATTCACTATCACATTCCTTGACCTTTTAAAGAGTTGTACTATAACTTAAAAGCTGCCTCGTGTCCTGGGCCAATAGAAATGTGCGCTACACCTTTTCTGCGGAACCCGCCACAAAACACCCTCCAACATTACACACCCACTGTAAATGTAGTTTCTGGCCCGCGGGCCTCCCAGCTGTTTATCTGCCGTCACTGTGGGCGGAGTGGCTCTGGATGTGCACCCGCGGCTCAAGCAGCAAAGAGTTTGAGCGTATGTGTGATTGTCTGTGTGTATAATTGTCCCTCTGTGCTTGTGTGTGTGGGAGTGTGTGTGATTGAGTATGTGTAATTGTCTGTGTATGTCTATGCATTTGTGAGTATATGGGTGTCTCTCTCTCTGTGAGTGTCTGTGTGAGTATGTCTGTGTCTCCCTTTCCTCTGTGTGTTTGTGGGTGTGCCTGTGTGTGTCTCGCAATGTCGTTCAGTGGTTAGAGTACTCGCTTTGCAAGCGAGAGACCTGGGTTCGCTTCCCAGCAGGGTGAAACCTTGGGCAAGTTTCCATACTCCACAGGCCCTGATAATAATCCCTTAAGAAAATAAAACAATAATAAATTGGTCACTTCAAACCATAACTGTTTGTGGGATACTGCTGTGTGCAATTGGCTGCCGCATTTCGCCCACAAAAATACAGTCTTCTGTGAAACGCTTTGAGACGTCTAGAAGACATGAAAAGCATTATATCCAATGCAAAGATTATTATTATTATTTGTGAGTGTCTATGTGAGTGTGTGTCTCTCTGTATCTGTGAGTCTGTGTCTCTGAGTCTCTGAGCTTGTGTGTGTCACCGTGTTTCTGAGTGTGTGTATCTCTCTGTGTCTCTGAGTGTGTCTCTCTCTGTGCCTGTGAGTGTGCTGTCTCTCTCTCTCTCTGAGTGTGTGTGTGTGTCTCTCTGTGTCTGTGAGTGTGTGTCTCTGGGTCCATGTGCGGTGCTGGGCCCTGAGAGCTCCTGTAGACGAGCTGGTGTCTTTCTCCCCCCACCCCAAAAAAAAATGGCCACCCAGTTTTTGTTAAAGAAGCAATTAATTTTTTTGCAACAATCTAATATGTGTTATTTCCTCATGTTTACTTTTTATCAATAAAGTGAAAAAATGGAGGTTGGCAGTGACATGTACCTCAATAGCACCAATCAACTCCCCACCATTTTCTGCAAAATGTGTCAAAACATTTTTTGCCAATTTGCAAATCTCCCTGCAATTGTTGGCAAATATTTCTGCACGTTTTCTATTGGCCCAATCATGTCCTTGCAAAAATGTTGCCCTGCAATGTTGTGACAAAGATTTAGTCAACCAGTGATTTGTGTTCTTTCCAAATTTTTTTCTAGATTTGTTGAGCAATACATTTTGCAATCTCCTGATTTTGATAACAATCTACATTGCCTTATATATCTCAGTATTGTATTGCACTGCTGTACACTTGCCCAATTAAGTGTCTGTAGATCACAGAATTATGTTTAATTTTTTTAAACAATTTTTCGTCGTCTGCACATGTAAAAATTCTTCTTGGAATGGCTTTGTCCGGGCCATGTATGGTAACTGGCCGTCAGGGGCCCAGCACTGCTATATTGGGCACCTCAATCGCAGCTGCCAAACGAGAACTTGTATCATTCTTTGATCTTCTCTTATCCCACTCCTCTGCTTGTCCTCAGCCAACACGAGCTTACTGCACATCCCCCATCCTCTCCACACCAGACTTAGTGGCCGAACCTTCAGTCACTATGCCCCTAACTTCCTGCCTCTATTCCTCTGCCTGAAGCCTTATGCGTATCTGGAGCTCCCAATAGTTTGATTTGGATTATTTTAAGAAGGTGATAAATTTCTCCATGTGTCAAACACCCGCTGATGGCTTTCTGCACCGTGTTTGACACCTGGCTGATCAAACAAAAACTCAATGAGGCATTAATTTATTCCAGAGGACCTTCAAACATGCAGTCTTTCAATCACCCTTGCGCCTTCAGGGCACGTCTCAAGACTCTTCACTTCGATCGTGCCTTCAGTCAACCTCCTACCCCTGTCCTCCCTGCCCTTCACCCCTCCTGATCCCAACCTCCTGCTGAGGGCCAAATCCCTGACTGTCCTGTGCTGTGGGATATCCTTTATAAAACGCTTTACAAATATAATTGCTGAATGCTAACTTTACTTGCAGAGCTTTTCAATGTGGCAGTATCTGGGGCTAATATTTACACCAGCAGCAAGACTTGCAGCCATGTTGGAAGGAGCAGGCTCTAGATTTTTTTTCCTCTTTCTCATCCTTTTTTCTCAAAAAGCTGTAGTTTGTGAAGGTGATGCTGTGTAAAGTTCAAGATGGACCTTCCAAAGTGTCATTTTGACCCTCTTCTATGTTTCGCGGATGTTTCGAGAACTGGTGAGGATTCAGTGACTGTAGAATGATTTGTCTCCTCTCTACTTTTATTTAAACAAATATATTTTGTTGTTAGTCAATGAATGTGAAGCCTCTGCTATGCTGCCTTTGGAATGCCAGTATTTGAATAAAAATGCTCTGACAACTCTCGTGGGACCTCTCACACCCCCGGTGAAGCATTTTCAACTCAAACGGAAACCCAAAAGTGCCACACTTAGAGCCGAACTGTTACAGAAATGTAAGTTACTCTTTGTTCAAAATTATTTTTTGGCTTACTGCAGGTGGCCCATTTTAATAATTCAGTGTGTGAGAGATTTAGCATTTCATGTCATTTATCTTTACCCTATCTGCTATTCATTCGCACCTTAAGACCTACCTCTTTGACCACACCTATGGTCCCTCCTCCCTTGCTCAGTGTCTGACCTCGCCACCTTGAAGAACCCTAAGAAACTATCTTTCGTGAAGGGCACTATATAAATAGATGTTGTTTGTTGTGCATATCTTACAAAGGGGAAGTTTCTAAACAAGCATCCATAAACTTACAAAACAGCTTTGTTGCATAGTTTATATGTCTTAGCTAAACTTAACACCACTCTGGGCTCCCCAAGCCTTGGCTAGTGCCAACCTGTGTTTAAACTTTGCTGGATTACGTGAGCCTGGTATTAGGGCACTGCTAGGAACCAGGGTGATTGACCGTATACCTGTTCAACAGACCCCCTTATTTGATGTCATTGATTTGTGTGAACAGTCAATCTTGAGAATTAGGGCTTTCAACTGAGTATAGAGAAGGACTTTTCTCAGCCATTTAAAACTCAGCCTGGTTCTCATTCTGTTTCACCCACTTCCACCAAACCAAATGGATGGGTGGAAACTATGAAGAACGGAAATGGTGTGTTTTAAATGTACTGTTAAAGAACCCTGTCACTAGCAGAGCCTGGTGCAGTGGCGCAGATCAAAACACTGCAGGTCCTAATCCTGATCAGTGCTGTGAAACTGAACCCGTCCAGGGCTATGGGGGGCACGGCAGGACAGCTTGGGATGGGACGGAAACTCAGCCGCATTGCTGTCCTGGATTCCGATGTTCTATTGAGAAGACCATGTCTGCTTCATTCCCCCCTCTCCCCCCACCCCACCCCGAGGCTGTTCAGTGATTTCAAACAAGGTAACAGTGGAGCTCAGCTTTGAAAGTCATGGAAGGGAAGTAAGAAAGCTGTTATGATGAATAGACGAGGAGAGAGAGTGATTTGGGGGATAAAGGGACAATGGGATGAACAGAAGTTCTTTTCTTTTCACAAAATGTTTTTGTGTAGATTTTGCAGTTTATGTAGTATACGTACCTTCAGCTCCCCTCTCGACTCTCTACCCCCTCCTCGCTCCCTCCCTCCCCCCCCCCCCCCCCCCCCCCCCCTCCCCCTTCCC
Organism: Callorhinchus milii; assembly: GCF_018977255.1. Classification (NCBI taxonomy): domain Eukaryota; kingdom Metazoa; phylum Chordata; class Chondrichthyes; order Chimaeriformes; family Callorhinchidae; genus Callorhinchus; species Callorhinchus milii. The sequence continues at coordinate 65,719,090 of NW_024704742.1, forward strand.
TCCCTCCACCCTGCTCCCTCCCTTCCCTCCCCTCACCCTGACCATTTCCCCCTCCTCCCCCCCTCCTTTCCCTCCCCCTCCACCCTGACCATCTCCCCCCTCCTCCCTCCCCCCCCCCCCCCCCCCCCCCCCCCCCCCCCCCCCCCCCCCCCCCCCCCCCCCCCCCCCCCCCCCCCCCCCCCCCCCCCCCCCCCCCTCACCCTACCCCCCCCCTCGCCCCCCCCCCCCCTCCCCCCATCCCCCCTCCTCGCTCCCCCCCCCCCCCCCCTCCATTTCCCCCCCTCGCCCCCTCCCTCCCCCTCACCCTGACCATTTCCCCCTCCTCGCTCCCCCTCCCTTCCCTCCCCTCACCCTGCCTCCCCCTCCCCTCACCTGCCTTTCCCCCTCCTCCCTCCCCTCCCCTGACCATTTCCCCCCTCCTCGCTCCCTCCCCTCCCCCCCCCCCCCCCCCCCCCCCCCCCCTTTTCCCCCCCCCCCCCCCCCCCCCCCCCCCCCCCCCCCCCCCCCTCCCCCCCCCCAATGCTCGTGTCCCGACCCAACTGTCCAGTGCCTTGGGTCGTCCTCCCGAAGTGAAAGGCGCTCTATAAATGAAATTTTGTTGTTGTATGAAATGACTAGATGTTTTGAGGAGCTTTATTAAACTGATTGTATTTGTCTCAGCTTTGCAGTGTGTTAGCCAAGAAGCCTAAGTCACTGTGCAGCTAAAAGTTGACTGAGTTTATGAAGAAAACTGTGTGGAAAAATGCAACAAGATTGTTACAATAATATTCTTGAACAGAATAAGTAAACTGTTCAGAAGATGCTCTTGTGGCGTTGTCACAAAGGGAAACTAGTAAATCAGTCAGGCTGAGTGACAGACTACTTGATTTGTTTTGTATTAAAATGTCTGTTTAAAATTGTGAATTCAATGATGCTCTTTTAATTTTAAGGTAAACAATAACTTCTGAATCCTTGCTTAATTGGTTGGAGGAACTTTTCAGGGGTTTACTTGTTATCAATCGTTTATAATCTGTTATGATTTTGTGTCCAATTGGAGTCTGTGTTCAATGCGTGTCATTTTATTGTTTTTCAGCAACAGAGACTGCACAACAGCTCAAAAAGACATCTGGAGTGCCTTTTCTTGCCAAGGGGAGAGGCTTGGTTAAGAAAATTGATACCACTAGTATGTGTCTTTTGTATAATAGAACACACCCAAAGTTGCCTAAGTTTAGAATTATGGTATATCTATTGACCACATGATAGATATGAAAAATGCTCACCGGAATAGCTTTCTTAATTAAAATCTTAATCCGTGCAGCAAATGGGTTCCTAAGTGGTGGACTGTAATCATAGAATCTTATAGCACAGAAGGAGGTTATTTGGCCCATCGTGCTAGTGCCTGATCTTTGAAAGAGATACCAACTACACCCACTCCTCCGCTCTTTCCCCATAGCCTTGCAATTTTTTTCCTTTTCAATTCCCTTTTGAAAGTTATTATTGAATCTGCTTCCACCACCGCTTCAGGCAGTACATTCCAGATTGTAACAACTTGGGGCATAACAGAAATTTCTCCTCATCTCCTTCTGGTTGTTTTCCCAATTATCTTAAATCTTTGTCCTCTGGTTACAGACTCAACTGCCAGTGGAAACCGTTTCTTCTTATTTATTCTTATCAAAACTTCTCATAATTTGAACACCTCTATTAAATCTCCCCATAGCCTCTGTGGTCTGGTTCCAGGTTGTAAATTGTTTTTATCTAGACCATGATCCCTCACATGAAGTTTTCTGTCTTTATGATGTAAATTCGTGCATGCTCGCCCACTGTGCTTTGACTGGTTAAAGCTGGCCAGGTTTGGCCGAATCAGACCATGATTGGATGGACTGTCAAGAGTCCCGTAGTGTTGTGATTAGCACGCTTGCTCTCACAGGCGAGAGGACCCGGGTAGGGTGAAACCTTAGGCAAGTACTCCACACGCAACATGCAGTCTGTTTTTGGGACACTGCTATGCGCAATTGACTGCCATGTTTTGGCCACAAAATACATAGTCAATCCATTTTACAGTGTGTTCTGTGAAGCGCTTTGAGACGTCTCAACAACGTGATAAGGCGCTACATCAAATTCAAGGATTATTATAAACTAAAAATTTAGATTGTTTTCCTGCTCAACTGTTGCCTTGCCTGGTGATCAGACCAGTGGTAGGCCAGCCTGGACGAGGAGTCCAGGAAAGAAATGGTTCACACAAAGCTGAATGGACCTCGAGTAGTGATTTAGGTGGAAGGGCAAAATGTCTGGCTTCATGTATATCAGTTGTAAATGCTGATTTGTAACTTTGCAGCTCCTCTTAAGGGGATTCCAAAGCAAGCTCCATTCCGGAGTCCCACTACTCCCAGCGTATTCAGTCCATCTACCAACAGAACACCAATGGCAGGTCGGACACCTTTGCGCAAGGAGAGGGGCGTTAAGGTGAGTGTAATTGGTTGTCAGTGTGCATGTGATTTGCCATTGAACCTCTTGATATATTTGTGTGTCTTAAAAAAATATTCCTCCTTGACCAGTTTTTTCAAAGTGTTTTTGCAAAGCATCTTGTGTAATAATTTTGATGGCTCCTATTGGGAGTCGGGAATTAATGTTATACAACTGATAACCAGACTTGTAACCTCAATTGTCCATCTCCAGAAAACAAATCTCTTTTAAAATATCAAGTGTAGCAATTCTCAGAAAGTGTGTTATCTTAATCCTTTTACACAAAGTGGTTTTAAAAACAGATAGTATGTTAATGTCCTGTATGTCCCTATGTTCTCAAGTGCTCTGGGATGTTACCCTGCTTGAGGGGCTCTATATAAATGCAAGTTGTTGTTGTTGAAGGTCACTTTTCAATTTAAATGAGTGTAAAGGTTACGACTGTCTTAAAGTTTAAGACAATAACTTACATAGATTTACATAGATTGTACAGGACAGAAACACAAGTCTTCATCCACTCCTTACTCCTTCACATACCCTTCTATTTCCTTCTCTTTGGTGTGTGTATATTTTTATATATATATATATATGTTATGTATTATTTAATGAGATTGCACGTTAAGTACTGATAGCATCAGGATGATTGTTTGGAGTACTTCCACATTATTGTGAAGTATAGTGTTTAATTTGCTTTGCTTCTCAGCATTTGGTTAGACTGTTGAATAGTAAAATTCAAGTAAATTCACCATTCAATCTGCATTTAAATTATTGTGTATTTATAATCAAACCTTGACAAGTTTTCTATTTCAGATGAAGGTTTCCCCAATTCAAAAATAATTACTGCAAAATTGATGTAGATCTGTTGATTCTTCTAGTTGCTGGACATTTCTGAGCTGGATATGGTTGGTGCTGGTCGGGAAGCAAAGAGGAGAAGGAAGACATTAGGTTGGTGTAATCTGACTTCACTTGTATATTTGGTATTTTATTTGTCATCCGAGAGATTCAAGTAGGCAACCACAGCGCGAAACCCAGTCTAATCCTCAACTCTGTATAGTGCAATCCCTGTACAGATGCACATGTGTTTTGATGTCATTGCATTTGCCAAATTTATCATGTTTGAATGGTAGGTACAGGGTATTTATATATATATATATATATATATATATATATATAAACTGTAAATGTACAGTTCGCTTGTTGCTGTTTCAGCTGTGAGGTTTCTGTTAGAATCAAGCTATTTTCTTCTGGCTATAAAAAAGTTCAAAAAATCTTAAAACAATTCTTAAATACCACTCTGTCACAAATGTGACCCAAACTGGCAAATTAGATCAGAAGCATTTCCGGTTACGACTGTCTTAAAGTTTAAGACAATAACACAGATTTACATAGATTGTACAGGACAGAAACACAAGTCTTCATCCACTCCTAACTCCTTCACACACCCTTCTATTTCCTTCTCTTTGGTGTGTGTATCTGACTAGTGGGAGGGGGAATGTAAGCTGTCTCTAAGGTGATGTGCTTGGCAACAGAATGACAGAATTGAGTGAATTTTCTAGCAGGCTAGGAAGTCAAGTTCTTGAGCAGGCTGAGTCCACAGTGCACCAGGGCACTACTAATGATAAACCAACCAATGACTTATCACCAGAACTTGGATAAAAAGGCAGGTCACTGGGGATAGGGATTCTTCACAACTGGATCCTATTAACCCTGCAAACCCAAGACCATAACGAGTGGAGATTGGTCCCAATTGAGCAAGCAGCAGGAAGCTTGCCAGACAGAGCTCTCAACGGCAACCTTTGCGGTTTTAGGTGGAGTTTGACCTTAAACTCCAATGCATACTCTGGGTTCCCAAGCTCTGACCCTTGTCAACCTGCGCCTCATACTCTCCAGAATTGGCAAATACAATTTATATTTATATAGTGCCCTTAATGTCAGGTAAACAGGAAGTTAGGCTTACTCCAGGGAGAGAGTGCTCATTCCATTCCTGATACATGGAATACACATCAATGGGTAGATCGCATGCATATGTTTTGTTTAATTTGGATACTCCCTAAGCATGGTAACGGCTTTACAGACACCTGGCTCCTACCCCCAAAAATAACAATTTTAGATAACAGCTTATCCTGAGTTTTAATTTGGAAGCAGAAAAATAGCTTCCAACTACAGACTGAATTTTAGAATTTTCCAAAATTCTGCACAGTCTTAAGATGTCAAGACAATCACTTTAAGGTAATGATGATGATCCTGGGATTTCAGGCATCAAAAGCCTTCATTCAACCCTTTGAAAGAACAAGGCATGTGTGCAATTGGCTGCCATTTTTCGCCCACAAAATACAGTCAATCCACTTTCCAATATATTCTGTGAGCTGTCTTAACCACGTACTAAAGCGCTATATCATATGCAAGAATTATTTTATCTCTGAGGATACTTTGTAAAAATAAATAAATAATTTCAGAGATAGATGCACATAATTCAGAATGGTCAACAGATTTTGTTTTCTCTTTAAAATATAGATGCAGATGTTGCAGAAAAGCCTGCCAAAGAAGAAACTGTTCTGGACAGTGTCACACCAGATTATGCGGTTGGTCTGGTGTCTACTCAGGTAGGTTAGTTCTGAACTGGAAATCAGATGTGATGCTTCTGGTTTTGATTTGCTTTTAGTTGAGATGAATTGCATCCACTCTCTGTATGATGACTGACTTACAAACTCTCTAGAACATAAATCAGAGAATTCTTGGCTTCCAAGTTCCAAGAAGATAGGCTGAGACTTGTTAGTCTTGAAAGAAGACTTCTCTGAAGGCACCTTAAATAGATGCTAAATAAGATGAAGTAAACTTGGAGGAATGCTTTCAGGTAAATCAAATCGATACGTTTTGGGAAACAGAAAGAACCAAATGGCAGAAGAGGCCTATAATATTAATTTATTTACTGGAGAACAATATGGAATTGCTCAGGTTTTGCGGAATCTTGTGCAATTGATCTTAACTAAAAATACTATACACAAAATCCATTTGAGTTGGAACAAACTTTCTGTGGCTTCCACATAACCACGTATGTATGTGACTGTTAATTTTAGTGGAGATTACTGTCCTCCACAAAAGAGCCAGTGTCCTGTTATAAACAAACTCTTAAGTAAATAATACATAACATTTCATTCAAGCTGCTATTTTTTAAAAAAAGTCATTCACTTCATGGCTGTTTGTGGGACCTTGCTGTGTAAAATTGGCTGGTGTCCCTCCACTTTACAGTATATTCTGTGAAGCGACTTGAAATGTCCTCCTGACTGAAAGGCGCTATACTAAATGTAAGGATTATTATTATTATAAAGCACAAACCAATCCGTGCAAAGGCCTTTAAGAGCTACAAATGATATCTCACATTTTCTTTTCTGTATTCACTTCAGAAACTCGGTGCTTTAAACAATGATAATCCACTACCATCTACCAGTTATTTGCCTGCTACACCCAGCATGGTACCATCATCGTCCTACATTCCCAGCTCAGAAACTCCGCAAGGTGAGTTGTGAGAGATATTTAACATCCATCGATCTGTGATTTATTGTTTGTTTGTAGAGGGGCATGTAGTAATCTTGCAGATATCTGGGATTGTAGTTTGTTGCTCAAGTAGCAGAGACTGGGTATGACTGCACAATCGGAAGCAGTTGTTTTGAGACCAACATTAACAATACGGTAGCGAGCCTATTATCCACACGAACGGATCGGCCCCATCATGGATGTGGAAACCGAGCGGATAACTGGTCATCGCACAAAATGCAAATTGGCAACAGTGGTAATCAAAGCTTCTTCTATTGCAAGTTAGAGTATCACTAAATGACCATATTGTGACAAACCCCTCTTTTTGGTTGACTCGATGTGTCTCTGTCTTGCTTTCTGATTGTTTCTGTCTCTGGCATTGTTTTTCAAACTTTCTCGCTAACATCAGTGTTAAGAGGTTGATGTATACGGAAGTCATTAAAAAAAACTTTTTCAATCACACAGCCAACACGGGTGGATCAGTGAGGGAGGCTTTACAGACGAATAGACTATCGGAAGAGTCAACAGCACCTACCTCTGGTCTGCCTGGCCAGTTCAAACAAAGAACGCCCATTTTTAACAGCAGCTCGACTGCATCAACTACCTCAGCCACCACCACCACCCCAGCGTCTGCCTCTGTCACTACAACAGCACAGACGCCGCCTGCACAACAGCAGACGCAACAGCAGCAGCAGCAGCAAACCCCACAGCAGCAGCCGCAAGCGCAGCAACAACAACAACAGGCACAGCCACCGCCACAACAGACACAGCAGCAGCAACAACCTCGGAGGAATCTTTCACTCACAGTAAGTACAAATTGCACTGACCAACGTTGTGAGTGGGGGAGGAGGGGGAGTTGGATTCTTACTCATTTGTTCATCTGACAAACATCGGAGGAAAGCGCCCAGTGACACTGTTGCTTTTATGTACCGCGATAGTCATCCCATCGTTTCTCGATCACCATGCGTCTGCATAGAAGACCTCATTTGTTCCTTATAACAACAGTTTTAGGCCAGAATGATGGGCCTACTGTCCAATATCTTACAAACTTCCTTTATTGTATTATTTGGGCACTAGAAGCAACATTGATAAGAAAGCCTTCAAGCCTTTCACAGTGTGACTTTGTGCTCCAGATACTGTGAGGGAAGTAATGAATTTGTTGCTCGCCGTGCAACTCTTGGACTTGGCCTCGCTGTGCTGCTCTAAGGGCTGGGTACAGTGCATTACAGTAAAACTCACAAGTCTTATCAGTTGGGACAATAACATTTAATATGATTTATGCAAAGTATGTGTTATGGCAAACTTGCATAAGTCATATCATGATTCCTCCCTCCATAGGCTGCAGATCATCCAGAACTCTGCAGCCCGTGTCCTCTCCTGCACCAGGCTCTGTGACCCTATCACCCCCATCCACGCCCAACCCCACTGGCTTCCCATCACACAGAGGATACAGTTTAAGATCCTGGCCCTCACTTTCAAAGACCTCCATGGCCTCACCTCCTACCTCGGCAACCTCCTAAACCCTACCACCCTGCTCGCTCCCTCCACTCGGCGGGCTCCGACCTGCTTCACATCTGCCACCTCGCCTGCCTTACTATTGGCGGGAGGGCCTTCAGCCACTCTGCCCCCACCCTCTGGAACTCCATCCCGCAGTCACTCCGCCTCGCCCTGACTTGCCTCATTCAAGACCCGTCTCAAGACCCTCCTCTTCGACCGTGCTTTAGGTCACCCTCCTTCCACCCCTGCTCTCCCAATCCTGACCCTCGGCTCGGGTCCAAAACACTGATTGTCCAGCGCCTTGGGATGTCCTCCCGACGTGAAAGATGCTATACAAATGTAATTTTGTTGTTATAACTGATTTATCAATCACTTTTTAAGAAAATATTAAGTCAGACATAAACCCTCAATTCACTCTGCCTGAAAGTATTCATTTCAGGATTTGCCTTGCAAAATTGGAGAATCTGGTACTTCTCCTGATAGGTCCTTATCATTATGGTTACTTGGGGTATCTGCATTGCCTGATGCCATGATGGCTGGTCAAAACCTGTCTTCTGTAGTTGTTCACTGTTCTGTACTGAACATGCGATCCTTCAGCTACAGACAGTAAGTGCACAATGTGGTGATGGGTCAGGACTTAGCTTCCCGCGATTGTCTCACATGGAGCACTGCGTACGTTGCTTCAAGGCTGGTAAGTGCACATGAGGTGCCTGGTCCTCTTCACTCTCCACATGATCAGGCATTCCGTGCCCCCTAACGCACTACGTGATCAAGTGATGCTCTTCTCTCCCCCACCACCTGCACGCGTGACAAAGTTGATGTTACGCCCCTGAGAGGGAGGGTGAGGATCTGTGTGCTTGTGCGTTGGGGTGTGCTTGTGCGGTTTCCCGATTGAGGTAGACGCGGGAAACAAAGCTTTGACCCGACAGCTGCCAAATGCGGTAGGGGTGTTACGAGTTATGCAGTGGTCGAAACAACTGGTGCATGTTTAAGTGGATATAATAGGAAATTGAATGTAACTCTGGTTGATGTATGACTTAGGCGATAATATGATTTATACAGAAGACTTGTGTGAGTTTTACTGAAAAATACTCTAGAGCCAGCCATCCAGCCCGTCTTGTGGGTATCGTCTAGTTACAGAGCAGAATGGTATTGGTGGAGATGTGGAAGTGGGACTTGCTATTCCACCCAACTGTGAAGATTAATGTCGTGGGAGAGACAACAAGAGGAAAGTGAGAAGAAACTATTGATTGCTGTGTACATTTGTGCATATATATATCAAAATTATTTGGGAGTTTTATGGACATAGTTTCATGTTGTTGATGCTTCGGGAGGGCTATTTAGAAGATGAATGCTCTTTATAAAGCAGGATTTTAGTTTGTAAAAGAATCACCTGATACGAGGAACGTTACTTTTTATAGTTTTAATTTGATGGCCTCCAGTTGACCTTGTTCATGTTTTTGTTTTCTCTAGAGAGACCAAATGTATGCGGCCCAAGAAATGTTCAAAACTGCAAACAAGGTCACTCGACCAGAGAAGGCTCTTATACTTGGATTTATGGCAGGATCTAGAGGTGTGTTGAAACCTTTTTTTCTTCTCTCACCTTTCCCCTGCTCTCCTATTTCATCACTGCCTTTTCTGAACACTTCCCTAACTGACTCCTCTGTCTGCCCGCTCTGTTCAGCTAACCACAGATCTGCTGCATATCCCCCACCCCCTCCTCTGAGGGATTTTTACACTTCTAACCTCTGAAATTCTGTGATTTTATCCCTCTGCCTTACCCCCTCCCTTCTACTTATCTTTGCATCCCACCTTAAAACCTACCTCTTCAACACCTGTGGTCACCACCTCTTCCTCTCCCACTTCCTCATTGTGCTGTGAAGCACTCTGAGACGTCATTGTATGTGAAGGGTGCAATATAAAATTGCTGTACTTTTCCCAGCCCCATTTGGTGATGTGTGGTTCCTCGGGCCTCTACCTTTTGTTCTTTCCTATTCCTCATCTACGTGTCTTGGTAACGTCATCTGTATGTAGGCAACATCCAACTCTACCTTTCTGCCTCCACCCTCAACTCCAGGAACACTGTTGTTCTGAAGATGCCTGTCAGACATCAAGCCCTGAACAAACCTTAGCTTTTGCCAACTAAACATTGACAAAGCTGAGGCTCTCCTGCTCGGCTCCCATCAACAATTGGTCAGTCCAACTCACAGAGGCTGTGCAAACGTTTGGCATTTTATAAACCTTTCATCTGTGTTCAGATCAAATTGGCCACCTCCATAACCTCATCGCTGCCGTGCCCTCCACGTAACTAAAATCTTCAGCTTTGTGACCTCTCACCAACCTCCCTAGCTCTGCCTTCCACAAGCTCCTAGATCATCCAGAAAACTTCCCATACCAGTCTCTGTGAGCTCATCTTTCCCATCCCTGCTAGGCTTCACTGGCTTACTACACCCAGCAGATTGCCTTTAAGATCTCTGATGTTGCCTTCAAATGTCTTGCCTCCAAATGCAGCCAATTTGTGCACAGCAGTGTCCCACAAACAGCCATGGAGGCAGTGACCAGTTTTATTTGAGGGAATTGTTGGCCAATTGTACTAAGGGTAGTGCTACCTTGGCTGGGATCAGGTAACTTATCACATCAGACCACAGGAATGCCAACCAAGAATGGTTTGTTTAGTTATTCTACACAGCACTGATTGAATCTGTTTATTTCCCCAGAAAACCCATGTCCAGAGCAGGGCGATATCATTCAAATCAAACTGAGTGAGCACACAGAGCTTTTACCAAAAGCAGACGGAACGGGCAGCACCACCATGCTGGTGGACACAGTCTTCGAAATGAACTATGCCACAGGCCAGTGGACCAGACTGAAGAAGTACAAGCCGATCACAAACGTATCCTGAGAATTCCCAACGCTGAGAAATCGTGGACCAAAACCAGCATGGTTCTCCTGGTTGCCACTGAACTGAGCTTAAATGATTGTATTTTCAGACGTTCTGAAATGTCACAGGAGACACCAATTTTTACAGATTGTGGGGTGTGAGCAGTGGTTCCTCCTATTTCCTGCCTTGGTGAGGTCATCTCGTCTTCTGTGATGTGTCCGAAGTCTTTAAATGATGGTCCAGACTTCCAGCGACTCAGCATGAAAACCCGATCTGTCAAAAGCATGTAGAACATTTGTTATGGTTAGCTGACAGGAATTACTGTGTGGTCACAACTTCGGAGTGGGTTTTTGTCTTATTCGAAATATGTGGGATGATCATTTCAAGCAGCTTAGATTTGGTTCACTTTCTTTTTTAAAACAAAAAAGAAAAGCGCTGGGTTTTAAACTGGAGAGCATTAGAAAGCCAGAGCTCTTCCTGGTACCTGGAGCCTTTCCCTCGAGATGTTATCAGTTTCATAAAGTATTGTTGCAAAGGCAGCAAGACTTACATTTTTCTATTTTTTGTACAGTTGTAAAGATTCTAGGTTTTTCTCTCTCTTTCTCTCGTATAGTGTAAGATGTAAAATAACAAATTAGATTTTCTATGGAGACTGTAATTAAGTGCAGTTTAAAGAATGCACAGCCATAAATAGTTTGGTTTTCTGTGTTTAGACAGCTGGTTGAACTGTCAGTGCTTAAGGGACAATAGTGCTTTTTACTGGACATACAGTACCAAGCACAATAAAGTTACATTGTAACTGGTGTCATAGTTTATCAATCTACTGGTATCTGAATTTTATAATAAGCAACAATTTTTAAAATGCATAATCAGTAGTTTCATTAAAAACGTCTTTTCTGCAAGTATGGCCTGATTGTTCACCAATTTGTGACATGTTTCGGTGAAGCAGTGACACTTTGTTCGACTACCTTAGCTAGGTCGCTGAAGTACTTTTGAATCCAATTGTAACTCTGTTGGAAGCTACACCTCTTGAGCTACTTGCCAGGTATGAAATCTCAACGAGAAGTCACTTCCTGAAAATTCGCGTCAATATTTTCTGTAACAATAATGGTTTAATTTGGTGCTTTTTTGTTCAGTTAGTAAAACTACACCCAGGTAAATTTGTAACTTGTTGCAAACATAGATTTACTGAGAACAACTTGCATTTATACAGTGCCCTTCACGTGGGAGCGTTTCAGAGTGTTTAACAATGGTGTAGTTTGATGCAGAGGGAGGTGATTGTTGCACAATTAAACATATTAACTTGCTTCAATGCAAGTTCATTTTATAGGTTTAGATTCGATGTGACATTTCAAGCTGATTCTGTAAACATTTGCTCTTATGTGGTTTCTCCCCCCTCACACACAGTGCCATATATACATGGACAAATTTCTAAATGTGGCACACACTGCACTGAATATTTACTCAAAAGTGCCAGCTGTAAAAGGTACAATTCTCAGGAAGTCACTTCCATTCAATCCTGCAGGTTGTGACGTTTCAGTTCTGAACATAATAAAATGTATGGCTATTTTTAACATTTTGGTCATATTTTGGCTTCATTTAATGCAAAAAAAAATGAAACTTAAACCAGTTAAGTTATTTATTTAAATGAGTTGCCTTGGGTTTATTAATTCAAGTAGAATAGATGAGTCCATTCTGTAAAAGTTGGTTCTTGTTTATTGTGAAATGTCCACTTCCATAGCAGATCTACATAGAACTGATGCTCTTCCTAGTCAAAAACTACTTTCATTTAAGTTTCATCCAATAATGTGCTGCATGGAGCTTCTTTCTTTCCAAGGGCAGTTCATACACAATTCTTTGAACTAGTTTTTCGTTATCCTTCTACCCCCTCTACCCCACACCCAACGCACGTGGGTGCATAGCCAGCTGTGTAGAAGATGTACTCCCAATGTAAAAGGTGTTATAAATGTAAATCATCATTATATAATTCCTAGCTGGATGTTAGGAATTTGTGAATTAATGATCAGTGGGGGGGATGGAGAAAGGCGGGCTGCTAAAATCGAAATGTTTCACCTATGTTAGCAGTCGATCAGCAAATGAAGTTCCACATGTGACAGAGGAATAACCTACCATGTATTTGTTAAGCATTCGATCATGTTGTCAACACTTCACAAGATTTACTGGAACACACTGCACTGTGACTTGTAGGCTTACTTAGCAGCCAATTTCTCTGCAGCAAAGTCCCACAAATAGCCAATTTTATTTGGTGGGGATTGTTGACCAAGATATGTGGCAAAATTCCCTTTTAAAATAGTGCTGCAAAATCTTGGTTTAACATCTCACTCCAAAGGACAGCAATTTCAAGAATTCCAGTGCAATCCATGGGAGTATCAACCAAGAAGATAAGCTCAGAATAGTCAAATGGGGCTTGAACCTACAAGTTGCTGATGTGCTAATGTAATCTGGGTAGGACTACAAAGGTATTACTGCCCTCGCCCCACCCTATAATAGAATAATACTCTAGTGTCTCAAAGGATGATGTCACAAAATATACAATTTAATTTGATCTAATTAACTATAAATTTTACCTGAGATTGCATAAAAATCCCGATGCATCATGTATGATCCATCTTCATGCATTTGATTATAGCGCTTGATATGATGGTTGGAGACTCCATGTTTCTAAATAAGTTTATTGCTGCATTTGTTATGAAATAAATCTTTTCAAAAAGCATTATAAATAGAGTACACACATTGGGTGCCTGTCTGACAGTACAGTGTTGTATTCAGACGAGGGTAGCTGGAGTTTGAATCCTTGTCTTGACTTGCTGTGCTCATGTAGAGCTTTCCTCAAAGAGGACTCTTGCCAATCTCGGCTGCATCACCTGTAAAAAACAAAAAGGGGCTCCATTGGCACTCTTTGAAGTGGACCTCCTTCTGGATCAACTGAACAATATCCGTATGGGTGTCTTGAGCATTTGTGGGGATTGTTAGCTTTGCGTGGAGGGGGAGAAGAAGAAAAACAAAACAAAATTGATAAAATTGCAAAATACCATCCATGAATCCAGTCAGTTTTCCTAGAAATGAAACATTGACTGGGTTAAAGAAAAGATAATTTATCACAGTCTCATTCATGACATGTACCTCATATCATAACAACTCTAACCCATTGGAGTGCATTATCATTCCTTCATATTCTATCCATAAATGTGAATGTTGCTGGATAGCACTGTGCACTGGTGGCAGCGAGGATCAATGTGGCTCCTAGGTATCTCTACCTCTGTATCTTTGTTTGTTTACTTCTGGTCAAGCCAAACCCAAGTTCAGCAAATTCTTTTTGTAACACCCAATGCTGCAGAGAGGTAACCCACTTTTGGAACAAGAGTACTTCTTCAGATTTGAGCAACTATCGACCCCACAGGTTATCGGTTTGGGGACAGGTCGCGGGATCCCTGGGAGTGGAGCAGAACAGCCAGGTGGAAAAGCAACAGTAATCCCCCCAAGGTTATTTGAATATCTGATCATGGGGTAATGGGTTCTCTTGGTCCGTTTCTCTCTCAGCGTCTTCACTTTAGCCTTGTTTGTTTTCGTCAGGCGCTCGATTGTTTGGTTTTTGCTTTCTTCCGCCTTCTTGGCTGCCTGGAGGCGTCTTTTCCGGGCGCGCTCTGCACGCTTAACCATCATCTCCTCGGTCATTTCCTTTGCTTTGTAGCCCATGGGCAGCTCCAGGAGGGGCTGGCTTTGCTGCTTGTTTAACAAAGCCCGCTATGAGAGAAGCAAATTGGAGTGGTTTTAGCATTTAGTTACAGCAAACGGACATTAATTTAACAGCAGATGAGTTTGAACACAACAAATTTAGACCTCCAAAGCTCTTGTACAAAGACATGCATCCTCTGCCCTACCATCAGTGCCGACACACGCCAGACAACCCATTCTCACTTCCAGACAACCCATTCTCACTTCCATGCCATTGCCATGCTCAGTAAGGGGCATGGAAATAACCCAGTGAATAAATAATATGGGGCAAAGGTGGGTATTTGGAGTTGAGGTATAGATCAGCCATGATCTAAAAGAATGGCAGACCAGGCTCAAGGGGCTGAACGGCTACGTCGACCAAGCCCTCCTCCTCCACTGTCTCACCTTGCATGGTTCGAGTCCTGGGTCGAGTTAACCAACCGCCTGTCTCTGTGCAATGTCATCTGCAGACAATGGGGTAAAACTCCACATGTATGCGGATGACACACAGATCTACTTTGCCTCCTCCAGTACCAACTCCAGATCTGCTGATGTTCTATCAGCGTGTCTGGCAGACATCAGAGCCTGGATGAGTGTTAACTTCCTGCAGCTGAATATGGACAAGATGGAAGCCATACTCTTTGGCTCCCTTCAACGTCTTCACACCTGTGGATCTAAACTGCTCAACCTCCCTGGTCTCTCCCTCAGACTCACCGAACCAGTGCGCAATCTAGGCCTCCGGTTCGACCCCAACTGTCCTTTGTCCCTGACCAGGACTGCCTTCTTCCACCTCCGCCACATTGCCACCTCCGACTGTACCTAACCCCAAATGCAGCCGAAAACCTTGTGCGTGCGTTTGTCACCTCCCACCTGGATTCTCAGACGCACTCCTCGCCGGTCTCCCCAGCTCCACCATTCACAAAATCCACCTCATTCAGAACTCTGCTGCCCTCATACTGACCCAGAACAAACTCTGTAACCACATCTCACCAAGTCTGGCCAGGCTCACTGGCTCCTCATCACCAAACTGATCCTCACACTCACGTTCAAATACATTCACTCACTGGCACCCTCCTTCAAGTCCCGTCTGAAAACTTTCCTGTTTGACTGCTTACGGCCACCTCCCCCTCCCCCCGGCTCGGAGTCAGGCTCTGCTCCTGTTAAGCGCTCTGAGACACTACCCTGCATGGAGGGCGCTATATAAGTGCAAGTTCTTGTTGTTGTTCCTCTTTCAGGTGCTGACTGTCCTGCGATTTGTGTTATTATTAAAAGGTGACACAAATTGTTACAGGAGCTCACCGCAGTTCATTTCCGTCGAGACAACATAGAGAACTAATTTGTGATATATCTTAACAGATATCACAACAAGGGATCTGCCCTGTGCCAAATGGGATTCCTGACAACAAATACTTTATGCTGTGGGAGCTCACTCTGGTACATTTCCTGTCTCTCAGGAATTCTGAAGGGACTCCTTATGGTTACAGGAAGGAGCTGACTCGTGTTTGGTTCCACCGCATCATGCAGACATCCAGTGCCTCAAACCAATGATGGTCATGATGTGTCAGCCAAAAGATGAATGTCAGCAAGCTATTCCATCATGAGGAGAGGGAGAAAGAGAGGAACTCATCCAAAGCCATTTGTGAGCTTTGGGATTCCTTATTATGGAATTCCATTAATAAATACTGAAAATTAGGCCTATAATTTTTCTCTCCTACCTGGCGAGTGGGACTAATTGGTAACTGGACAAAGAGTCGGCACAGGCAAAATGGGCTGAATGGCCTCCTTCTGTGCTGTAGGATTCTATGATTTTAAGACTGAATGCTGTCTCTCACCTGTCTGGCTGTAAGTAGTGTTTCATCAACTTCCTTCTTTAATTCCCCATTATCGTCCAGCTCCCCTTTCTCCAGAGCATCCAGCCAGCGCTGTTCCTCATCCTCTTCCCGACCTGGAAGACTTTCCAAATCCACATCAGGAAGGGGTGATGGATCCAAGTTGCTCTCCTCGTCTTTTTTGAAAAAAAAGAAAGGGTATTTTAAAAGCTCAATTTCACAATTATTTTCTCTCCTGTTCTGCTGTCTGTGAAGGAGCTGAATCATGCTGGAGTTTGGTACCACCGGCTCCTGCAGATCTCCACTGCCTTAACCAACCAAGTAGTGCTCAAACCAGTGCTTATCGAAATTCAAATGACCAACTAGAATCTATCCTCCTGGGGCTGGCCCTGAGCGTGGAGGTAAGCAAGGTCTCCCTGAAGCTGAGCTAGCTCCAAGCAGACCTTGCTGGCTTCGGTTCCTCTGTTCTCGGGTTCCAGACTCCACCTTGGCTGACCAGAATGGCTGGTTTATTCTGGCCGCTCCTTTTGACCCAGGCTGGACAGAACGGTTAATTCCATTAGGGCTAAACCTTTGAATCTAACATCTGTGCCAGCAACATCCTATAAACTGCAGAGACGGGTAGTCAATTAATTTGTACTTGGATCTGAATGTGGAGGAATGTAAAAATCTGGAGACCCAGAGAAAGTCTCCATGTTTTGTTCTGAACCTTCCCAGATGCATGATTTCGATCAGAAATTCACTGAGTGTAGAATCACAGGTACCTGTTCTCTATGTCCAGCTCACTGAAGTACAAGTTGTTTCTGTACACAACTCTTTCAAGACAGCCAGCTTGAAAGAATTCTTGCAGATACCAGAAATGCCCTCCCTCCCCACTCACAAATTCTGCCTAAAGACCTTCCTTTTCGATCGTGCTTACAATCACCTCCCCCCCACCTCTTCCCCCGACTTCGTGTCATACTCCGCCAATGTCAAGTGCTCCGGGATGCTGCATTGCATGAGGGGCACTATATAAATGCAAGTTGTTGGTAAAGTAATATATAAATGTACAGATCAAAATAAATACAAGATTAAGTGAACCTGGCACATTTTGAAAACTTGGCTGGAATTAATTTCAGGTCAGAAAGAAGATCTGTTCAAAATGCAATTCCTGTCACTAACCTACAGGTTTGACTTCATCTCATGAAGTGGAGTCCTGTAGCTCCGTGGTTAGAGCACTCGCCTCGCAAGCGAGAGACCTGGGTTCTATTCCCGGCGGGGCAAAATGTTGGGCAAGTTTCCTTACTCCGCACGCCTCTTTTACCTAGCAGTAAGTAGGTTGTTAGTCGATTGGCGGATCAATTTCCAGAGATAATAATTCCTCAAAAAAGTAATAATAATTTGGTCATTTAAACCACGACTATTTGTGGGACATTGCTGTGCGCAATTGGCTGCCCCATTTTGCCCACAAATATACAGTCAATTCACTTTATAGTATATTCTGTGAAGCTCTTTGAGATGTCTCGAAGACGTGAAAAGCGCTAAATCAAATGCAAGGATTATTATTATCTCATATCCTCCAGAGGCAGCTATATTGTGCAGGTTGTCCACAAAGTCCTGTTACCCCCGTGCGTGTGTGTGTTCTTTTACACAGTGACCAACAACTGAAACATGGGGAAGAATGATGATAATTGTTTTTAGAAGTACTTAACTGTATTTCCAACTGTCCAGCGCCTTGGGACGTCCTCCCGACGTGAAAGGCGCTCTATAAATGAAATCTTGTTGTTGTTGTTGTATTCAGTACTAGTGCTTAACTGTATTTAGACCCTCTTAAAGGATCAGTGTTTGTGAGCGCTATCATTTCGAGGGCAGATAATAATCGATCACCATGTTTGGTGTGACATCTTCTGTAACATGATGGCCTCGCTCCCTCCCTCCCTTCCCTCCCTCACCCTGACCATTTCCCCCTTGCTCCCTCCCTCCCTTCCCTCCCCTCACCCTGACCATTTCCCCCATCGCTCCCTCCCCTCACCCTGACCATTTCCCCCTCCTCGCCCCCTCCATTCCCTCCCCTCACCCTGACCATCTCCCCCCTCCTCGCTCCCTCCCTTCCCTCCCCTCACCCTGACCATTTCCCCCCTCCTCGCCCCCTCCCTTCCCTCTCCTCACCCTGACCATTTCCCCCCTCCTCGCTCCCCTCCTCCCTTCCCTCCCCTCACCCTGACCCATTTCCCCATCGCTCCCTCCCCTCACCCTGACCATTTCCCCCTCCTCGCCCCTCCATTCCCTCCCCTCACCCTGACCATCTCCCCCTCCTCGCTCCCTCCCTTCCCTCCCCTCACCCTGACCATTTCCCCCCTCCTCGCCCCCTCCCTTCCCTCTCCTCACCCTGACCATTTCCCCCCTCCTCGCTCCCCTCCTCCCTTCCCTCCCCTCACCCTGACCATTTCCCCCCTCCTCGCCCCTCCTTCCCTCCCCTCACCCTGACCATTCCCCCCTCGCTCCCTCCCCTCACCCTGACCATTTCCCCCCTCCTCGCCCCCTCCCTTCCCTCCCCTCACCCTGACCATTTCCCCCCTCCTCGCTCCTCCCTTCCTCCCCTCACCCTGACCATTTCCCCCCTCGCTCCCTCCCTCACCCTGTCCATTCCCCCTCCTCGCTCCCTCCCCTCACCCTGACCACTTCCCCCTCCTCGCTCCCTCCCTCACCCTGACCATTTCCCCCCCCAATGCTCGTGTCCCGACCCAACTGTCCAGTGCCTTGGGTCGTCCTCCCGGAGTGAAAGGCGCTCTATAAATGAAATTTTGTTGTTGTATGAAATGACTAGATGTTTTGAGTAACTTTATTAAACTGATTGTATTTGTCTCAGCTTTGCAGTGTGTTAGCCAAGAAGCCTAAGTCACTGTGCAGCTAAAAGTTGACTGAGTTTATGAAGAAAACTGTGTGGAAAAATGCAACAAGATTGTTACAATAATATTCTTGAACAGAATAAGTAAACTGTTCAGAAGATGCTCTTGTGGCGTTGTCACAAAGGGAAACTAGTAAATCAGTCAGGCTGAGTGACAGACTACTTGATTTGTTTTGTATTAAAATGTCTGTTTAAAATTGTGAATTCAATGATGCTCTTTTAATTTTAAGGTAAACAATAACTTCTGAATCCTTGCTTAATTGGTTGGAGGAACTTTTCAGGGGTTTACTTGTTATCAATCGTTTTTAATCTGTTATGATTTTGTGTCCAATTGGAGTCTGTGTTCAATGCGTGTCATTTTATTGTTTTTCAGCAACAGAGACTGCACAACAGCTCAAAAAGACATCTGGAGTGCCTTTTCTTGCCAAGGGGAGAGGCTTGGTTAAGAAAATTGATACCACTAGTATGTGTCTTTTGTTTAATAGAACACACCCAAAGTTGCCTAAGTAAACGGATCGGTTTAGAATTATGGTATATCTATTGACCACATGATAGATATGAAAAATGCTCACCGGAATAGCTTTCTTAATTAAAATCTTAATCCGTGCAGCAAATGGGTTCCTAAGTGGTGGACTGTAATCATAGAATCTTATAGCACAGAAGGAGGTTATTTGGCCCATCGTGCTAGTGCCTGATCTTTGAAAGAGATACCAACTACACCCACTCCTCCGCTCTTTCCCCATAGCCTTGCAATTTTTTTCCTTTTCAATTCCCTTTTGAAAGTTATTATTGAATCTGCTTCCACCACCGCTTCAGGCAGTACATTCCAGATTGTAACAACTTGGGGCATAACAGAAATTTCTCCTCATCTCCTTCTGGTTGTTTTCCCAATTATCTTAAATCTTTGTCCTCTGGTTACAGACTCAACTGCCAGTGGAAACCGTTTCTTCTTATTTATTCTTATCAAAACTTCTCATAATTTGAACACCTCTATTAAATCTCCCCATAGCCTCTGTGGTCTGGTTCCAGGTTGTAAATTGTTTTTATCTAGACCATGATCCCTCACATGAAGTTTTCTGTCTTTATGATGTAAATTCGTGCATGCTCGCCCACTGTGCTTTGACTGGTTAAAGCTGGCCAGGTTTGGCCGAATCAGACCATGATTGGATGGACTGTCAAGAGTCCCGTAGTGTTGTGATTAGCACGCTTGCTCTCACAGGCGAGAGGACCCGGGTAGGGTGAAACCTTAGGCAAGTACTCCACACGCAACATGCAGTCTGTTTTTGGGACACTGTTGCGCAATTGGCTGTTGTGTTTCTCCCACATAATATCCAGTCAATTCACTTTACAGTATATTCTGTGAAGCACTTTGAGACGTCTCACAGATGTGATAAGCCACTATATCAAATGCAAGGATTATTATTATTAAATATGTGTAAGTTATTGTTTTCCTGCTCAACTGTTGCCTTGCCTGGTGATCAGACCATGGTAGGCCAGCCTGGACGAGGAGTCCAGGAAAGAAATGGTTCACACAAAGCTGAATGGCCTCGAGTAGTGATTTAGGTGGAAGGGCAAAATGTCTGGCTTCATGTATATCAGTTGTAAATGCTGATTGTAACTTTGCAGCTCCTCTTAAGGGGATTCCAAAGCAAGCTCCATTCCGGAGTCCCACTACTCCCAGCGTATTCAGTCCATCTACCAACAGAACACCAATGGCAGGTCGGACACCTTTGCGCAAGGAGAGGGCGTTAAGGTGAGTGTAATTGGTTGTCAGTGTGCATGTGATTTGCCATTGAACCTCTTGATATATTTGTGTGTCTTAAAAAAATATTCCTCCTTGACCAGTTTTTTCAAAGTGTTTTTGCAAAGTATCTTGTGTAATAATTTTGATGGCTCCTATTGGGAGTCAGGAATTATGTTACAACTGATAACCAGACTTGTAACCTCAATTGTCCATCTCCAGAAAACAAATCTCTTTTAAAATATCAAGTGTAGCAATTCTCAGAAAGTGTGTTATCTTAATCCTTTTACACAAAGTGGTTTTAAAACAGATAGTATGTTAATGTCCTGTATGTCCCTATGTTCTCAAGTGCTCTGGGATGTTACCCTGCTGTGAGGGGCTCTATATAAATGCAAGTTGTTGTTGTTGAAGGTCACTTTCAATTTAAATGAGTGTAAAGGTTACGACTGTCTTAAAGTTTAAGACAATAACTTACATAGATTTACATAGATTGTACAGGACAGAAACACAAGTCTTCATCCACTCCTTACTCCTTCACATACCCTTCTATTTCCTTCTCTTTGGTGTTGTATATTTTTTATATATATATGTTATGTATTATTTAATGAGATTGCACGTTAAGTACTGATAGCATCAGGATGATTGTTTGGAGTACTTCCATATTATTGTGAAGTATAGTGTTTAATTTGCTTTGCTTCTCAGCATTTGGTTAGACTGTTGAATAGTAAAATTCAAGTAAATTCACCATTCAATCTGCATTTAAATTATTGTGTATTTATAATCAAACCTTGACAAGTTTTCTATTTCAGATGAAGGTTTCCCCAATTCAAAAATAATTACTGCAAAATTGATGTAGATCTGTTGATTCTTCTAGTTGCTGGACATTTCTGAGCTGGATATGGTTGGTGCTGGTCGGGAAGCAAAGAGGAGAAGGAGACATTAGGTTGGTGTAATCTGACTTCACTTGTATATTTGGTGTTTTATTTGTCATCCGAGAGATTCAAGTAGGCAACCACAGCGCGAAACCCAGTCTAATCCTCAACTCTGTATAGTGCAATCCCTGTACAGATGCACATGTGTTTTGATGTCATTGCATTTGCCAAATTTATCATGTTTGAATGGTAGGTACAGGGTATTTATATATATATATATATATATAAAAACTGTAAATGTACAGTTAGCTTGTTGCTGTTTCAGCTGTGAGGTTTCTGTTAGAATCAAGCTATTTTCTTCTGGCTATAAAAGTTCAAAAAATCTTAAAACAATTCTTAAATACCACTCTGTCACAAATGTGACCCAAACTGGCAAATTAGATCAGAAGCATTTCCGGTTACGACTGTCTTAAAGTTTAAGACAATAACACAGATTTACATAGATTGTACAGGACAGAAACACAAGTCTTCATCCACTCCTAACTCCTTCAACACCCTTCTATTTCCTTCTCTTTGGTGTGTGTATCTGACTAGTGGAGGGGAATGTAAGCTGTCTCTAAGGTGATGTGCTTGGCAACAGAATGACAGAATTGAGTGAATTTTCTAGCAGGCTAGGAAGTCAAGTTCTTGAGCAGGCTGAGTCCACAGTGCACCAGGGCACTACTAATGATAAACCAACCAATGACTTATCACCAGAACTTGGATAAAAAGCAGGTCACTGGGGATGGGATTCTTCACAACTGGATCCTATTAACCCTGCAAACCCAAGACCATAACGAGTGGAGATTGGTCCCAATTGAGCAAGCAGCAGGAAGCTTGCCAGACAGAGCTCTCAACGGCAACCTTTGCGGTTTTAGGTGAAGTTTGACCTTAAACTCCAATGCATACTCAGGGTTCCCAAGTTCTGACCCTTGTCAACCTGCGCCTCATACTCTCCAGAATTGGCAAATACAATTTATATTTATATAGTGCCCTTAATGTCAGGTGAACAGGAAGTTAGGCTTACTCCAGGGAGAGAGTGCTCATTCCACTCCTGATACATGGAATACACATCAATGGGTAGATCGCATGCATATGTTTTGTTTAGTTTGGATACTCCCTAAGCATGGTAACGGCTTTACAGACACCTGGCTCCTACCCCCAAAAATAACAATTTTAGATAACAGCTTATCCTGAGTTTTAATTTGGAAGCAGAAAAATAGCTTCCAACTACAGACTGAATTTTAGATTTTTCCAAAATTCTGCACAGTCTTAAGATGTCAAGACAATCACTTTAAGGTAATGATGGTGATCCTGGGATTTCGGGCATCAAAAGCCTTCATTCAACCCTTTGAAAGAACAAGGCATGTGTGCAATTGGCTGCCATTTTTCGCCCACAAAATACAGTCAATCCACTTTCCAATATATTCTGTGAGCCGTCTTAACCACGTACTAAAGCGCTATATCATATGCAAGAATTATTTTATCTCTGAGGATACTTTGTAAAAATAAATAAATAATTTCAGAGATAGATGCACATAATTCAGAATGGTCAATAGATTTTGTTTTCTCTTTAAAATATAGATGCAGATGTTGCAGAAAAGCCTGCCAAAGAAGAAACTGTTCTGGACAGTGTCACACCAGATTATGCGGTTGGTCTGGTGTCTACTCAGGTAGGTTAGTTCTGAACTGGAAATCAGATGTGATGCTTCTGGTTTTGATTTGCTTTTAGTTAAGATGAATTGCATCCACTCTCTATATGATGACTGACTTACAAACTCTCTAGAACATAAATCAGAGAATTCTTGGCTTCCAAGTTCCAAGAAGATAGGCTGAGACTTGTTAGTCTTGAAAGAAGACTTCTCTGAAGGCACCTTAAATAGATACTAAATAAGATGTAAATAAGATAAGTAAACTTGGAGGAATGCTTTCAGGTAAATCAAATCGATACGTTTTGGGAAACAGAAACAGAAAGAATCAAACGGCAGAAGAGGCCTATAATATTAATTTATTTACTGGAAAACAATATGGAATTGCTCAGGTTTTGCGGAATCTTGTGCAATTGATCTTAACTAAAAATACTATACACAAAATCCATTTGAGTTGGAACAAACTTTCTGTGGCTTCCACATAACCACGTATGTATGTGACTGTTAATTTTAGTGGAGATTACTGTCCTCCACAAAAGAGCCAGTGTCCTGTTATAAACAAATCTTAAGTAAATAATACATAACATTTCATTCAAGCTGCTATTTTTTAAAAAAAGTAATAATTATAACTTGATCACTCAATCCATGACTGTTTGTGGGACACTGTTGTGCGCAATT
Organism: Callorhinchus milii; assembly: GCF_018977255.1. Taxonomy (NCBI): domain Eukaryota; kingdom Metazoa; phylum Chordata; class Chondrichthyes; order Chimaeriformes; family Callorhinchidae; genus Callorhinchus; species Callorhinchus milii. The sequence goes on from NW_024704742.1 coordinate 65,742,871, forward strand.
GGCTGTTGTGTTTCTCCCACATAATATCCAGTCAATTCACTTTACAGTATATTCTGTGAAGCACTTTGAGACGTCTCACAGATGTGATAAGCCACTATATCAAATGCAAGGATTATTATTATTATAAAGCACAAACCAATCCGTGCAAAGGCCTTTAAGAGCTACAAATGATATCTCACATTTTCTTTTCTGTATTCACTTCAGAAACTCGGTGCTTTAAACAATGATAATCCACTACCATCTACCAGTTATTTGCCTGCTACACCCAGCATGGTACCATCATCGTCCTACATTCCCAGCTCAGAAACTCCGCAAGGTGAGTTGTGAGAGATATTTAACATCCATCGATCTGTGATTTATTGTTTGTTTGTAGAGGGGCATGTAGTAATCTTGCAGATATCTGGGATTGTAGTTTGTTGCTCAAGTAGCAGAGACTGGGTATGACTGCACAATCGGAAGCAGTTGTTTTGAGACCAACATTAACAATACGGTAGCGAGCCTATTATCCACACGAACGGATCGGCCCCATCATGGATGTGGAAACCGAGCGGATAACTGGTCATCGCACAAAATGCAAATTGGCAACAGTGGTAATCAAAGCTTCTTCTATTGCAAGTTAGAGTATCACTAAATGACCATATTGTGACAAACCCCTCTTTTTGGTTGACTCGATGTGTCTCTGTCTTGCTTTCTGATTGTTTCTGTCTCTGGCATTGTTTTTCAAACTTTCTCTCTAACATCAGTGTTAAGAGGTTGATGTATACGGAAGTCATTAAAAAAAACTTTTTCCATCACACAGCCAACACGGGTGGATCAGTGAGGGAGGCTTTACAGACGAATAGACTATCGGAAGAGTCAACAGCACCTACCTCTGGTCTGCCTGGCCAGTTCAAACAAAGAACGCCCATTTTTAACAGCAGCTCGACTGCATCAACTACCTCAGCCACCACCACCACCCCAGCGTCTGCCTCTGTCACTACAACAGCACAGACGCCGCCTGCACAACAGCAGACGCAACAGCAGCAGCAGCAGCAAACCCCACAGCAGCAGCCGCAAGCGCAGCAACAACAACAACAGGCACAGCCACCGCCACAACAGACACAGCAGCAGCAACAACCTCGGAGGAATCTTTCACTCACAGTAAGTACAAATTGCACTGACCAACGTTGTGAGTGGGGGAGGAGGGGGAGTTGGATTCTTACTCATTTGTTCATCTGACAAACATCGGAGGAAAGCGCCCAGTGACACTGTTGCTTTTATGTACTGCGATAGTCATCCCATCGTTTCTCGATCACCATGCGTCTGCATAGAAGACCTCATTTGTTCCTTATAACAACAGTTTTAGGCCAGAATGGTGGCCTACTGTCCAATATCTTACAAACTTCCTTTATTGTATTATTTGGGCACTAGAAGCAACATTGATAAGAAAGCCTTCAAGCCTTTCACAGTGTGACTTTGTGCTCCAGATACTGTGAGGGAAGTAATGAATTTGTTGCTCGCCGTGCAACTCTTGGACTTGGCCTCGCTGTGCTGCTCTAAGGGCTGGGTACAGTGCATTACAGTAAAACTCACAAGTCTTATCAGTTGGGACAATAACATTTAATATGATTTATGCAAAGTATGTGTTATGGCAAACTTGCATAAGTCATATCATGATTCCTCCCTCCATAGGCTGCAGATCATCCAGAACTCTGCAGCCCGTGTCCTCTCCTGCACCAGGCTCTGTGACCCTATCACCCCATCCACGCCCAACTCCACTGGCTCCCCATCCCAGAGGATGATTTCAAGATCCTCATTCTCACTACAAAGCCATCACAGGCCTCCTCCCCCCTACCTCTGACCTACTATCCCCCTACCTACCTGCCCGTACCCTCCGTTCCTCCGGCTCCGGTCTGCTCCACATCCCCCGCCCCCCCGCCTACCATCGGTGGTCGGGCCTTCAGCCTCTCAGCCCCGAGGCTCTGGAACTCTATCCCCCAGTGCCTTCGCCGCTTCCTCCCTTTCCTCCTTCAAGGCCGGTCTCAAGACCTTTCTCTTTGACTGTGCCTTCAGCTCCTCTCTCGACTCTCTACCCTCTCCTCGCTCCTTCCCTCCCCTCACCCTGACCATGTCCCCCCTGCTCAGGTCCTGACCCAACTGTACAGCGCCTTGGGATGTCCTCCCGACGTGAAAGATGCTATACAAATGTAATTTTGTTTTATAACTGATTTATCAATCACTTTTAAGAAAATATTAAGTCAGACATAAACCTCAATTCACTCTGCCTGAAAGTATTCATTTCAGGATTTGCCTTGCAAAATTGGAGAATCTGGTACTTCTCCTGATAGGTCCTTATCATTATGGTTACTTGGGGTATCTGCATTGCCTGATGCCATGATGGCTGGTCAAAACCTGTCTTCTGTAGTTGTTCACTGTTCTATACTGAACATGCGATCCTTCAGCTACAGACAGTAAGTGCACAATGTGGTGATGGGTCAGGACTTAGCTTCCCGCGATTGTCTCACATGGAGCACTGCGTACGTTGCTTCAAGGCTGGTAAGTGCACATGAGGTGACTGGTCCTTTTCACTCTCCACATGATCAGGCATTCCGTGCCCCCTAACGCACTACGTGATCAAGTGATGCTCTTCTCTCCCCCACCACCTGCACGTGTGACAAAGTTGATGTTACGCCCCCGAGAGGGAGGGTGAGGATCTGTGTGCTTGTGCGTTGGGGTGTGCTTGTGCGGTTTCCCGATTGAGGTAGACGCGGGAAACAAAGCTTTGACCCGACAGCTGCCAAATGCGGTAGGGGTGTTACGAGTTATGCAGTGGTCGAAACAACTGGTGCATGTTTAAGTGGATATAATAGGAAATTGAATGTAACTCTGGTTGATGTATGACTTAGGCGATAATATGATTTATACAGAAGACTTGTGTGAGTTTTACTGAAAAATACTCTAGAGCCAGCCATCCAGCCCGTCTTGTGGGTATCGTCTAGTTACAGAGCAGAATGGTATTGGTGGAGATGTGGAAGTGGGACTTGCTATTCCACCCAACTGTGAAGATTAATGTCGTGGGAGAGACAACAAGAGGAAAGTGAGAAGAAACTATTGATTGCTGTGTACATTTGTGCATATATATATCAAAATTATTTGGGAGTTTTATGGACATAGTTTCATGTTGTTGATGCTTCGGGAGGGCTATTTAGAAGATGAATGCTCTTTATAAAGCAGGATTTTAGTTTGTAAAAGAATCACCTGATACGAGGAACGTTACTTTTTATAGTTTTAATTTGATGGCCTCCAGTTGACCTTGTTCATGTTTTTGTTTTCTCTAGAGAGACCAAATGTATGCGGCCCAAGAAATGTTCAAAACTGCAAACAAGGTCACTCGACCAGAGAAGGCTCTTATACTTGGATTTATGGCAGGATCTAGAGGTGTGTTGAAACCTTTTTTTCTTCTCTCACCTTTCCCCTGCTCTCCTATTTCATCACTGCCTTTTCTGAACACTTCCCTAACTGACTCCTCTGTCTGCCCGCTCTGTTCAGCTAACCACAGATCTGCTGCATATCCCCCCCCCTCCTCTGAGGGATTTTTACACTTCTAACCTCTGAAATTCTGTGATTTTATCCCTCTGCCTTACCCCCTCCCTTCTACTTATCTTTGCATCCCACCTTAAAACCTACCTCTTCAACACCTGTGGTCACCACCTCTTCCTCTCCCACTTCCTCATTGTGCTGTGAAGCACTCTGAGACGTCATTGTATGTGAAGGGTGCAATATAAAATTGCTGTACTTTTCCCAGCCCCATTTGGTGATGTGTGGTTCCTCGGGCCTCTACCTTTTGTTCTTTCCTATTCCTCATCTACGTGTCTTGGTAACGTCATCTGTATGTAGGCAACATCCAACTCTACCTTTCTGCCTCCACCCTCAACTCCAGGAACACTGTTGTTCTGAAGATGCCTGTCAGACATCAAGCCCTGAACAAACCTTAACTTTTGCCAACTAAACATTGACAAAGCTGAGGCTCTTCTGCTCGGCTCCCATCAACAATTGGTCAGTCCAACTCACAGAGGCTGTGCAAAAGTTTGGCATTTTATAAACCTTTCATCTGTGTTCAGATCAAATTGGCCACCTCCATAACCTCATCGCTGCCGTGCCCTCCACGTAACTAAAATCTTCAGCTTTGTGACCTCTCACCAACCTCCCTAGCTCTGCCTTCCACAAGCTCCTAGATCATCCAGAAAACTTCCCATACCAGTCTCTGTGAGCTCATCTTTCCCATCCCTGCTAGGCTTCACTGGCTTACTACACCCAGCAGATTGCCTTTAAGATCTCTGATGTTGCCTTCAAATGTCTTGCCTCCAAATGCAGCCAATTTGTGCACAGCAGTGTCCCACAAACAGCCATGGAGGCAGTGACCAGTTTTATTTGAGGGAATTGTTGGCCAATTGTACTAAGGGTAGTGCTACCTTGGCTGGGATCAGGTAACTTATCACATCAGACCACAGGAATGCCAACCAAGAATGGTTTGTTTAGTTATTCTACACAGCACTGATTGAATCTGTTTATTTCCCCAGAAAACCCATGTCCAGAGCAGGGCGATATCATTCAAATCAAACTGAGTGAGCACACAGAGCTTTTACCAAAAGCAGACGGAACGGGCAGCACCACCATGCTGGTGGACACAGTCTTCGAAATGAACTATGCCACAGGCCAGTGGACCAGACTGAAGAAGTACAAGCCGATCACAAACGTATCCTGAGAATTCCCAACGCTGAGAAATCGTGGACCAAAACCAGCATGGTTCTCCTGGTTGCCACTGAACTGAGCTTAAATGATTGTATTTTCAGACGTTCTGAAATGTCACAGGAGACACCAATTTTTACAGATTGTGGGGTGTGAGCAGTGGTTCCTCCTATTTCCTGCCTTGGTGAGGTCATCTCGTCTTCTGTGATGTGTCCGAAGTCTTTAAATGATGGTCCAGACTTCCAGCGACTCAGCATGAAAACCCGATCTGTCAAAAGCATGTAGAACATTTGTTATGGTTAGCTGACAGGAATTACTGTGTGGTCACAACTTCGGAGTGGGTTTTTGTCTTATTCGAAATATGTGGGATGATCATTTCAAGCAGCTTAGATTTGGTTCACTTTCTTTTTTAAAACAAAAAAGAAAAGCGCTGGGTTTTAAACTGGAGAGCATTAGAAAGCCAGAGCTCTTCCTGGTACCTGGAGCCTTTCCCTCGAGATGTTATCAGTTTCATAAAGTATTGTTGCAAAGGCAGCAAGACTTACATTTTTCTATTTTTTGTACAGTTGTAAAGATTCTAGGTTTTTCTCTCTCTTTCTCTCGTATAGTGTAAGATGTAAAATAACAAATTAGATTTTCTATGGAGACTGTAATTAAGTGCAGTTTAAAGAATGCACAGCCATAAATAGTTTGGTTTTCTGTGTTTAGACAGCTGGTTGAACTGTCAGTGCTTAAGGGACAATAGTGCTTTTTACTGGACATACAGTACCAAGCACAATAAAGTTACATTGTAACTGGTGTCATAGTTTATCAATCTACTGGTATCTGAATTTTATAATAAGCAACAATTTTTAAAATGCATAATCAGTAGTTTCATTAAAAACGTCTTTTCTGCAAGTATGGCCTGATTGTTCACCAATTTGTGACATGTTTCGGTGAAGCAGTGACACTTTGTTCGACTACCTTAGCTAGGTTGCTGAAGTACTTTTGAATCCAATTGTAACTCTGTTGGAAGCTACACCTCTTGAGCTACTTGCCAGGTATGAAATCTCAACGAGAAGTCACTTCCTGAAAATTCGCGTCAATATTTTCTGTAACAATAATGGTTTAATTTGGTGCTTTTTTGTTCAGTTAGTAAAACTACACCCAGGTAAATTTGTAACTTGTTGCAAACATAGATTTACTGAGAACAACTTGCATTTATAGTGCCCTTCACGTGGGAGCGTTTCAGAGTGTTTAACAATGGTGTAGTTTGATGCAGAGGGAGGTGATTGTTGCACAATTAAACATATTAACTTGCTTCAATGCAAGTTCATTTTATAGGTTTAGATTCGATGTGACATTTCAAGCTGATTCTGTAAACATTTGCTCTTATGTGGTTTCTCCCCCCTCACACACAGTGCCATATATACATGGACAAATTTCTAAATGTGGCACACACTGCACTGAATATTTACTCAAAAGTGCCAGCTGTAAAAGGTACAATTCTCAGGAAGTCACTTCCATTCAATCCTGCAGGTTGTGACGTTTCAGTTCTGAACATAATAAAATGTATGGCTATTTTTAACATTTTGGTCATATTTTGGCTTCATTTAATGCAAAAAAAAATGAAACTTAAACCAGTTAAGTTATTTATTTAAATGAGTTGCCTTGGGTTTATTAATTCAAGTAGAATAGATGAGTCCATTCTGTAAAAGTTGGTTCTTGTTTATTGTGAAATGTCCACTTCCATAGCAGATCTACATAGAACTGATGCTCTTACCTAGTCAAAAACTACTTTCATTTAAGTTTCATCCAATAATGTGCTGCATGGAGCTTCTTTCTTTCCAAGGGCAGTTCATACACAATTCTTTGAACTAGTTTTTCGTTATCTTTCTACCCCCTCTACCCCACACCCAACCCACGTGGGTGCATAGCCAGCTGTGTAGAAGATGTACTCCCAATGTAAAAGGTGTTATAAATGTAAATCATCATTATATAATTCCTAGCTGATGTTAGGAATTTGTGAATTAATGATCAGTGGGGGGGATGGAGAAAGGCGGGCTGCTAAAATCAAAATGTTTCACCTATGTTAGCAGTCGATCAGCAAATGAAGTTCCACATGTGACAGAGGAATAACCTACCATGTATTTGTTAAGCATTCGATCATGTTGTCAACACTTCACAAGATTTACTGGAACACACTGCACTGTGACTTGTAGGCTTACTTAGCAGCCAATTTCTCTGCAGCAAAGTCCCACAAATAGCCAATTTTATTTGGTGGGGATTGTTGACCAAGATATGTGGCAAAATTCCCTTTTAAAATAGTGCTGCAAAATCTTGGTTTAACATTTCACTCCAAAGGACAGCAATTTCAAGAATTCCAGTGCAATCCATGGGAGTATCAACCAAGAAGATAAGCTCAGAATAGTCAAATGGGGCTTGAACCTACAAGTTGCTGATGTGCTAATGTAATCTGGGTAGGACTACAAAGGTATTACTGCCCTCGCCCCACCCTATAATAGAATAATACTCTAGTGTCTCAAAGGATGATGTCACAAAATATACAATTTAATTTGATCTAATTAACTATAAATTTTACCTGAGATTGCATAAAAATCCGATGCATCATGTATGATCCATCTTCATGCATTTGATTATAGCGCTTGATATGATGGTTGGAGACTCCATGTTTCTAAATAAGTTTATTGCTGCATTTGTTATGAAATAAATCTTTTCAAAAAGCATTATAAATAGAGTACACACATTGGGTGCCTGTCTGACAGTACAGTGTTGTATTCAGACGAGGGTAGCTGGAGTTTGAATCCTTGTCTTGACTTGCTGTGCTCATGTAGAGCTTTCCTCAAAGAGGACTCTTGCCAATCTCGGCTGCATCACCTGTAAAAAACAAAAAGGGGCTCCATTGGCACTCTTTGAAGTGGACCTCCTTCTGGATCAACTGAACAATATCCGTATGGGTGTCTTGAGCATTTGTGGGGATTGTTAGCTTTGCGTGGAGGGGGAGAAGAAGAAAAACAAAACAAAATTGATAAAATTGCAAAATACCATCCATGAATCCAGTCAGTTTTCCTAGAAATGAAACATTGACTGGGTTAAAGAAAAGATAATTTATCACAGTCTCATTCATGACATGTACCTCATATCATAACAACTCTAACCCATTGGAGTGCATTATCATTCCTTCATATTCTATCCATAAATGTGAATGTTGCTGGATAGCACTGTGCACTGGTGGCAGCGAGGATCAATGTGGCTCCTAGGTATCTCTACCTCTGTATCTTTGTTTGTTTACTTCTGGTCAAGCCAAACCCAAGTTCAGCAAATTCTTTTTGTAACACCCAATGCTGCAGAGAGGTAACCCACTTTTGGAACAAGAGTACTTCTTCAGATTTGAGCAACTATCGACCCCACAGGTTATCGGTTTGGGGACAGGTCGCGGGATCCCTGGGAGTGGAGCAGAACAGCCAGGTGGAAAAGCAACAGTAATCCCCCCAAGGTTATTTGAATATCTGATCATGGGGTAATGGGTTCTCTTGGTCCGTTTCTCTCTCAGCGTCTTCACTTTAGCCTTGTTTGTTTTCGTCAGGCGCTCGATTGTTTGGTTTTTGCTTTCTTCCGCCTTCTTGGCTGCCTGGAGGCGTCTTTTCCGGGCGCGCTCTGCACGCTTAACCATCATCTCCTCGGTCATTTCCTTTGCTTTGTAGCCCATGGGCAGCTCCAGGAGGGGCTGGCTTTGCTGCTTGTTTAACAAAGCCCGCTATGAGAGAAGCAAATTGGAGTGGTTTTAGCATTTAGTTACAGCAAACGGACATTAATTTAACAGCAGATGAGTTTGAACACAACAAATTTAGACCTCCAAAGCTCTTGTACAAAGACATGCATCCTCTGCCCTACCATCAGTGCCGACACACGCCAGACAACCCATTCTCACTTCCAGACAACCCATTCTCACTTCCATGCCATTGCCATGCTCAGTAAGGGGCATGGAAATAACCCAGTGAATAAATAATATGGGGCAAAGGTGGGTATTTGGAGTTGAGGTATAGATCAGCCATGATCTAAAAGAATGGCAGACCAGGCTCAAGGGGCTGAACGGCTACGTCGACCAAGCCCTCCTCCTCCACTGTCTCACCTTGCATGGTTCGAGTCCTGGGTCGAGTTAACCAACCGCCTGTCTCTGTGCAATATCATCTGCAGACAATGGGGTAAAACTCCACATGTATGCGGATGACACACAAATCTACTTTGCCTCCTCCAGTACCAACTCCAGATCTGCTGATGTTCTATCAGCGTGTCTGGCAGACATCAGAGCCTGGATGAGTGTTAACTTCCTGCAGCTGAATATGGACAAGATGGAAGCCATACTCTTTGGCTCCCTTCAACGTCTTCACACCTGTGGATCTAAACTGCTCAACCTCCCTGGTCTCTCCCTCAGACTCACCGAACCAGTGCGCAATCTAGGCCTCCGGTTCGACCCCCAACTGTCCTTTGTCCCTGACCAGGACTGCCTTCTTCCACCTCCGCCACATTGCCACCTCCGACTGTACCTAACCCCAAATGCAGCCGAAAACCTTGTGCGTGCGTTTGTCACCTCCCACCTGGATTCTCAGACGCACTCCTCGCCGGTCTCCCCAGCTCCACCATTCACAAAATCCACCTCATTCAGAACTCTGCTGCCCTCATACTGACCCAGAACAAACTCTGTAACCACATCTCACCAAGTCTGGCCAGGCTCCACTGGCTCCTCATCACCAAACTGATCCTCACACTCACGTTCAAATACATTCACTCACTGGCACCCTCCTTCAAGTCCCGTCTGAAAACTTTCCTGTTTGACTGCTTACGGCCACCTCCCCCTCCCCCCGGCTCGGAGTCAGGCTCTGCTCCTGTTAAGCGCTCTGAGACACTACCCTGCATGGAGGGCGCTATATAAGTGCAAGTTCTTGTTGTTGTTCCTCTTTCAGGTGCTGACTGTTTCTCTTTGACTGTGCCTTCAGCTCCTCTCTCGACTCTCTACCCTCTCCTCGCTCCTTCCCTCCCCTCACCCTGACCATGTCCCCCCTGCTCAGGTCCTGACCCAACTGTACAGCGCCTTGGGATGTCCTCCCGACGTGAAAGGTGCTCTATAAATGAAATCTTCTTGTGGTTGTATATTTGTGCACGAAACATGGCAGACAATTGCGCACAGCAGTGTCCCACAAACAGTCGTAGATTGAATGATCAATTTTATTATTGTTTTTTTCTTGTGGAATTATTATCAGGCGTGTGGAGTAAGGAACCTTGCCCAAGGTTTCGCCCTGCTGGGAATCAAACTCACGTCTCTCGCTTGCAAAGCGAGTGCTCTAACCACTGAGCTATAGTACTCCATGACATTGTAATGATAACAATGTCATTATAATACTGTAATGAAGATAATAATAAACCATTACAAAGGTAACACCAATTTTTTAAAAAAATGTGATTTATATCAGTTTCTTTTAGTGAAAAACTTGAATTTTCTCCAGTTAGGCCCCAAATTCCCCATATCTTGCTCCTTGACCAGCTCGGTTACGATCACCCTATTTGGGTTATGACTTGCCATTCGAGCACTGTCTGATATTTAATGATAAAGGTATTATTATCAGATACAAGGGATTTTATTCTCCCCGGTGAGTCTCTGCCTTTCTCCTAGCTTTTGAACTAAAAGTGATGCTGCTGTTAAAGAACAGAAGAAAGAAAAAACAAAAGTCTGACTGAGACATAGAATTAGGGGCAGTCTGGACATGAGGACAAATATCCTTTTTCATCTGCCAGAAATAAATCATCCCAGATAAACTAAACTTCATCAGTAATGGTGGTGGGGGGAGGGGCAATCATTTTAAACGCGGACTTTATAGGATGTGTGAAAAAGAAGATATCCTTTGCGGAGTTGATAATAATAATAATCCTTACATTTGATACAGCACCTTTCTTGTCAAAAGGACGTCTTCGAGATGTATTGCAAAGTGGAGTGGCTGGAGGATATAGACTAGTATTTGTCATAAACACGGCATCCAATGTCCCACAAATAGCCATGAAATAAATGACCAATTTTATTTAGAATCATAGAGGCTATTTAAGAGGAAAGTTGATGTATAACAACAACAAATTACATTTGTATAGCACCTTTCATGTTCAGAGGATGTCCCAATGCATGAAGGAGAAGGGAATAGAGGGCATTAGGAGGGGTGGCAGCCTGTGTCGAGTAGTTGAGCTGAATAGCCCATAACCTTCCATTTAATTCTATTGAACGAACACTTTTCAATCAATAAGCGGCATTTAAAGTGAAATTTGCAGCAGCTCATTTGGTTGACTGCTGTGGAAGGAGGAAAGAGAAACGTGCAGTAAGATCATGAGAGGTTTGAATGTAAAAGAAACTTCAACCCATCTGATCTCTTTCCCATGACAGTATCCAGCTGTTTCTCAAAAAAAATTCCCCTCAAATAGCCCCGGCCTCAACAACAATCACCTTTCCTGCAAACCAGTTCTCCTACTGCTAACTTGCTCCATCCTCTGTGCAAAGAAAGGCTTCCTGGTGTGCAAAATATGCAACAATATCTTTTTAACATGACTTCATACTTGATAATATGCAACCCCGTGATCAAAACTTGTATGAGTCAAGTTGTGCTCAATAGACAGGGTTGTGTGTGTATTCAATCTATCCTGGAGTTTTGTAAATTGGAATGTGTTTTCGATGAGACTTATCTTTGAGAACGAGCATTCACCTTCACAGACTGTTTCTGACAGTTAAGTTCTGTCAAGTGACTCTGTTTAATACACTTCAGCATTTCTCGCAGTTTTCTCATACTTCATACAAAGAGAGAGAGAAAACTAAGCCCAGTCCCTTTACATTCTGCCACATTTCTTTTGATCACAAAATACGACACCCTTAATATCTGTCAGATACTTTGACATCTTAAAAAAATAGCGCTCAGTGGAGTTTGGCTACAGTTTTATACAGTACACGTGTCACCTTTCCGCACAAATAGCAGTTTAATAATAATAATCCTTTCACTTAATACAGCGCCTTATCATGTCTTTGAGCTGCCTTGAAGCTCTTCACCGAACATCCTGTAAAGCGCCGCAACATCATTCCGTGCTATTTAAAGAGATAAAGTTGTATTTTTAAAAAAACAAAAGCGAGGAGTTTTCTGGGTGCGCTCTGGGCAGGATGTGCAAACGTCCCACCCCCACCCCCACCCCAAAAAAAAAGACACAAATAAATTCCACCTTCAAACTGGAACAAAAGCCCCAAAAAAGGGCGTCTGTGGGTTTGGAAATTCGTCACATGATTGGGATCATATGATAGACCGGGACTGGTGTGAGAGGGGCTGGTCCAGGCTGCACAGTGAGAGGCAGAGAGGGTTTGCAAAGGCTCAGACACACACACACACACACAGGAGAGAGTGTGAGTGGAGCTACAGCTGCAGAGTGGGAGCCGCCCTGACACTCACTCACTCACTCACTCACTCACTCGCAGCAACATGAGAGATCGCAGACAGATCCCGAGCTGTGTCCTGGTCGCTGTCTCCTTTGCAGGTGAGAGGGCAACTTGGAAAGTTTTGCTTTTTCCTTTGGGTTTGCAGTTGCTGCTTTTGCTGTGCACATGTGCCCACTGCCTGCCAGCCCTGCCAGCCCTGCCAGCCTTGCCAGCCAACCTTGCCAGCCTGCCAGCCCTGCCAGCCAACCTGCCAGCCCTGCCAGCCAACCTGCCAGCCCTGCCAGCCCTGCCAGCCAACCTGCCAGCCCTGCCAGCCCTGCCAGCCAACCTTGCCAGCCCTGCTAGCCAACCTGCCAGCCCTGCCAGCCAACCTGCCAGCCTTGCCAGCCAACCTGCCAGCCCTGCCAGCCCTGCCAGCCTGGCATCAGGTGCCCTGACCACACCTGACAGCACTGAAGCCAAAGTCAGTCTTTGAAATGTAATCGACATGTGTTTATCTCAGAGGGAAAGAGGACCTTGTACTGGTGTTTAGGGCAATGCTACTTTCTTTTTCTCTCTCTCTCTCTCTCTCTCCCTTTCTCTCTGTTTTCAAGATGTTTTCTACGCTCAGTGTACGAAAAGTAATTTGGTCACTCAATCCACCGGTGTTTGTGGGACGCCGCTGTGCGCAATTGGCCTATTGTGTTTCGTCCACGAAATGCGCAGTCACAACGCTTTACGGTGCATTCCGTGAAGCGCTTTGAGACGTCTCAAATACGTGACAAGGCGCCGTATCAAATAAAAAGATTCTTAGTATTCGTGTTTTGGAGAACCCTCTTGGCGGGTAATAAACGTGCTGATTTTACAGGCGAAATAATAAAATAATAATCCTTCCGTTTTCGTACAGTGCCTTATCACGTTGTTGAGACGTCTCAAAGCGCTTCACAAGATTTAATGTAAAGTGGATTGACTGTGAATATTGTGGGCGAAATGTGGCGCCAATTGTTTAATTAAATGACTGTCATCCAGGGATAGATGGTCAGTGAACAGAACAGAGAGAGAGAGAGATTTCTTCTGCTGATTTCTTCTGCACAAACTATATTGTAAAGTGGAGACTGTGTATTTTTGTCAGTGAAACACAGCATCTAATTGTGCATAGTAGTGCCCCGACCGGGACTTAACAACTGGCTTCCTACTTACTGCTAAGTACACAGAGGTTCAAGGTGCAAGGGGGCAAGTTGATGTTGGTAAGAGTCAAAGTCAAGGTATCTTGGGGGAATATCCACTGTGTGGTTTATCTTCTTGGAATTGTTTATCTTTTAAGAATCTTTAAGAGAGAAGTAGATAATTCTTTGGGGAGGACAAGTTTGCAGGGCTATGGGGAGAGAGCGGGGAAGTGGGATTGATTTGGATACCTCTGTTCAAAGAGCCGGCACGGACACGATGGGCCGAATGGCCTCCTTCTCTGCTGTATAATTCTATGATTTTAGCTTAATTGGTGCACTGCAATAATGTCCCTTGTCTTGGCTCCTCATCCAGGTTCTCAATAATTATAATAGTTAACATTTTCTTCTAACTAAAAACTGTCCTCTATGGTCTTAAATGTAACTGCATCAGATGATATTATAAATACACAGGCATAAATTTCTGAAATGCACAATGGAAATTAATAAAAGTAAGTAATAAAATGAATTGCTAAAAATAATTAAGAATAAAGTAATAATTGATCCTTGCATTTTATATCCACGCAGCTGTGGGTTTCGCCTACAGTCAATGCACTTTACAACTGCTTTGAGAAGTCTCAACAAGATTATATGCCACAATATCAAATACAAGGATTCTTCTTATCATTATATTACCTGAAAACCTGTGAACTAGATATTGTAGTTTGGGTTCTGCATTACTGACCTGCTGACTCCATATCGACCTCTCTGCTCAGCAGGCTTCGGACTGCTCCATGTCCCATGATCTTGGTTGTTTGTGGGACTTGGCCACGTGCAAAGTAGCTATCACATTTGCCTACACAAAAAAAAGTCACTACACTTAACGACCATACCGACTTATCCGTCCTGCTCAGTGGACTCTGGCCCGCTCCACATCCCCCATCCCACAGTATCTTTGTCTTGCTCCCTCCCTTATCTCCTTCAAGTCTCAAGACCCTCCTCTTTGACCATGCCTTCGGCCACCCTCCAACACCTACCCTTCCTGCTCCCCAACCCTCCTGATGCCAACCCCCAGCTCGGATCCAAATCCCTGACTGTCCAGCGCCTTGGGACTCCCTCCCGATGTGAAAGGCGCTATACACATGTAATTTGTTGTTGTTGTTGACAGAGAGCCATAAAAGACTGAGTGAATTCCTTCTCTGCTCGGGGAGTGGTGAATGAGGAATGTTGTTTACAAACCGGGTTTCTCAGATTCCTACCATAAAGGTGGAGGTATTCTAGTTAACTGCAGTGCTGCTTCTGAAAAGTCAGTTGGATTGAGAGATATACATTCCCACTGTAAGGGTGGCATTGTTACAGAATTCAGATATAGCTTTAACAAAATATTAAGAGTTGTGGGTTCAAGCCACTCATTGGGACTGCAGGCTGACACTCCAGTGCAGTGCTGGATTTTTCTCTTTCTCTTTGACCGAGCCTTCAGCTCCCCTCTCGACTCTCTTCCCCTCCTCGCTCCCTCCCTTCCCTCCCCTCACCCTGACCATTTCCCCCCTGCTCGGGTCCTGACCCAACTGTGCAGCGCCTTGGGACGTCCTCCTGACGTGAAAGGCGCTTTATAAATGGAATCTTGTTGTTGTTGTTGTGGATGTTATCTGCATTGTTCGAGGTGCCGCCCTTCAAATGAAGCAGTAACACCGAGTTCCTGTCTGCCTGTTCAGATGGGCATTAAAGATCCCATGGCATTACATCCACGGGAGTTTCTCTCAGTGTCCTGATCAGCAGTACCCCACTGCCCCCCCACCACTCTCCCAACCCTTCGTCATCAAGATAAAATTGCTCATTCACTTCATGGCTGTTTGTGGGACATTGCGGTATACAAATTGGCTGCTGTGGTTGTCGACAAATCCACAATCGCTGTACAGTAAATCCTGTGAAGTACTTGAGACATCCTCCCACCGTGAAAGGTGCTATAGTATACAAAATGATACTTGCGTTTGGTATAGTGCCTTTCACCTTGAGAGGCTTATTCCTTCAAATCCCTACCTCTGCCCTGGATAAATTGCTGTCACTTAGTTCCTTTCCTTTTTGATTTTTTATTGGAACATCCAATACGCTTGAAATCTTCAGGAATATCTGATACTGAGGATGGGACATCCTCTTTCCTGACCTCCTCCTTCCCCATTGCGATGTGTTCCTGCAAAAGCAAGTCGCTGTTATCATAGAATCTTGCAGCACAGAAGGAGGCCATTCAGCCCATCGTGCCTATGCCCACCCTTTGAAAGAGCTATCCAACTATTCCCACTCCTCTGCTCTTATGCCATAAATCCCCCTGTTGACAGTAAAATCCCGCTCTGAGAAAGTTCCTCCAAGTGATTGACAGTAACAGAATTGATGGTAACAAAATTAACTAATTAAAGTGCAGATGTTCTATTCCAAACTGAAACAGTCCTTTCATCGACTAAAATGGTGTGTCTCGTTCTCAATGGGCTGTTGATTTTCGAATGAGATCGTGTTCCAATACGTCCACATGTGAATAATGCTCCTAGTCACCTATTTCTAATAAAAACATTTTTCTCTTGCTCTGGGTAACTTGGAATAGTCTCCTGACTATTTGTGATGTGAAACTTGGGATGAAAAGGCTTTGTATCAAGAAGGCACTTGATTCCTATAGCTGTCCTGATTCCATATGTATGTAGCTATCCTCCGGGTAAACAGATTACAAAATCAGATTTCCGTATATGAAAGCAGTTCCTTGCATGTTTTGAGATTGGATTACGATCATGTTGAGCACCCTGTTGGGTTGGGTAGTGATGTTGTCTGCAGAGCTCAGTCCAAGTGTAGTGTTGACCTGATGATCATTATGGTTTCTCTGCATCAGTGTCCACTGGTGATCTTCTGACGTGTCTTGCCAACCTTTGGAACACTAGCTCTTTACATTGATTGTCATCTTGGAAATCTTCAACTGCTTTGATTGAGTCCGACACAAGCAACTTCTACAGCACCTCATTACTCACCAGCACTTCATTCACTTCATGGCTGTTTGAGGGACGCTGTTGTGTGTGAATTGGCTGCCGTGTCTACATTCATTGCCTTCTCCAGATCTTGCTCACTAATCGTCATCTTTTTTCCCTTAAATGATCAAATACATTTTTCTGAGTTGCTTGTGTTTTTTCCTGTGATTCTCTCTTCGGGCTTGAGTCTATATCTAATTTCGCAGTATATAAAATATACATTGGAAACATCTAATTCTTTTTTACATTGGTTCCTAGAAACTACCCCCATCCCTGAGTGGATCAAATTCAAGATCTTGAATTTGATCCTTGTCCTCTTTGAAATGCCCCCACACCCTCGCCCACTGTCCAATCTGCTTCCTCTGTTCAGCTGATACTGGTCTGCTTCACTATCGCTTCTGTCCCTGTCTGCAAAACTTGTATGAGAAACAATATTTTCTACAGGGTGTACATAAAGTCCTCTTATCCCCCCGTTACAAAGAGTGATATGAGAATACGGAGGAGCTGAAACAAGCTGTCAGAGATGCATTTCGTCTCCTCACACCATGTTACAGAAGATGTCACACTGAAATCGGCAACAGATCATTATCTGCCATGAAAATGTGGCGGTCACTCACTCATTCTCTGGACATCTAAATACAGTTAAACACTTGTGCTGAATACAATAAAATGCTTCTAAATACAATTATCATCATTCTTCCACATGCTCCAGTTGTTGGTCAGTGACTGTAGAAAAAAATGTGGGGCGAACAGGAATTTGTGGACACCCTGTACATTTCCTCCATCCCTCAAGCTCCTCTCCCAGCTCAGTCACTTTGAGATCTCCTGATGCGAAAGGGCTATTTAAATGTAAATCCTTGTTTAACTTTCATTGTAGTTTCATAACAGCCAGGTGAAGTCTATAATCTCACACATAGCAATATGCTGCTATTTTCCTTAACATTAAGCACTCAGAGATCTTATCTTATGTGAAGGGCGTTAAATAAACACATTTTGTGTTCATAACTATTTTGGATAATAGTTGAGGTTGTACATAGCTATGATTCAAACTGCCTGACTAGTGATCGTTATTTATCTTGTCTGCATCTGCTTCCAGTCATTCACCATTGACTAAAAACCACCAATGTTGATTGCCACAACTTCTCTATTTACCTTGGCAGTTTGATGACATTGGACTTAAACAGGTGGTGAACTTCCTCTTGTTGCTATATATCAGGTTTTTTGCTGCCGAGGACTTACACTGGGACTTTTCCAGTAAACAGCTCATTGTCAGAGTTTGGGTGTTGGCATTTAATGGTAAGAGGACTATATTTTGCTCAAACTTCTCTACAACGCATACGTGAGGAAGGGGGGAGAGAAAGAACATGAAAGAAACTGGGTGCAGATAAAAAATAGCTGGTTATTTTATTCTGTATTAAATTGAACAAGCTTTCAGGTTATTGGGCAATTGAGCTAAAATAAAATGCAGATGAGAATTTGATACAGTGCCTTATCATGCCTTTGAGACGTCTCAAAGCATTTCACAGAACACACTGTAAAGTGAATTGACTGTTTATTTTTTGGGCAAAAGGTGGTTGCCAATTGTGCACAGCAGTGTCCCACAAACAGTCGGGAATTGAAGTTACCGATTTTTTTTTCTAAGGAGTTATTACCCCTGGAAAAGCGATCCGCCAAACAACTAACAAGCGGGTTCCTACTTACTGCTAGGAGGAATGTGGAGTAAGGAAACTTACCCAACATTTTGCCCTGCTGGGAATCAAACCCAGGTCTCTCGCTTGTGAGGTTAGTGCTCCAACTGCTGAGCTACAGGACTATAATAATAATAATCCTTGCATTTGAAATAGCATCTTTCACATCTCAATGAGCTTCATCAGATTTACTGCAAAGTACAGCAGCCAGTTTGTGCACAGTGTAAGATGATCTGCACCTTGTCTTCTGTGTCTTTAAGTTTGCAATTAACTTGATTTGTTAGACGAGGCGATGTGGTTGCCGATTCACTGAGATCCAATATGGCATTGTGACAGGCAGCTGAGTAAAGGGCCCACCATAAAAATAATAGTAATCCTTGCATTCGTTGAGACGTCTCGAAGCGCTTCACAGAATATATTTTAAAGTGAATTGACTGTATATTTTGTGGATGAAACGTGGCAGCTGATTGCGCACAGCAGTGTCCTACAAACAGTTGTGAATTAAGTGACCAAATTATTATTTTTGTGGGGGAGGGATTATTACCCTCGGAAAGTGATCTACCGACTAACACGCATGTTCCTACTTACTGCTGGATAAACAAAGGCGTTTGGAGTAAGGAAACTTGCCTAACGTTTCACACCACCCGGGATTTGAACTTGGGTCTTCTCATTTGTGAGGCGAGTGCTCTAACCACTATGCTATGGGACTCCACAAAAGTACACCTGATTTTGGATTATAATGCCAAGTCACTTTAAGATTTATAATTGCACAGAATTGTGGAAAACATTTTCAATTTAATCTTAATTTGGAAGAAGATACATTTTAAGAACTCTGAAAAAACAGATGAATCAAATGGGTTTGCAGGATACAGTCTGAAACGTACAGTTACACTGGTGTCCTATAAACCACACTGTAATAGTTATTATCACGTGTTACAGCATACAGATTATAAGATGTAATCGGTGGTTCATGTGAACAACTATTATACAATCATACGCCTATTCTACATTTAAGAGCAGATATGCATTTGAATATGGTTAAACCATGTTTGTGAGTGAGATCCCACTGTCTCTCAGGTTTACAGACAACTGACTGCTTCCATTCTTTATTTTCCAACACAAGGTGAAAATACTGTTGTTATTATTGGAGTGAAGAGAGCAATGATGTAAATTTAACATATTCGCTAATATGGCTTCATGTTCCACTGTTGACTTTGCTCTGTTGGTAGTTCTCTCGCCTCTGGATCACAGAGATGTGGGTTCAAGCCCCACCCCATGTCACGGTCTTGGTTGACATTCCAGTGGAGGTGCTGTATGGTGGAGGTGCTGCATTGCCAAGATCACTTCCTTCGGATGAGGCATTAAACCAAGGTCACATTTGCCTGTTTCTCCGATGGGTGTCAAGGTCTCAGGGTTGTATTTGAAGAGAGGAGAGACTCTCTTCCGATGCTCTGGCCAACAGTCCTGCAGGTTAATCGGTTGTTCACATCGTAGCTATTTGTGGGATTTGGCTGTGTGCAAAACGGCAGTGGAATTTAGTTACAAAAAGCAGTTGCTGGAACCATAGAGAATTTCATTGCATAAAGGAGGCCTTGCTGGCTCTCTGAAAGAACAATCTGTTTAGTCTCAATACACGCGACAATAATTACCCAAACGTTTCTGGGTAGACATTCCTGTTAAAAATACAAAGTTCTTTCTTTGATTATTGGATAGTTTTTTTGGCAGTTTCTGCTTCCAACTATTCACCATTGACTAAAAGCCAACAATGCTGATGTCCACCACTTTCTATTTGTGAAATGTGATTAGGAGTTTATTTGGAACAAAAATAGCTTGAACTGTTTACTTCAAATCTGAGGCTTGGTATTTAATGGCATGGTTATGTGGGGATGGGTTTGAATATGTAACAAAATGCACTTGCTTGACATCAGCACCTAAGTGTTGCCTGTAATAAAAAAGTTAATCTACCAACAGACTTAAATTGAGCCTTGTAAAGGGTAGCAATGTGACACAGGTTGTAGACCCTAACCAGAAAGTCAAGAGTTTGAATTTCAGGGCTGCTGGTAAGTAAAATGCTTACTTTAATTTGGGATTGGTTCCTCACTGATCCTGTATTTGATATACAGCCTTATCACATTGTTGAGATGTCTCAAAGCGCTTTACAGAATATACTGTAAAGTGAATTGACTGTATATTTTCATAGAATCATAGAATTATGCAGCACAGAAGGAGGTTTGTCATGTCTGTGCCGGCTCTTTGAAAAGAGTTATCCAAATCAATCCCACTCCCCCACTCTCTCCCCATAACCATGCAAACTTGTCCTCCCCATTTTGTGCGTGAAATGAGGCAGTCAATTGTGCTCAGGAATGTCCCACAAACAGTCATAGATTGAGTGACCAAATTATCATTATTTTTTATTTATTTTTAGGTTGGTATATTGTGTTTTTATTATTGAGTTCCACTCGGGCATTTCATTTTGATTCTGTGTTCCCCTAATTAATATTAATAACAAATTACAAATAATCCTTGCATTTGATACAACATTTTTATCACATTGTCAACTTCTCAAACCGTTTGAGATTTACTGTAAAGTGTAGTGACTTTTTGCCCATCACATCTGTACCTCACAACTAACACAGCCGAAACCCTTGACCACGCCTCGTCACTTCCTGACTGGACTATTCCAATGCCCTCCTCGCTGGTCTCCCGAGCTCCACCATACACAAAATGCAACTAATTCAGAACTCAGGCGCCCGGATACTCACCCGCACAAAACTCCATACCTCCAACATACCAGTCCTTGCCAGGCTCCACTGGCTTCCAATCACCCAACAGATCGATTTCAAGATCCTCTCACTTGTTTTCAAGTCCATTTATGCTCTCGCACCTCCCTACCTATCTGATCTGCTTACTCCCCACTCCACCACCTGCCGCCTCTGCTTGACTGGCTACGACATTCTGTTTGTCGCTCGTCCCCTCCGCTCCACCATCGGTGGCCGTGGCTTCAGCCACTACGCCCCGAAACTCTGGAACTCTCCCTCAATTCCTCCGCCTTGCTCCCCACTTTCAACTCCTGCCTAAAGACCTTCCTTTTTGATGGTGCTTATGGTCACCTCCCGCCTCCCTCTCTCCCTGGCTCGGTGTCAGACTCCACTACTGTCAAGCGCTCTGGGACGCTATTCCGTGTGAAGGCCGGTGTATAAATGGAAGTTGTTGTTGTTGTTGATGACCGTGTAAGTGAACACAGCAGCCAGTGTGTACACAGCAATGACCCAGGAATTGCCATGAAGTGAATGACTATTATTTTAATTCTGGGGGATTTTTGACTAAAACACTGGGAGGAACTCCCTTTCTATTTCGGAATAGTGCCATGGAACATGTTTCAGACACCTGGTTGACCAAAAAGCAATCTTAACATACACTCGAAAAAGGCAGAAGAGTCCTGGTGTATTGTATCACCAAACGTTGGCTCCTCCAACAATGCAGTGTCCCCCAGTACTTTATCGGAGCATCAGCCTAGATTATGAGCTGAATGTTGGGGTTGAATCTATCTCACTTAGAAGTGAGAGTCCAACTGACTGAGCCAGACTTTTTGTCTGAATTAGTTGGTAGCCCTCTTGGGTTTGGTAATTTTCTCCTCTTCTTTTATCTTCTGAACTCAATATGTTCTCCTTTCCCGCTGAGGGTATTTCCAGTTGCATTGAATGTGAGTGCCCTCTGGTATCTCCCGAATGCGCTAGTGCGCTATTTGTTTTTGTGATGGGTTAGCCACCCAGCAAGCTCCAAAAAATACCCAAGCTGTTACATGATGAAATTTACCACAATCTTTGACTACTTTTAGATGCAAGAAACTCCTGTTTTGGTTTGGGATTTTGAGGATGATGAAAGCACCTTTTCTTCCTGAAGCTGTTTGGCTCAAGACCAGTGTGTGATTGGGTTGTTGGGGGTGGGGAGAGATGGAGCTGGGTTCCCTTTTTTTGACGTGTCTCTTTTTTTGATGATCTGACCTTCCTGTTTAACATGCTTACAGTCGCCTCCGCTTTCTCCCCGGCTCAGCATCAAACTCCACCATTGTTCAGCACCCTGAGATATTTGTTACCCTGGATTTAAGAGCACTGGATAAATGCAGAGAGTTGTTGATCTGCCCAATGGGCTATTGGCTGCTATTTGGTTAGTTTTGCGAGAAGTACAGTTGTGTGCAATCCCTTAAAATAGACTTGTTTGACATAGAAAGGGGAACTGAGACTAAATGTCAGCTTGTCTGTGATTCCCAAATGACTAATGTGTAGCCAGTTCGCTGTTTCACCTTTCCGATCTGCTCACACGTCACTCCACTTTCTGATCCCTTCGCTCCATTGGCTCCAGCTTTCTACAAGACCTTCAGTCTCTCGCTACACCATCAGCTGTCTGCCCTTCAGTCACCAGCCCCCCAAAACTTTGGAATTCTCTGCCTCAATGCCTCTGCTTTTCCCCCTTTGGCTGTCTTCAGATCGCACCTGAAGACCTTCCTCTTCGACCTTGCCTTACTGTTAAGTGTATTGACTTTTTTTTCAATAGGCAAATGTGATAGCCACTTTACACATGGTCAGGTCCCACAAACAACCACGATCCATTCTCCCGCACTCTTGTTGCCCAGGACAATGTACGATTGTCCAGTTTTATTGCTTAATTTGCTTGAAGCTTCCTGCATCCACTTACAGTAATTGACAACAGCTTCTCTCTTGTACCTCAACCACACACAAACATCTCCCTTGCATACCAGACTGACCTTTACACTTCCTGAAGGACTAGCCTCATGTTCCCTCAGTGAGACTCACAATTTGGGCATCTGTTGTTACTGCGTTAATAATAGACGAGCGCTTCGAGACGCTGCCCCTGTGAAGGGCGCAATATAAATACAAGTTGTTGTTGTAGACATCAAAATTGTCATGCCTGGTTTATCACCCACCAGAACTTCCCTGTTGGTTTCACTTTCTTTTTGTTGACTGCTGCACATTTTGATTCACAGAGTTTAATGACAATAATAATAATAAGTTGCATTTATAGAGTGCCTTTCACATTTAAAAAACATATATGTTTTGCTGAGCAATGAAAAGGAATGGCTAATGTTGCCAGCAGCGTTCCTTGAATGAGAGATAAATGTTGGGACAGAGTGCTTGCTGTTTGTCATCAGCTGATGAGACTCATGATTCTCACTTGCAGTGGCTCCACAACTGGCTGGAAGTGAGATTTCCTCCACCTCTGGAGTCATCTCTCTCAGTAGTAGCTGCTTTGCAGCTGTGACTAAAATTCAGAGCAGTGAGCGTAGATAATTTCTGTGGGTTTACTTGAATTTAATCTCAGAAAACATTTGCATCTGACTACAACAGAGAAATTTGCAGTTTCAGCATTCGCCCACAAAATACACAGTTAATCCATTGTACGCTACATCCTGTGAAGTGCTGTGAGATGTCTCAATGTCGTGATAAGGTGCTATATCCAAGGCAAGGATTATTATTATTGTTATCATGATTATTATGTCTTGCACAAGATTGTGAGATATGGGAGGGCACCTCTGTGCTCTTCAGCTGTGGGCGGGCGTGGGCGTGGTGGATGGGGCGTGGTGGGTGGGTATGATGGGTGGGTGTGTGCTGGTGCGGGCAGGCGCGTGCGGGGGCGCGAGTGAGTGTGGGTGGGAATGGGGGTGAGCGAGCATGGGCAACTGCTGGGGTTCTTAGATGAGGAGAACTAGAAGTGTCGACCAAACCTTTTGGGACGTTGGGTGGGAAGCTAGATACACCAATACATCAATGTTTTACTTCTGCCCAAAATGATTATTAATCTCAAAACAATAAGAAACAATCCAAAACGAATTCCGCTTGATTTACCATAGTTTATATTTTGGTCTGTCTGGAGCCTTGGGGCATCCTCCCGATGTGAAAAACACTTTACAAATGAAATGTTGTTGTTGTTCCCACTTTTTCGGAAGTTTCACTCATTATGCAATTAAATCCTGTATAAGATTTTTTTTTTTGATGCCTTTACTTGGTTACGTTCATTCTGTGTTATGCATTCAATACAAGAATGTTTTCATTTTGTAACTGTAATGTGTTGTGTTACTAAATGCCTGGGTATTGTGCACACGTGGGCATCAGTATTGTGAATTAAGAACATAAGAATTTACTAGGCGAAACAAGACCAAGGTCCGTCTAGTTTGCCTTCCCCATCCTGCCAGTCGCTTGACGTGTCGTGTCTCAAACTATACATTGTAGCCTGAGATATTATTTTCAAGCAGAAATCTAATTTGTTCTTGAAAGAATCGACTTTCTGCTTCCACTGGCCCCCCAATGGAGGCTGTTCCGTATGTTTGCTACTCGGTCACTGAAGTAATGTTTCCTCAATTCTGTTCAAGACGCTCCTATCTTGTTTTTTTTTCTTAGGCTTGGTGGTGGGTCAGATGACTACAAAGATGGTTTCCCCCACAGTTTCGCTTCCTTCTGCACCAGTGACCTCTTCGTTTGATGATCTTACCAATCAGACTTTGCAGGGCAACAGCACAACAGCTATCATTCTGGTGGCCATCACTTCCTCGTTCCCAAACTGTACGGGAGTGAATACCTCCAGCTGTGCTGTGTGCCCCGCTGGGCATTATCCCGACAATGGTAAGTTACTGTGCAGAGTTGGGTAAATTTTCCATTAGGAGAAGCTATAACTGGTATTTATATAGCGACCCTCACACAGGGTAGCGTCCCATAGCATTTGGCAGTGGCGGAGCACTACTCCAAGCCGGGGAGAGGTAACAGTTGAAGAGGAAGGTCTTCAGTCGCAACCTGAAGATGAGGAAGGAGGGATAGAGGTTGAGTGTTCCAGATTTTCGGGGCATTATGGCTGAAAGTGCAGCCACCAATGGTGGAACGGAGGGCATGACAAAGTATAAGTCAAGTAACTTTGCAGATGCTCTAAGATTTTCTCTGTCTCTTTCAGCTTCCCTGAACTGCTCCTGTTGTCCTGATGGTTTCTGCGTCTCATTGGACAAGTGCCTGAGCTGCCCACAGGGTTACTACCAGTCCCAGTCTGGGCAGAAGGCCTGCTTGCCCTGTTCAAAAGGGGCTTATTCCAAGTAAGTACAGTAGCGAAGTGCTGAATATTATGGTTCCAGATCCTCTGGCTGGGAATGAATTGGTCATTCTGCCAGCAGTAAAAACAATAATGATCCTTGCATTTGATATAGAGTCTTGTCATGTGGTTGAGGATCTCAAAGCGCTTCACGGGATACACTGTAAAGTTAGGTATAAACACAGAAGATGCTGCGAACACGCAGCAGGTCAGACAGCATCCATGGAGAGAGGAAAATCAGTTAACGTTTCAGGTCTATGACCTTTCGTCAGAACTGGGGGAAGGGAGCAGATTATTTTATTTCTTGAGTGATAATAATCTCTCAATAAATTTTTAAAAAAAGTAATAGTTTGGTCACTCAAACCACGAGTGTTTATGGAACGCTGCTGTCACAATTGGCTGCCGCGTTTCACCCACAAAATATACAGTCAATTCACTTTACAGTATATTCTGTGAAACGCTTTGAGACGTCTAGAAGATGTGAAAAGTGCTGTATTAAATGCAAGGATTATGAGAATACATCAGAATATACAGCACAGAAACAGGCCATTCAGCCCAACTGGTCTATGCCGGTGTTTATGCTCCACATGAGCCTCCTCCTGCCCTTCCTCAACTAAACCTTCATGCATAACCATCTATTCCTTTCTCCCTCATGTACCTATCTAGCTTCCCCTTAAATACATATGTGCTATTTGCCTCAACAACTCCTTGTGGGAGCATGTTCCACATTCCACTACTCTCTGTGTGAAGAAATTTCTTCTAACTTCCCCTATTTGATCTATCTATGACTATTTTATATTGATGGCCCCTGGTTTTGGTCTCCCCCACAAGTGGGAACATTTGCCCTATTTCTACCCTATCAAAACCTTTCATCATTTTAAGGACCTCTATCAGGTCACCTCTTACCCTCCTTATATATTATATAAGGACAAACAGAGAAAGGAGCGGGGAAAGAAAAAGGAAACATTTAAGTGAAGATGATGAGATTAGAAACGTTGATGGTGCAAAACAAAAGGCAGTCGTTCTATAATACCCCTAGTGTTCTGGGACTCTGCCCTGTATGAGGGGCGCTAAATAAATGCAAGTAATTGCTTTTGTTGTAATCCCTCCTCCCCCCCAAAAAAAATTTGATCACTCACTCCACGACTATTTATGGTTGTGTTTGTGCGACACTATTGTGTCCCATATATCAACCTGTCCGCTCCCTCTGCTCAGCAGGCTGTAGCCTGCTCCACGTCCCCCGCCCTGCCTGCCCCACCATCATCCTCTCTGAACCTACCATTTGAAACTCCATCCCACATTCCCTTCACCTCGCTCCTTCCCTTGGCTCCTTCAAGGCACGTCTCAAAGCCTTCCTCTTTGATCACGCCTACGGCCACCCTTCCTACCTTCCCTGATTCCAACCCTCCAGCTCGGGTCCAAATCCCTGACTATCCAGCGCCTTGTGAAGTCCTCCTGATGTGAAAGGCGCTTTACAAATGTAATTTTGTACTGTAATGTACGCAATTGACTGCCGTGTTTTGCCCACAAAATACGCAGCCCACTTTACAGTATATTCTGTGAAGCACTTTGAGATGTCTCGAAGACATGATAAAGCGCTATATCAAATTCAAGGATTTATTATTATTTTTACATATATTCTGTGAAGTACTTTGAGACATCTCAATAACGTGATAAAGCATTATATCAAATGCAAGGATTATTATTATTTTAAACCTCCAGTTTCTGTCCCGATGACTGAGTGTTTGATAAGTGGTGTTATTAAATCCTTCGGTCCCAGTTTAATCTCTGTACAGTTTTAAAGAGATTTGAGCTTTTCACAATTTCAGGCCTCTTCCATCATCTGTTGATATGAATTATACGAATGTCGTGCTAAACCATTTAATGCTGGTTTGTTCATAAGTGTGTGACTGGAGCTGGATCCAAGTGACCATTCATTGTCCAGAATGCTGACTATTTGCCGGGTAACCAGCCCAGACTGTTCTCCGCTGTCAACTTGTGTTCATTTTAGTCTCTGTTCTTCAATCAGCATTGCAAGGGTTGACAAATGGGTCATTAGCTGCTTGAAATATGGCCATAATGCTGATTTTTGGTGCCAAGTTTAGGTTTTGCACCAATAACAACAAATTCTACTTAATTAATTTGCGCCTTTCACGTCAGGAGGCCATCCCAAGGCGCTGGACAAAAAGGAGGGGGTTGTACCTGAGCTGGATTTAGGATCAGAGAGAGGTGGAGGGCAAGGTAGGGGGTGGAAGACGGAAGATGACCGAAGGCACGGTTGGCTTTGAAGGAGGCAAGGGAGGGGGCTTCTTCCAAATGCCCAAGAGTGTGCGCTTTTTAAAAAAAAACTAAGAATTTATGAACGTGTAAATAAATCCCCTTCCCCCAGGACTGAATTTCGAAGATCCTCACCCTCACATTCAGATCCCTCCACAGCCTCGCCCCAAACCCTACCTCTGTGACCTCCAGCACTCAGTGAGCACCGGCCTGCTTCATGTCCCCTGCCTGACTTGCTTGCACTATTGCTGGACAAGCTTTCAGCCATCAGCCCTTGCTCTCTGGAAATCCATATCTTTCAACTCGGAACTCCCTCCCAATTTTAAAGCCTGCCTTAAAATTTGTCTCTGACCGTTCTTTTGGTCATTTTTCTTTTTCCTTCCTTTCCCCCCTCCCCCCACACGCCCGCTCGGGTGCCCAGCAAGCTGTGTAAAGCGGTTTGAGA
This sequence comes from Callorhinchus milii, assembly GCF_018977255.1. NCBI lineage: Eukaryota > Metazoa > Chordata > Chondrichthyes > Chimaeriformes > Callorhinchidae > Callorhinchus > Callorhinchus milii. The sequence goes on from NW_024704742.1 coordinate 65,770,710, forward strand.
CTTCCTCCTGACTTGAAAGAGGCTGTGTAAATGTAGGCAGTATTGTGTATGAATTATTTTTTGTTTTGTGCCTTCTTGCTTTATTGTTGTGTGTGTGCATGTGGTACTTTGGCTCATGTAGCTTCAGATAACCTCTTGTGATCAGGCAGAAGGAAGATTTTTCCTGTGTGTGTGTTTCGTGTGGTTCTTTGAAGTTTTCAAACTCTACTTTTTTTTTGTGATTCAAACCGAATTTTCTGTAGTTTGAGTTTTGTGTTCTGGAATGCTGTACACTGTCCAGCTCCTTGGGATGTCCTCCTGACGTGAAAGGCGCTATACAAATGTAATCTTGTTGTTGGTGGTGGTGGTGTTTGGGTTACAGCACAGGAGCTGACCAGCAACACTCTATTCAGTACTGTGTAGAACATTTGAGACCCATACTCCATGCTCAACCAGCTGGGCTACCCGGCATGTCAAGTAGTACTGTGGTCAGTGACTGTGTGACGTGGGTTCAATTCAGAGCAAACTGTTGTGCTCCTCTATCTTATCAACTATGCCTATGGTTTTCCTACCCCCCCACACACACAGGCTTGGTGACCAATCCCACCACTGTGCAGTGCTCCAAAGCTATCCTGCACAAAGAGCACTATATAAATGGAAGTTGGAACATAAGAATTGTGAGATGAAGGTCCATTCAGTTCACCTTCCACCAACCTGGCAGTTGCATACACATGTCATGTGCCAAACTCTATACTATATCCCACAATAGTAAGAACAAATACGTTGTTGTTGTTTTATATCCGATTATTCGATTCCAGAGTATGTTGACTTAAAATAATCATAGCAGCAGCTCCAAAGTGTTTGTATGTTCCAAGTGTCCATGGGGAATGGTGGGGGGAATCTCACAGTACTGCTCTACATCTTTGTTAGTCAATGGGTTAAAGAATAACATTTGGAACAGTTGTAAACCCTGGTGGCTGAGATCCATCCCACTCAGCTACTGTTAACCCTGCAAGCCAAAGCCCTAATGGGTAGGATGGTCCAAGCTGGACAAGCAGAGGGAAAGCAAGACAGCAATATTTATGTGGTTTTAGCTGGTTAGATTCTAGCAATGCCACAACACACACTCTGGGGTCCCCAAGTCTTGGCTCTTGCCAACCTGTGCCTAATACTTTCTGGAACCGGAATTAGAGAAGTGGAGAAGCAGGATGTGTGTTTCCACCTCATCAGAGTTCACACTGCATTCTAAAACACTAATTTTCATGTCTAGGTGTCACGATGGAACTGTTTGGTTTGGATACTCTTGAGCATAGTCATGGGTTTCCACATGTGTCTGACACTCCGCTGATCAAAACCAAATCTAGTTGTAAAAAGTGAGGAATGTAGTGATGTAGCTAATATCCCCTCAGGCTGCCGAAGCCCTCATACATGCCTTCATTACATCCAGGCTCGGCTATGCCAACTCCCTGCTTGCTGGCTTTCCCAACTCTTCCCTCCACAAGCTGCAGATCATCCAGAACTCTGCAGCTCGTGTCCTGTCCTGCACCAAGCTCTGTGACAGAGGATCGAGTTCAAAATCCTCGTCCTCACCTTTAAGGCCCTCCATGGCCTTGCCCCCTCCCTACCTCTCTGACATGCTAACCCTATATCAACCTGTCCTCTCCCTCTGCTCAGCAGGTGCTGGCCCACCCCCCCACCATCAGTGGTCAGGCCTTCATGACTGTTCAGCACCGCGGGACGTCTTTCTGATGTGAAAGGCACTACACAAATGTAATTTTGTATTGTACTATATATTTTCTCACTTCTCTCTCCATAGCTCTACGGGAAGCACTGAATGCCAGCCCTGTCAAGCTGGGTTTTACGCCAACGAAACTGGTTCAAAACTCTGCCAAGACTGCTCTTCAGGTAATGGTGTGCGTCATTGTGTAAGGGTGTTCACAAATTCCTGTTACCCCCATGTTTTTTTTTACATAGTAAACTGACCAACAACTGGAACATGTGGAAGAATGATAATTGTGTTTAGAAAGTACTTCATTGTATTCAGTACAAGTGTTTAACTATATCTAGACGTGCAGAGGATGGGTGTGTGTGAGCGTCATCATTTTCATGGCAGATAATGAACTGTCACCATGTTTGGTGTGACATCTTCCATGACATGGATGGAGCGAGGAAGAAGTTACTGGTGTCAGACATTGTTACACTCGACTCATCTGCAACAGAAAATAAAAATTCATTGTAAGAAAAAAAAACAGGGGCTAACAAAACTTTGTGAACACCCCGTGGAGTGTAGGAAATAAATGCTCAAATTATTTTGTGGGGAGGAGAGGGGAATAATTCAGCTACTACACCCCTAACCTCTGGTATCCCTCTGTCTTGCTCCGTCTTTCGGTCTTCAAATCCCACCTAAAAAAAATACTCTCTGCCTTCGACCTCGCTTACAGTCACTTCCCCCCTTCCCCACATGGTGACAGGCCCTTGTCACTGTGAAGCGCTCCGAGATGTGAAGAGACTTACATGAATACAAACTGTTATGATTGCTGAATATTTTCCTCTTTGTTCTTTGCTTTTGCCCTGCCTACCCCCCCAACCCATGGAACAAATGGAACAAGACTTTGTTTTGTTGGGGGGGGGGCTGCTTATTTTTCCACCAATGGGTGCTATTGTCACTTGACACCAAGGAACTATCCCGAAATCCCACTAAAAATCTGTTCTACATTTCCCAGGCTACTTTTCCGAGAAGAATGCCACTTCCTGTGAAGCCTGTTCCCAGGGATTCTTTTGCAAGTAAGTCAGGGAAGCTTGTTGAGCTGTCGGAAGTATTAACAAACCCGTCTGTCATTGAACTCACCTGGATTGACATGTAACACCTCACTCTGTGTTGCGGCCTCAGTTTATCATTGCATTAGCTCACTCCGCAGGTTTTGATGGGTTTCCGATCTCTTTTTATTTTGATCATTTGTGTTCTGGATGTTGATACTGTCCTGTAGCCTAGTTGTTGCGTGCTCACCTCATAAGCAAGAGGATCCGGTTTAGAATCCGGGCAGTAAGTTTCCTTACTCCACATTGCCTCTGTTTATCTAATAGTCAGTAAGAACCTGGTTGTTAGTCGATTGGTGGATCGTTTTCTGGAGGTAATAATCCTTCCAAAAAAATAGGTTTTGCTGTTTGTGGGACACTGCTGTGCGCAATTGGCTGCCGCGTTTCACCCACAAAATATACAGTCAATTCACTTTAATAATAATATAATAATAATAATCCTTGCATTTTGATATAGCGCTTTTCACGTCGGGAGGACGTCCCAAAGCGCTTCACAGAACACACTGTAAAGTGAATTGACTGTATATTTGTGGGCGAACGCGGCAGCCAATTGCGCACAGCAATGTCCCACAAACAGTCGTAGATTGAAAATGACCAATTTTATTATTGTTTTGTTTTGGAGGGACTATTATTAGGTGTGTGGAGTAAGGAAACTTGCCAAAGGTTTCGCCCTCTGCCTGGAATTGAACTCAGGTCTCTCGCTTGCAAAGCGAGTGCTCTAACCACTGAGCTACAGGACTCCACTTTACAGCATATTCTGTGAAGCACTTTGAGACGTCTCAAAGACATGATAAGGCGCTATTTCAAATGCAAGGATTATTATTATTATTACATACCACTTCACAGGTACCCAATGAGGAAGAATATTGAGGGGATTGTATGAGGAGGAAAAGTGGGAACGTGAGTACAGTGATGCTCTCTGAGCACTGGCTGGTTTGCTGCTCAAAGAAGGTGTCTGACGTCTAAATTGTCGGGCTGTTGCTGACATCATTTCCTCCGTTTGCTGTGACATTTGCGGCAGCCCTAATGCTCATAGCTGGTTATGCTTTTATGAGCATTGCTGGCTGGGTTGGCTCGATCCCTGTGTGCTCATCGGTTCCTTCATTCCAGAGAAACAATATCTGACTTCAGAGTCATTGCTAACTCATCGCCACTGTCACTACCTGTTTACTGTGTATGTGTAAAGTAGGAGGTGACACTGGCAGCGATCTAATGACCTGGAAGTCGGACATTTTAGTTGTGAAAGGTGTCTGGTGTAGAGGAAACGAGTGAGCTGAGCACGTGTCCGTGTATATTTTATATTTATATATTATATGCACAGCCCATTACAGCCTCAATTTACTTATTACAAGGTTCACTGTGAACTCACTCACTGTGTGTCCGCTTCCCTCTGCTGGACGGCTGGGTTAGTTTGTTGTCACTTCCTGTTTTGTTGTGTGCGTGCAATCAGGAAGTGACATCGACGACCACCGAATTACCCAGAAGTTGGCCATTTTAGCTTTTCCCAGACAAAACGGAGGCCGACTGGGTTGTCAGGTTGCTGTCAGCATCGCTTCCTGCTTTGGGGAGGCACAGCAGCAAATGTGGGAATGATGTTGGCCACTGTTTCTTAAAGCATCAACCAGCCAGGGCACAGAGAGCAGTCAGCCGGCTGAGCACATTGCAATCGCTTTCCTAGCTTTTCCTCTACGTTTAATCCCTTAATTTTTTTCCTTCACAGGTACCTGTGCAGGCAGAGTGCCCTGGTTTCTCTAGCTGCGTTTATATAAACCTTGTGTCTTTTTTTTTCTTGAAGCACAACTCATTGCACCCACTGCACCATGTGCCCTGCCGGACAGGAGGCTTTGTCTTCAGCCACAGAAAAATGTTCCTTTTGTCGCCCAGGTAACTGTGTCCAGTGATCAGCCCCTGCCCCCACCTCACCCCTTCAGTATCTAAATCATTAAACTGGGAGAAAAGAGATTGGGGTGGGGGTGTTGAAGAGTAAAATTCCTCAGTGGTAGCACTCTCACCTCTTGAGTCAGAAGGTTTGTGGGTTCAAGCCCCACGTTGGGACTTAGAATCACATAGTCTAAGCTAAGACTCCAATGCAGTGCTGGGGAGATGTTACATTGTGGGAGATGCCGTCCTTCGGATGAGACATCAAAACCGAGGTCCCATCTGCCTGTTCAGGTGGATGTTAAAGATCCCATGGCATGATTCGAAAAGAGAAGGGAGTTTCTCCCGGTGTCCTGGCCAAAAATCCCTCCAATAAAATTGGTCACTCAGTTTATGGCTGTTTGTGGGACATTATTGTGTGCAATTGGCTGCTTCATTTCGCCTACAACATACAGTCAATTCATTTTACAATATATTCTGTGAAGCAATTTGAAACGTCTCGACAAGGTGATAAGGCGTATATCAAATGCAGGGATTATTATTATTTGAAACTTGCAGTGATATCAGAACAAGAAGAACGAATGGTGGAATGTTTTTATTTGGCAGGAATGCACAAGGTAGAAAATGAGCTCCGGTGCAGGATGTGCAGGACTGGATTTTACCAGACTCTGCAGGGGCAGCAGGAATGCAACATCTGTCCTGAGAATTATTATTGCCCTGTGAGTAACTGCGAGTAACTTGTTAGTAACTTGCTAGTAACTGTTGGTAACGGGGTCTTTCACGCAGGCCTTTGTTGGTGTGATTGTGTGAATGGAATACAATTTAACATCTGAAATATTGAACCTGGTTTGTTGTAAAATGTGTGTGTATGTGAGACATTTGATTATATGATGGAAGATCTTTTAGAATACATTAGAATATACAGCACAGAAACAGGCCATTCGGCCCTACTGGTCTATGCTGGTGTTTGTGCTCCACATGAGCCTCCTCCTGCCCTTCCTCAATTAAACCTTCAAGCATAACCTTCTATTCCTTTCTCCCTCATGTACCTATCTACCTTTCCCTTAAATACATCTATGCTATTTGCCTCAACAACTCCTTGTGGTAGGAGTAACTGCGAGTTCAGGTGTTCCACATTCCCTCAACTCTATGTGTGAAGAAATTTCTTCTAGCTTCCCCTATTTGATCTAATTGTGACTATTTTATATTGAGATTTATATATTTTATATTTTAATCCATTTCATTTTTTCTGTTCCTTCTCTGGTGTTTGTGTGACTCTCTTTTTCTCTTTCTCTCACACACACATAAACACAAATGTCTATTTATTCTGCCTTTCCTCTGTGAGACAAAATGTGTCCTGGTATTTGCCCTAATTTGCTCTTCACAGACTTGACCCCAGGCTCTCTTGTTCTGCGGTCTTGGCGTATCTGAAAACGCTACTTTGTGGAATACTCTCTAAATCCCATTTATCATGTGTTCTAAACCTCTAAGCCCATCCCTCTGAGACTTTCCTTTTTGATGCTGAAGAGTTATGGCTTATCTTGTTCCTCACAGCTCACCTCCCAGCACTGAGTATCATGTTTGTTGCCCTTCACTGCGGCCATGTTATGTTGCAGTGACCACACCTACATGTAGTTCTCTGGGTGTGGTGTTCTGCTTGCACAAGATCCCAAAACAGAGCCATGGTTTAGTATGTCAGACAATCACTTGTTCAGATAGAAACTTTGAGTGCTATTCCCCCCACCACCCCACCCCCACTTCTCTATGCTGTGTATACCCTGCTTCTCAACAACAACAATTTGCATTTATATAGCACCCTCTCCGCTGGGTGGTGTCTCGGAGCGCTTAACAATCGCGGAGCCCGAGGCCCAGCCAGGGGAGGGGGGAGGTGACTGTAAGTGTGGTTGAAGAGGAAGGTCTTCGGGCGCGACCTGAAGATGGGGAAACAGAGGGCGAGGTGAAGGGGTTGAGGGAGGGAGTTTCAAAGTTTCAGGGCTAGTGGCTGAAGGCACGGCCGCCGATGGTGGAGTGGAGGATTCGGGGGACGCGGAGGAGGCCAGACCCAGAGGAGCGGAGGCAGTGGGTACTGCTGTGGGGAGAGAGGAGGTTAGAGAGATAGGGGGCTGCCAAGGAATGGAGGGATTTAAACACTAGAGTGAGGATCTTGAAATCGATCCGCTCTGTGACAGGGAGTCAGTGGAGTTTGGCAAGGCCTGGGGTAATCGGGGCATGAAGTCTGGTGTGGGTGAGAATGCGAGCGGCAGAGTTTTAAATGAGCTGAATTTTGTGAATAGTGGAGAAGGAGAGACCAACAAGGAGGGCTTTAGAGTAGTTCAGCTGAGAGATGACAAAGGCATTTGCTTTTGTACTTTCCTTTTGAACCTCAGCATTATAACTTAGTTTAAATCCCACTAAAGTTGTCACACGTTTGCAATGTCGTAGTGTGAAGTAGGGTTAAGCTGTGCACAGGCTGAAAATATTCATTCTATCAGCCTGCTGCCTTCTCAGTGCAAAGTCCTGCTCGATGTGTGGAGGGTCATTTACACTAAATCTGAGGGAGTTGTTTTCTCCTGAATCCGAGCAAATGTTGGCAGAAACTATCAGCAGTTGATGTGACTAACTTCAGCCCAGTCCGAAGTCACTTTTCTTTACACTTCAAAATAATTTTAGAAAGTTTGGAGGTGGTTTGCTGGGGGGTGGTAGGCGCAGTTTTGTTTTTTGCTATTCACATAGTGGGCACTAGCCTGCTTCATATCCCCTGCCCTACACCCCATCATTGGCATTCGGGCAGTTAGCCTGTCTGTCAACGCTCTCTGGAACTCCCATGTCGCTCCAGGTCACTCGCTGGCTCACTCATCTTTTTCAAGGTCCGTCTTCAAGACTCACCTCTTTCACAGCGCTTTGTCACTCCCCCGCCCCCCCCTCCACTCAAAGTCCCTGCTCCCATCCCCAGGTCAGGCACTAAGCCAGGATTGTTCAATGTCTGTGGAAGTTCATGTTGGCGAATGCTCCCTCTGTTGAAGTGACCTTCTTGTGATCACTTTGAGTGTAAAGCGATTGCTAGTTCTAACTCCTCGTGGTTTCTCAAGCCTGTCCCATTTGACTTCGGTCACCCTCCTACCCCCACCCACCCTGCCCTTCACCCCTCCTGATCCCAACCCCCTGCTCTGCTGCAAATGCTCGACTGTCCAGCAACTTGGGACGTCCTCCTAATGTGAAAAGTGCTGTACAAATGTAAATTGTTGTCGTGGTTTCTGTTAAGGAAGAGCCTCAGAATTGTTTTCTTTAATATGGAAGATTTACTGACTTCTGTCTCCCCTACAGAGTCCAGACATCAATCCTCTCCAGTGTCCGGGTGATGCGTTTTGCCCAGCGGGAAGCACTGCCCCTCAGTTCTGTATGGAGACGTTCTTACGTAAATCGGGAAGTCAGTGCGTGCTCGCTCCACTCACCATCTTCCTGCTCGTGGTGGCAGCAACCTGTGAGTAGATGGAATCTTTCTTACTGTTTCCCAGCAGTTGGGGGCGTGTGGAGAAAGATAACCTTAATGTGGGTTCACCAATGTGGTCTAGACTGACACTCCAATGCAGTGCCTTGGAAGGGAGCACCACATTATCCGAGGTGCTGTCCTTGGGTGAAAGATTAAACTGAGGTGGACCTTAAAGATAATAATAATAATCCTCACATTTGATATAGCGTCTTATCATGTCACTGAGATGTCTCAAAGCGCTTCGCAGAATATATTGTAAAGTGAATTAACTGAATTTTGTGGATGACACATAGTAGCCAACTGCACACAGCAGTGTCCCACAAGCACGTCGTGGATTGAGTGACCACATTTTTTGAGGGTAAGAGATTATTATACCAGGAAAGCGATCCACCAATCGACTAACAACCAGGTTCCTACTTACTGCAAGGTAAACAGAGGCATGTGGAGTAAGGATACCTGCCTAAGGTTTCTCCCCACTCGGAAATTGAACCCTGGTCCTCTCGCTTGTGAGGCGATCCATGGCACGACTCAAAGAAAGAGAAGAGAGTGTCCTGGCGAGCAATCCACTTCATTGCTGTATGTCAGACATTTCTGTGTGCAAATGGGCTGCCGCAATTATCTTCAAAATGCAAAGTTTTCACCAAATCACTGGATAGGAAACAAAATGGGAATCCGGATGCTTCTTCTTGTTCTTTATTACCTTTCCACTTCTATAGAGTGAATCAGAAGTCCTCGATTCACTCTAATATATCAGAACTGCTTGAACAGCTAACGTGAGAGACCAGGCCTGAAATCCCTTTGTGATTGTGACCTTGACAGCGTTGTTCAAACTGATGGTGTGAGATTGTGCAGAATTTAGGAAAATTCTTTGATTTAGTTTGGAAGCCGGTTCAGGACAAACCGCGTCCAAATTGAAACTGAATAAGGTATTCCCAAATTCCGCAAACGTTACATAGTCACAACATTTTACAGTAAATCCTATGAAAAGATGGCATCCAGACATGAAAGGTCCTACATGAAATGCAAGGATTGTTATCTGATCTCCGCTCGACTGGCTTCGGCCTCCTGCTTATCCCTTGGGCCCTCTGTCCCAGAATCGGTGGGCACCCTTTCAGCCACTATGTCCCGAAACTCTGGAACACACTCCATCAATCTCTCCACCTTGCCCCCTTGTTCCTCATTTTCAGGTCGCGTCTGAAGACCTTCCTCTTTGACAGTGCTTACAGTAATCTCCCCTATCCCCCTGGCTCAGCATCATGCACCGCCACTGTTGAATGCTCTGGGAGGCTACCTTGCCTAAGGAGTGCTACGTAAATGTAAGTTGTTGTTGTTGCGTGTCCTTTTCCATTCTATTTGATTTATTTTGTTTTCTCCAGTTATCTTGCTGATAATAATACTGATTGTTCGCCGGAAGAAGGATGCACGTCCAATGGACCCAGCGAGGACTCCGCTGCTGAACAAAGAGGAGACTCCGAGCAGAGGGTTTCAGCCCATCTACGGAATAGCCTGGGACAGAGAGCCAGTGTACGCAGGCTGGTAACCACGGATCAATCTGTTCCCCTAGGCACAAGAGAGTTTATGGAGGGGTAAAATTTAGGTTGGGCTGTTCACGCTGCTAACACCTGACATGTACACCCTCATAAAAACCACCCACATCATACAGTCCACTGGCTCCCCCACACTCCTCTGGTCCACTGCAGACAATGAACACATATAGTGTTTTTGCCTCGTTGGTTGGTTTACTTTTGGACCAGGATTGTGCTGTGTTTTTTTTGGGGGGGGGTGTGGAGGGCTGTGGACTGTCCCTGAGCCTTACACTATCGAGCGTGGCCTGTGATGCTGATCAGTATATTTTATATATATATATATACATATTTGCCATGAGAATACCATTGGTTGATGTGGGCTCCGCCAGGTCAACCAGAGTATTGCGCAGCACTGCCACCTAGAGGCTGACACAGAGAAGTGCAAGTCTCTGCCCCTTTCTGGAAACAAAACAGCTGCCCGCCCGCCTGCCCGCCCGCCTGCCTGCCCGCCTGGCTGGCTGCCCGCCTGCCTGCCCGCCTGGCTGGCTGCCTGGCTGGCTGCATAGGGAATGCAACTCATGGATGGAGTCTGTACTGAAAAACATTCTATGGTGCCTTTGTCACCAAACTCCCCCATATCTGCACACAACCTACTCGCTAGTTATGATGCAAATATCAAAAGGCAGTATGAAAACTATTCTATTTTGCATTCATTTTTTATTACGTTTACAGTTTTTAAGATTTAAAATGACTGTTTCTGTATTGCCAGTTAGGTAACTAAAAAAAGGCACTTAATTAATCGATTGATTAATTAACTATTGCTTGTATGCACTTAACATAGGCGTACTTTGAAACCAGGTGCGTAGGAAGCAGTTACATTGTTTTTAGTTGTTGAAAGTTGACACAAGATGGTTGACCTGAACTCTTGGTTCAAACAGAACCGTGCATAGTAGAAATATTCACTTTGTGGAGCTCTGCTGAGCAGTGTTAAACTAACCGGGTTAAATGACCAACTTGTGACTGTGCTCCTGGGAGGGAGGGAGGGAGGGAGGGAGGGGGAGAAAGAAGGTAAGTGGGATCTCATTGGAGTTGAGCTGCCTCTACTATGACAGTGATTGGCTCTGAAATGTCAGTGTCGAGTTAATTCTCTGCGGTGGTCTCAGTAAACAGATTCCTGAGCCAGCCAGTCTGGACTAGCGAAGGGGGGGGGGAGAAGACTGGGAGGCAGGGATTTTTCCCAATTGCCTCCTGTTATCCTTCACGCCAAAGCCTTAACTGGTAGAGTGGTCCTAGCTGGTCAAGCAGCAGGAAAGCTTGCCAGACAGAGTTAAACTGATGGAGAACTAAAACTGATTTTAAAATCTTGTATTTTTTTGAATGAATTTGTTCTTTTTTTTAAAAAATAAAGACTACTAATGAAATACGCTTTTCATTATATTTTGTAGTCAAACTATGGTGGGTGTACACGAAAGGGGGTGTTTATAATTACATAAGAATTGCTGGACCAAAGACCAAGGTCCATCCAGTTCACCTTCCACCATCGTGGCAGTCACATGTACTTGTCATGTCCCAAACTATGTGCTGTATCCATTGGGCCAACTTTGATGTTAATTGATGATAATAATCCTTGCATTTGATATAGCGCTTTTCAAGTCTTCTAGACGTCTCAAAGCACTTTACAGAATATACTGTAAAGTGAATTGATTATATATTTGTGGGCAAAAATCGCCAATTGCACACAACAGTGTCCCACAAACATTCGTGGATTGAGTGATCAAATTATTATTTTTTCCTTGAGGGATTATTATCAGGCGTGTGGAGTAAAGAAACTTGCCCAGGGTTTCGCCCTGCCGGGAATTTAACCCAGGTCTCTCGCTCGCAAGACAAGTGCTTTAACCACTGAGCTACAGGACTCCTGATGGTAAAAATAGATGGTATAGGTTAATAACTTCTTGAATCAACACCCCCCCCCCCCCATTCTAGATAGTTTATATTTTGAAAGGTGAAGGATCTGCCTGCAGCTTTTTATTAGCTTGAAAATCTTCAGAACAAGCTCCCTTTCTCCCCCATTTTATAGAAAACAAAGTTACATTAGACCAAATAAGGGTCAATGCCTTATCCACTTTTTTTCTCAAATGTTTAAATTTCCTTTGTGCTATAAAGATCAAACACTTCCATCAGTTGTGCTTTGTGAAAATAAAAGGTAAATAAAATGAACTACTGTATAGATTCTTGTTTTTTTTAAAAAAGGCACAGTCGACATTTGAGAAGAGAGAGCCAGCGTGGTGTCATTTGTTTAACTGACTCTAATGATGTGAAGGAACTACTGAATGTTGATCATTAATCAATCGGACTAAAAATGACTTTGAAACCCATAGGTTAATTGTATACTTTCCACTATCAAATTCTGTACTGTTTGTGCTCAGTGTCATTGGTCCTTGCTGCTTTAAACAAATAAGATGATTATTTTTCGGTGGTCGGGTCTTTAACCTTTTGCCTCTCTGCACCCACCCTCTGGAACTCCATCCCAGAGCCCCTCTGTCTCGCCCCCTCCCTTGCCTCCTTCAAGACATGGCTGAAGAACTTCCTCTTTGACTGCACCTTCTGTCATCTTCCCACCAGTTGGGGGCATGTGGAGAAAGATAACATTAATGTGGGTTCACCAATATAGTCTCGACTGACACTCCAGTGCAGGTGCCTGGGAGGGGAGGATTGCATTATCCTAGGTGCTGTTCTTGGGGAAAGATTAAACCGAGGTGGATCTGAAAGATAATAACAATCCTTACATTTGATATAACATCTTATGTTCAATGAGATGTCTCAGAGGCTTCGCAGGATATATTGTAAAGTGAATTAATTGTATTTTGTGGGTGAAACGTGGCAGCCAATTGCACACACCACCCTTTGCTCTCCACCGCTCTCGAGATGCAAACTCTTGAATGTCCAACGCCTTCAGACATTGTGTATGTGTGTGTATATATATATATATATATTATGGAGTTCTGTAGCTCAGTGATTAGAGCACTCGCCTCGCAAGCAAGCGACCTGGTTTGATTCCCGGTAGGGCGAAATGTTGGGCAAGATTCCTTACTCCACACGTCTCTGTTTACCTAGCAGTAAGTAGGGACCCAGTTGTTAGTCGATTGGCGGATTGCTTTTCCGGGGATAATAATTCCTTCAAAAACATAATAATAATGAATTGGTCACTTCAATCCACAACTGTTTGTGGGACACTGCTCTGTACAATTGGTTGCCATGTTTCGCCCTCAAAATATAGTCAATTCACTTTACAGTATAGTCTGTGAAGCACTTTGCGACGTCTCGAAGACGTGATAAGGCGTTATATCAAATGCAAGGATTATTATTATTCTATACACAGGGTGACCAAAAATAATAATAATAATATAATAATCCTTGCATTTGATATAGCGCTTTTCATGTCGGGAGGACGTCCCAAAGTGCTTCACAAAACACACTGTAAAGTGAATTGACTGTATATTTGTGGGCGAACGCGGCAGCCAATTGCTCACAGCAATGTCCCACAAACAATCGTAGATTGAAAATGACCAATGTTATTATTATTTTTGTTTTTGGAGGAATTATTATTAAGCGTGTGGAGTAAGGAAACTTGCCCAAGGTTTCGCGCTGCCTGGAATTGAACTCAGGTCTCTTACTTGCAAAGCGAGTACTGAGCTACAGGACTCCACAAAAAATAAATCTTAAAAGAAATGATGATATTCATTTTTTAGATAATAGGGCAGCTAACATGACTTTTTGGTCATCCTGTATTTGCTGCAATGCAAATAAATTGGCTGAATTAAAGAGACCCAGATTCCTTTGCCAAAATTATCTGGAGATGCTTGAAATAATCTTGTGTGCCTAATACTAAAAGTTGAGAAATCCACTTTGCAGTAGAATCCTGGGAAGCGCAGTGAGATGTCTGGATGTGATAAATCACTATACCAAATGCAAGGATTATTATTATCATTATTATTATTTATTATTCTAACCCGGGCAGGGAATGTGCTGGTGGAGTCACCTGCGGTATTGCCGGGCGGCACTTGGTCTATTGGTTTGGGACGATTTTCCAAGAAACCTTGGCAATGCCAGCAGTCTGGAAGCTCTTGCTGTGTGACATGTCATCTGCCAGTTTTGCAGCAGGAGGCAGTGGAGCCTGCAGACAGAACGGGAAAGACCCAGCCCCGGGGGAAGGCGCCTCTGCTCTGGAGGGAAGTGGGCGGTGCTGCTTTATTGCAAAAAAAAAGGGAATCTCGCGTTTTAATCACTGTTAAAAGCTGGAAAGTGTGACTGAAGCTGCTGTTGTAATCAAGAGCCGGGGCACCCGAACAGATACTGTTACCATTGCCCACGACCCTGCACTGAGGCGGGGAGCTAGCAATATGATAGTTACTGTTAAACTGGCTCCTGTTCTGTAGTGATAACAAGAGGTGATGTGGGGATGGGGACATCTAGCAATCTGGGGTGAGGAGAACCAGGAGAATGCGATGCACTATCACACTATTACAAAATACACTATTATTATAGTCTCTCAATAGTCTTCAAATCAGTCCAAATCATTATCTCTTTACCTTCCTAACCCACCCTTCCCCCCTCATGAATGAATGGATGAGCAGCAGGAATACCTGGATGACCGTATATTTTGGAAAGTGGGTGATCAAGGCTGGAAGCCAAGTGATGGGCAGTTTTGCTGGTCACCACAGACTAGATTCACTGCACCAGGACACACACTGGGCATCTGGAAATAGGGATTTATTGGGTGCTGCTGTTCTGTCTGCAGAAGCTGCCAAACACAAACACACAGGAACCTTTTTGCATCGACTGTAAGGTTATTTTTATTGTATTATTCCTTATTGCCTTAAAACACAGTCCCTTTAATCATGAGCGTAGTGGAACACTTAAAATTGCCACGACTAATGGCTTATAATCATAGGTACGTTTGCGATGTTGCAAAACTGACCAATCTGCCCAGTGTTTGTCTTTTTCTACTTTTAACATTTTTTTTTGTGTGAGTGGGTCCGTCTCACATACCCCTTTGGGGATGGTTCATTTTGCATTGTGGCCCAGGTATGCACCACAATATCAATCTTATTATCTACCTCCTTCATAACTCATAAAGGGGAATCACCAAATACACTTGTACTAAAGTATCTCAATATTTTTTCATCCAATTCATTGTTTATCTTCCTAACTCTTCCCCGCCACCCACACACACTCAAGTTTACAGATTCTTCCTCACTTCTTCAATCTGTCTCTGAAGCACTGTCAATTGATGGGGATGCACTAAATGTAGGCTCACCCAGTAGGGTGGGGACCGTCCATTTTACATGTGGGGTGAGTAATGGATACAAAGTTAAATTAACCTTTTTAGAACATCTAATAAAAAATAATTTCCATGGGTATGGGGAAAAGTACATATTGTATATGGACAGATTGTTCTTTCAAAGTACCAGCTTGGACAAGGTGGGCTGAATGGTCTCCATCTGTTCTGCAATTTTCTATATCTGCATCCAGTGAAATGCCCTTGATATACATTCCAATGGCTGAGTACTGGGGCTGGTGACTGGATTATTTTAGTTGTCAATAACACTATCGGGTGCATGTTCCAAGTTTCTTGTGAATGAACCAATGGGACTTATATCACCATTAACTTGTTCATCCACATTTAAGACATGTTCCATTTGTGAGACATGTACTTAATTTGTGTAGAACACCTCTATACTTTATTTCTGGAAACTCAACTATAGTCCAATACAAAAAAAACTGTGAACCCCACTAAAACTTAAGTTTTTGTCGATCAACCCAGGGCAAAAATCTTGTCCATCATGTCTATCAATTATTACCTTCTACTTTCTGTTATTATTTTGGTACGTCCTCCTGAAGTGAAAGGCACTATTATAAATGTAATTTGTTGTTGTTTGTTAAACCAATCTTCGATCCAGTTAATTTATAATCAATTATTCCAATAAATCTCAAATCTTTAAAAACTTCACTGGAACTTTTGATACATTTTAAAATCTGAAGTGGACTATATCCAAATCTCATTCATTAATCTGCGACAGTGCAGAAACTATAATAATTGTATTTCCAGTGTAATGAAGCTTCTCAAAACATTTTTTCAGTAGTAATGACATGTTTGCTACTGTACAGTGCATGTAGGGATGATACTGACCTCTACACCACATCTGGAAAATCAGAGACGAAGTTTGCGACCAGACTTTTGTCAAGTAGCTCCTCGTGGCGAAATCCAGGAAAAGGCCATCTCTGGAACCGTTGTGTATCCTATTGAGAGCTGTACGAGAATAAAAAAATGGGGAAGAGATTTTGTATTTGGGAGAGGAGGGAAAGAGGGAAGAAAAATACAACTTCATGGTTAGTCATCATCAGGCACAAACGTAAATCTCTACATTTCAAATGAAATTGGTTACAATTCTGGGTAAGCAAGTCATTTTAATTCAAAAATGTCATAAAAATAAAAATCTTGAGGTGCACAGTGGTGTTGAAAGATATACAGCAGCTTCAATATGGATTCATCAATAAGTCTTTGAATCCAGACATTTGTATCTGGGGTCTTGTTATTAAATTGGATTTAAAAAAANGTATGAACCAAGTAGGAGAATTAATTGCAAACACCTGCTTAATTCATCTGAAATGAATGCAAATTAATTCTCGTTGATATCAACTTTGTTGAATAGTCTTCATTTTAATGCAATTTCATCTCTCTATGGTAAAATGCTCTAAAATAACCCTTTGCCTTATCTGGACTCTAATGTACTCCATTGTAATTTGGATTCTAAGATTTCTTTCATATTTGCCCTTTGCTTCATGATTAGCTAAAACTACTGCTCAAAGATAAAAAGGTTCCTCAAACAAATATTTTGATAAGACACAACTCCTACACCACTGCTTATGGAATAAATGTAACTAGCAGAGGCTATTTTTAACTCCCAAGACAAAACATTTCTTCAGTTAAGACACTGTTGGGCTACTTAAAGCATGAAAGTTCAGCTTAATTTACATAATTTCCTCTCAACTCCACCGTTATTCCTTCACTTGTAAGCAGACCACAGGCCATGAAAATTGTGAAATTCAAACAATCACTAGTTGATAGCAGGAAGTGTTTTATTTTCATACATCTTCATGTAAGCTAGTGGTTGGGCCAAATTCCCTAACCACAGGTGAAAAATTCAATTCACTACTGAACTGAGTTTAAAAGCAGTGATGCCAATTTGAGTTTATCATTTGTGTGCATTACTATCAGAATGTTGCTTTAACAGAACTATGCTTATGTACACTGTCCTGATTGGTAACTGTTGCATAAGGCTGAGATGATACAATTGGAAAGGGGGAGGTGGGATTTTCTAACCTTTGTGGGTGGTGCCTTCTCTACTATCCCTACTGGTGTATTGGCATAAACTTACGTTTTACCTGACAGTGCCATGGTACAAACTTGCATAAGTCGTATCAATTGGGTCCATAACATTCAATATGACTTATGCAAATATGAGTTACAGGCAAACTTGCATAAAGTTATGTATAAGTCAGATTTTATACGACTGACACATAACCCAGTAAACAAGTATAAGGTCCTCATCCCTAACGTGCACTTATTGTACTTGTATTGCCCGATGCCATGAGAATGGGTCAAAACTAGAGTTCCCTCAAATTTTTTTTGGTTATGCGCAGAATGAATTTGGGCTGTGTGCACCACTGTAAAAAAAATCAAAACTTACTCCGAATAAGTGCACGGCCCACAACAGACTGCTGCACGGCTGCACACCCGCGCAGCTTAGAGGTAACAGTGGTCAAGACCTTGTTTCCCGCACTTGTTTCAATGGAATACACATAACTGCAGCTGGTAAGTGTGCATGCCGTGACGGATCAAGACTTCGAGCACTGCCCTGCTCCATACCCCCCACCCTGTCTGTTCCATCACTTCCTATACCCACCCTCTGGAACTCCATCCTCAGAGCTACTCCATGTCACCCCCTTCAATGCTCGTCTCAACACCATCCTCTTTTGACTGTACCTTCGGTCATCTTCCCATCTCCATCTCTCTCTCTCTCTCTAGTCCAGAGCTCAAGCTCAGGTGTATGCCCTTCACTATCCAGCGCACTGGGGGCATCCTCTTGACGTGAAACACGTTATATAAATGCAATATGTTGTTGTTTGTTTCCCATGCTGGTTTCAAATGGAACACTGCGCATGCATACTTCAATGTAGCTGGTAAGTGCAATAGCGGGGTTACGGGTTAGGAGATGATAAGCATGGGATTCGGGACCAAGAAACCTTTACAATTTAGCTGTTTATCCAACTTATAAAATACAACTAGTCGAAAGAAATTTAAGTATTTTTTGGGCAAAATTGAATGCGACTCGGGTGCATATACGACTTAGGCGATTGTATATGATTTAAAAAAAGACAACTTGTGCAAGTTTTACTGTACATTTGGACCATGGCTCTGTAACAGGGAAGATGCACCAACTATGTTCCTTCTAAACTATACACATTTGGGTTGGACAGTAAACAATATTCACAACTTTTGTTTAAAAAAACAATACCAAAAAATCTGAATATCATGCGCTAAGTTGATATCCCCCAAATCATGTTCCAGTACTAATGCCCACTTGGAACAAGGTTTTAGGTCCAATTCAATATAAAAGACAATGTTAAAAATTAAAAGATTTAAAAAAACATTTTGCTTAGAATATACAACTGAAACATTCAATACCACAGTGACCAACCCTAGATGATGGGAAGGAAAGGGAAATATACAACAGTCTGCTGAGTGGACAAGGTTAAATCTCATACAAGAAAATAACGGGTGGCATACATTCCAATTTAGTCCTGAGATGAAATTTCATTACTAATAAATTTCATTAATCACCCTGAAGGAAACTTTCAAGGTAGTAGCTGCAAGCTACCAAATCAGGGTGTAGGTGATGCCACAAGCAATATGCAAATAATGGAACATGAAAATTATTTATTTTTATCCAACATATGTTGGATAACAAATTTATACCACTGCATTTACAGACACTTGTGGTATAAAATGAAAATATCACTTGTGTAAATCTGAAAGCTGTCATGGGCTGGTCTACTCTTCGACCCTTACTGGAGCTACTGAAGGACGAGAATAAACCAATATATACAAAAAACTAAAGCTAGGGATTGAACCCTGTGAGCGTTGCTTTGAACAAAGCACAATGTCATAATTCATCTCACAGGTTAATAAAAAAAACGTTGGTTTCCTTCTTGTATGATTTTTGCACATTGTTAAAAGCAACATGTTATCCAAAAAATACAAATAAAACCTCTAGAGGAAACATCAACACTAATCCAAAACATTTTCAATTAAAGTGAACATGGTTCACAGTTTGGTACATATCTGACTAAACAGAACTTGTATTTACTGTTATTACAGATGGTTTAAATAAAATTTGTCTGACCAGAACTTTCCAGTAAAAAACCCAAATTGCTGTAATGACTGAGTAACAGCAATACAATTTCAATCCCTGTTTGGACTCATTTGGACAATTCAAACAGCCCTGAAAAAGAGACATTTTAAAACGCTGAACATGAATGATTATCTATGCACTGCCATAAAAACCAGCAGGGTTACAAAAGGTTCTATTAATGCAAACTACACTAACGCATACAAACACAATGAAGAACAACTAATAGTGTCATTTCTTTCAGTATTATATTTCTAACACTTTTAATGACTGATAAATGCTATTAATTTCTAGTTTCAATCTCAATCTGCATTTTGGTTTTTGTAATCTACCCTTTTAAAATGCTTTGATAGGATAGTTTAACCAAACATTCCCAGTGTAAATGTAATGCTGTGTAGTTTTGCTGTCCCGGTGACTGTGAGCTTATGCAGCCACAGTCTTGAGTTATCAGTGCAGACGCAGTTAAGACTGCCGGAGATGGCTCAAGGAATCAAGAATGCTTTTCCTGCAAACGTATCTTGTATAGTAAGTTGTGAGGAGTGTATGTCTGGAGTATTTACCAAAACAATTTCAAATAGTGTTTGCAGTTCAAGTAATTCACTGTGCATTGTAACTGGTTCGATTGCTGGCTTTGCGGTTCTTAAGACTCTGATTTCACTGTGTCCTTCAGAGAAAGGACGGTCTCCATTTTTTTGCATTGTTCCAGAGGTTCTGCTGTGTTGCAGTGGTCATGTTCGGAGCAGCAAGGACGTCCATCTAGTTTGGACTTGAAGACTGTCTCTTTCTGATGGTCCTTGCAGAAAGAGTTGGGGCAGAACTGGCAAAAAACAACAGAAAGCTTTCCGCAGACATCACAGTGGTGCCAGGGGCACTCCCACTTCCCTGAAAGAAGGATGACAGAAGATTAGTCCATAATTGAGTCATGGTTGCTAACAGCAGAACAGGACAGTTCATCAAGTGATTAATATTTTTTGTTTCCAGTCAAAATTACACCTGGATTTTCATTGAGCACCAAAGGTCAATAATTTGTGGTATTCCACAATCCCACTTCCCATGAAAATTGAGTTACTCTCTCCATTACCATGAATTCTGATCTAGTATGGAAACAGTTGCATTTTACAATTCAACACAATGGGAAATGGGAAACTGAGGAGAGAAACATGACCGATCATGCAAATCTATTATAGTTCAGGGATTCTGAGTGTATTTAAATAAACTGATGACCATCATCACAATGTCAAGATCTATTGTACCATATTTACTAAAATAAACAATCAACAAAATAAGGCAACTGAAACATTGCATTTCTATAGCACCTTTCACATCGGGAGGATGTCCCAAGGAATTGGACAGTCAAGGGCTTGTACACCAGCTGGGGGTTGGAATCAAGAGGGAAAAGGAGGTGGGGTAGGATGATGACTGAAGGCACAGTCAAAGCGGAAGGTGTTGAGGCAGGCCTTGAAAGAGGCAAGGGAAGGGACAAGAACATTCTGAGTATGAACTGTATTCCATTTTATTCACCTTACAGTTGTTGAGATTATTTTGAAGATATGTGACAGTTGTGCAGCACTTGGGAGAGATTAGCTGCTTCATAAAACTTAATTGCGTGAATGGACAAACTTAATTAAGCGTGAATAGGATTACTACTGAATTGGAAGAAAATAGTTAACGTTCAATAAGTATGTATCCAATTCTTTCATAGCAAGTTATTTTAGAACTTGGTATATCTGAAACGTAAAGTGTTCTCAGTAGTGTAGCATTACAATGTCAAGATAATGACTCACACATCTCAATAGAATACCTTCCTTACAAAGAATATACAGCACAGAAACAAGCTACTCGGCCCAACCAGGCAGTGCTAGTGTTTATACTCCATGAGTCTTCACCCATTCCTTCTTTCCTCCTATGCTCTTATATTACCCTCTCCCTCATGTGAAGGTCCTCTTGAACACATCTACACTATCTGATTCAACCACCACCTCAGGTTGCGAGTTCCACAATCTTATTACCCTCTGTGTGAAGTAGCTCCTCCTAAATTCTCTTTTAGGTCCCTTAGATATTTGTATCTGGTTACAGACCACCAACCAGTGGAAACAGCCTATCTATGTTAACCTTATCAAACCTTTTTATAATTTTATAAATACTTCTATTGGGTCCTCCCTTAAACGTCTCTTCTATAGTGAAAAAAGACCTAACCAATCCAGTCTATCCTGATAGCAGTAACCTGCCAGCCCTGGTAATAATAATAATAATATTTGCATTTGATATAGCGCTTTTCACGTCTTCTCGACGTCTCAAAGCGCTTCACAGAATAGACTGTAAGGTGAATTGACTGTATATTTGTGGGCGAAACATGGCAGCCAATTGCGCACAGCAGTGTCCCACAAACAGTTGTGGATTGAAAATGACCAACTTATTATTGTTTTATTTTGGAGGGATTATTATTCTGCGGTATCATTCTTGTAAATTCCTGAACTGCATCAACTAAAAATCTGACAACACAAAGATATATGGAGAATTATTCATAGCCAACCAAATTGTTTTGGAGTCTTTTTTACCCTGAAAAAAACTTGTTCCCAGGCTATTAATAATTCTGTGGAAACCCCAGTGGACCTTTTCACCACAGAGAGATCAGATTAGAAACTTCTCTGGGTATCAAAAATTCACCAAATGAGAAAATTGGTCTAAAGTCTAAATCTTATGACTTCACAGCACAATGTGTAGAGCATCAAATATAGCAAAGAACTTTGAGGCTAATCACGGTCAATTTGATATTTTATTGCAAGGTGGTGCAACCTTTTGGCTGCTGAGGGCTGGATGTCATCTTTGAGAAACATCCGCAGGCCACATAAGCAATATTTTTGTCTCCCCTCCAGAAACGTAACATATCCGGGTTTTGGAGGAAGCAGGTCGGCAAAATGAAATGGGTGGGGGGGGCGGATAAAATCAGCTTTTTTTTGTTTTCTTTAAGTGTCAGATCACACTTTTTAAAATGATTTAGTATCCTTGCCTAATCTGAAATGTTAACACTGACACTCTATGGCTGTGAGAGACATTTCACTGTGACAATGTAGTTCAATGCATTTTATATTGTCTCAAGATTCAATTTAAATATATTTAGATTTCACCAAAGCTTTCGACAAATTGCTACCCTGGAGATGGGTCCAGAAAATTGGAAGACGCAGAATGCAGGGGTTGAACTTCTAAAGTGAATAGAAAATTGCCTAAGTAGAATTTACAATTATAGAGCAACTTTCACATCAGGAGGACGTCTCAAAGCAATCCGAGGAAGTCTTTTTCCAATAGTGCCATTGCACATCAGTATGGAAGAAATAACTTTTTTTTGGTCAGCCTAGTGTCTGACACATGCGAAACCCATCACCACGCTTAAGAGTATTCCTGGAAATCCCAGAGATCAATTGTTGGAATGGAATGTGCACTCTCTCCCTGGAGGAACCCATCCTTCTTACATAATTCCGGAAAGTATTAGGTGCAGGGGTAACTGCTGGATTCCAACCAGCTAAAACCGCGTAGCTCACCAGATATTGCTGTTTAGCAAGTTTTCCCGCTGCTTGTCCAGTTAGGACCACCCTACCCGTTAAGAGCTTTGGCTTGCAGGGTTAACAGAAGCTGAGTGGGATGACTCCCTGCCCCCAGTGACTGGTCTGCCCTTCCAGGTCCTGCTCGTCGGCCAGGCTAGCTGGGCTGTCATCAGCAGTGCTCTGGAATACTGTAGACCCTTGGCTCAGGAACTGGACTACCAAGACCACCACAGATTCCGACATTCCATAGCCAAGCATGTCACCTTGGAGCCAGTTCAGCTCCAAGAGACCCCTGAAACAGGCTGTGATGGCTATAAAGAAAATGATCCATATTGCACACAACCCCCCCACCCCATATATTGTTTATATGGAATCATAGAAATTGACAATGCAGGATATCATTCAGCCCATTGAGTCTGCATCATCTCTCAGAGCAAGCTGTTTATTCAATTCTACTGCCCACTTTATCTCCATACCACTTAAAACCTTTTTCTTTCATGTAACCTAACAATATTTTTTTAACACGATAAAAAGAAGCTAGAAATGGGCACTGAATCTCAATAGAGTCATGATGAAGACAATTAATTCCAATTTAATTACTTCAAACAAAGTGGAAGTCTGCTCAGAGAGACAGTGGTGGCAAATTGCACTACCAAAGCCCAAGGGGGAATTAGATAGCCATTTGGCAAATAATTCAAATGAGGGATTTAAGAGCATTGCAGAATTACTGCACTCTTTGCCAGTCAAGGGCATTCCTATTTTTGAATTAGGAGGTCAATAATTTTCTGCAATTATTAGCTCAATAAACCAAAATACTATTAGGTTCTTGACAGTTTGATTAATAGTGATGGAGTGCATATAAAGACACTCATCATCATTGTAGGATGCTGTTAATCAACATTAATGAGACACCGCATCGAGCGGTTATGAACCCACGGCTTCATCAGCATCCCAATCAGACTCAGCTTCTCTCCTCATCTGTCTAACTGAATCTAAGAGAATACTATCATATACTTAGTTTTTCACCAAAAAAGTACCACATGGAGTTAATATTTCATGGATGACTGTTGAATTTAAAAGTTTAAGAATTTACGCAATTAACATTTAAGAGATTACACAGGTTATGAACTGCAGTTACCAAATGGAGGTTTTGTAAGACTGAGACAGGATAGGTGATAAGCCTTCGAACAGATTTTTCTGTCACACAGTACAAGCTGTCCTCCATCTCTGCAGCGAAAACATTCATCTTCATGCTCTTTCCTTCCTTCATGTTTAGTTTTACGTTTTCGGATTTTCTTCTTTCCCCTTTTTCCTTTGTCATCCGAACCATTGCTTGCAGTCTGTAAAATTAAAAACGAAAGTAAATGCATGATTGGTTAGCTAGATTTGGGGTAATAAAACTGGTTTCAAACTAGATTAAAAGTTGACTGACTAAAGAAAGAAATATCCATTAGCCCTGGTTTTCTAATAAGAATCCTTGCATTTGAAATAGTGCCTTTCCCAGCAGAAGGATGTCTCAAAGCAATTCAGAGGGCATAATAATAATAATCCTTGCATTTGATATAGTCCCTTGTTACGTCGTTGAGACGTTTCAAAGCGCTTCAAAGAATATATTGTAAAGTAGATTGACTGTATTTTATGAATGAAAACACAGCGGTCAATTAAGAAGTGTCCCACAAACAGTCGTGGTTTGAATGACCAATTTTATTTTGGGCTGGGGTGGGGTGGGAAGAGAGAAAAGGTTTATTACCCCGGGAAAGTGATCCGCTAGTTCCTAGTTACAACTGGGTTCCTAGTTACTGCTGGGTAAACAGAGCTGTGTGGAATAAGGAAACTCGTTTAAGGATTCGCCCCGCTCGGGAATTGAACCCGGTTCCTCTTGCTTGTGAGGCGAGAGCTCTAACCACTACGCTATAAGACACCTTTACACTGTAAAATGTAGTTACTGTAGATTTTGTAGGCGAATGGGATAGTTCGCACACAGCAATGTTCCCATAAACAGCCATAAAGTGAATGCCCAATTTTATCTGGGGAATTGCTGAGGCAGCAAAAAAGCCCAAATAAGCCAGCGAGAGTCCGAGTGAGGGAGCGAGCCATCCCATTTCCTTCAAGATTTCTTCAATCTTTCTCTAAATCATTTTAGTTGAAGAGATTATCCAGTTCTTTTTATGAACATTTTTAGTTGCACCAACGTAGGCTGTTTCACATGCTCATCATCCTTTCAATACAAAAATCCTGCAATTCCGCTAGTTTATTATTTTGAATACAAACCATCCTGTTCTTCAATTTTATAATAATAATCTTTGCATTTGATATAGCACCTTATCAAGTCTTTGAGATATTTCAAAGCGCTTCACCGAATATACTGTGAAGTGAATTGATTGTATTTTTGTGGGGGAAATGCTGCCGCCAATTGTGCACAGCAGAGTCCCACAGCAGTCGTTAACGTTTAGTTACTTATTGAAGGAATTATTACCCTGGAAAGCGATCCACCTTTCCACATTTGCAGATGTGGAAAGGTGGATCTGCAGCACCACATCTGCAGATAGTCTTCTCATTGCCAAGACAATCCAGGTTGTAATAAGACTAATAACCAAGTTCCTACTTACTAAGGTAAACATAAGCGTGAGGAGTAAGGAAACTTGCCTAAGGTTTTGCTCTGCCCAGGGTCCTCTCACTTGCGAGGCGAGTGCTCTAACCAGTTCTACAGAATTCCAGATTTTGAAACATTAGATGCCAAATTTTCCTCACAGAAGCCATCCTTTAGTTATCGTCCTTTTCAATGAATTAACCCAACATCCTCCATCAGAAGATCACAAGAGAGATTCAGATGAAGGTCTTTCAGACCATTTGCTCTCATCCTTTTGAAAACAAATTAAGTGATCCCAAAACCTAACTAGATTTAAATGTGACGATGGTTTAAAAATTATTCCTGGGTCGAGGAGAGCACAAGTTTCCTCTTTGGCTAATTAGGACCAGAAAAACATGATAAGCAATAAAAAAGTTACAAGGTACCCAAATGACTAAAAAAACACATTTTAAAAGTCTGATTTAAAAAAACTGGAAGAAGGAAATACAATGTACACTTATTATAACGCCTTTCATGTCAGAAGGATGTCAACAAATTCTGTCTGGGCACTAGAGCGGAGGGTGGGATTTGAAGAGGGGAACAGTGACCAAAAGCGTGGTCAGACATATATTTTCCACTTACCTGGAGTAGGTGCTCCACCTACTGGTACATATCGAATGTTCCTCGATT
This sequence comes from Callorhinchus milii, assembly GCF_018977255.1. Taxonomy (NCBI): domain Eukaryota; kingdom Metazoa; phylum Chordata; class Chondrichthyes; order Chimaeriformes; family Callorhinchidae; genus Callorhinchus; species Callorhinchus milii. The sequence continues at coordinate 65,796,674 of NW_024704742.1, forward strand.
AATGCAAACAATCAAAAAAGACAAATTTTGCCCTATTACTTCCTTATTGTTCATACAGTTATATGCTTTCCTTCCTTACAGAATAATTAAGCATACCTTTGGTCTAACTCCGAGGAATCCACTGCAATTGGGTGCACCACATTTGCAGATAGTCTTCTCGTTGCCAAGACAGTCTAGGTTGTAATTAAAGGTGAGCTCAATCCCTATGAATGACAAATAAATAAAAATATGCATTATAACTGCCACAAACACCTTTTACAATATGAGAAGAATGACTTGGGTGGAAGAACAGACCTTTTATCAAAAATCCGTCCACTTGATATAATAAATCTAAGGTATATCTAAAAACTAAATAGATATTTGTTAGGTCAGGGTATTAAGGGATATGGGGCAAGGGCGGGTAACTGGACTTGAGGTACAGATCAGCCATGATCTTATAAAATGGCGGAACAGGCTCGAGACCTACTCCTGTTTCCTTTATCCTAATCAATGGAAATAAAACAAATAAACAAGACACAAATTGGCTTTACACAGATAACCTCAAGCTAGAAGGAAATAAATACCAAATTCTTACTGAGCATGTTTCTTTACTGTCAGTGTAACACTGCCAGAGTTTTTACAGATTTACTGTTCAGAAAATAGCCTAAAGTGGGAGTGAATCCATTGAGAAATTTAGGAGTCAATTGGTAGTATTTCCACCTCTTGAGTCAGAATGTTGTGAGTTCTAAGGCCCACGTTGAGATGTTCAGCTCATACTCCAGGCCAGTGTTTCTCAAATGCGGTCACATGCATCTCTTGTGGGGCCACAGCAGCCCCAGGGCTATGTGGAGGAACAGTTGTGGAACACAGTGCATGGTAGACCTTGCAGATCGAACGTGCGCGGAGCCCATTACTTCGGAGGAGCTGGCCAGGTTACAGCTCCTAGGGAGCACCGCAAGGGTGGGGGCTGGTTGGGCATGCGTGAGCTCCCTTCCAGTCTCTCAGACTGGTTTGAGAAGGGGAGAGAGGGAGAGAAGAGTAACGCGGATTATGAAAAGTCGCACCGCAGCCGGCAGTATGTGTTGGTGGCTGCATACCAAGATCACCAGATAAATTATTGGTTTAGGCTGACATTGGAATGCAGCACTGTATTGTTGGACATTAAATATAGGTCCCAGACGCCAGTTCAGGTTGGCATTAAAGATCCCATAATAAGAAAAGTAAGTTTTCCCTAGTGACCTGACCAACAAGTCACCACATTAAAAAATTGATCATTCACCATGTGACATTATTGTGTCTAAATCGCCTGCTGCGTTTGGCTACAAATACAGTCACTAATACTTTACAGAAATATACTCTGAAGTGTTTCGGGATGATTTGGTCTGATAAGATTCTATATCAAATGAAGATTTTTTTTTACTGGTACATTGTCTGGAATAGATCTTCTCCACAGTATATTTTGCGAAGTGATAAGGCGCTATATCAAATGCAAGGATTGTTATTATATAACAATATTCCTGACATGAAAGGAACAATACAATAGTAAATTGTACTGTAGTCAGAAAACTGAAAAAGAGAGCTCAAACATGTAATTGAGTGATGTTACTGTACAACGGATGAATTCTCACCAGCTGCAAGTTATTCAACTCAGCCATAAGCCAACAAGGACAACTAGGAGGTGAGAAAGTATGTTCTTCTAGGGAAGGGTAGGGAGGGGGGAAAAACATAGCTTGCAAAAGTTGGCAAGTCCCCTTTGAAATTCAGTGGTAAATCAACTACACACCTCAGGTGTAAAATCAGCAAACTGCATTGATCATACGGACTGCAGTAGATGAGCTATCTTCAATCTGAGTTTGCCTCTGATGTTACCGGTGATACACTAATCACTGATTGTGTTTAATTATTTTTGGAGAGAAACATGATATTCTGGCAAGTGAAGTTTTCAGCAATTGGCTGCACTAAAAACACAGCTGGTGTAAATCTAAGCCTTTAAAGTTTAAAAATCTCTGGTGGCCTGCTCACATTTTAATGATTAACAGAACTGACTACTTTGTCATCTGTGTCCAATCAGTTTAAAATAAAAGAAAATCACACTGTTGGCACTCAGTCAGTGAGCAGTGCCCCATTTGACCACCATGCAAGCAGGTGGTGAAAACATGGCTCCTGCCAAAGCTGGATTTTCGTTTGAAAGATGTGGTGTGGGGATGTTGAGGGTGCATTAACTAAATAGTCTTCAATTTGGTTTAATTATTTAGCTCCTATAAATGTTTCAGTCAAACTAGTTCTTTCTTTACAGCAATGGTATTCCATAGTATTACACAGTGGTGATAAGACTCTAATATTATGATTTTCTAATATAATCCTTGCATTTGATATTGCACCTCATTAAGGTCGGAAGGGTGTCTTGAAGCACTTTACAAGATGAGAATGAATGTTAGTGAATGTACTTTTTAGGCTGAATCAATGTTCCAGTCATGAAATGAATGACCATTTTTTTTAAATCTGGGGGATTATTGGCCAGGATATTAGGGAGAAATTCCTTTATCTTTTTTAAATAACGTCCCCTGAACAGACCGACGAGGCTCAAGTTCAGGATTTCATCTGAAGGATAGCACCTCCGACAATAAAGCTCTCCCAGCACTGCATTGGAGTGAAAGTTCAAAGTCCACACATGGGGCTTCAACCACAACTTTCTGACTCAAAGGTGTGAGTGCTACCAATGGACCCAGGCTGACATCTAATTTTACCTACAATAGAATTTTTTTTCAAAAAAGGTAAGGCAGTTGCTTCATGAATTCCTGGCTCTTTGCCAAATCTCTTAAAACACTAGTAACTGAGGGCATTGTAGCTGGAAATTCCGATCCAATTGAGGCTAAGCCCATTTCCCAATCATTTGCTTCCAACTGGGAAAGACACAATAGATACTACATATTTACTTTCTCGTCCCCTTGCTCTGAGAACTAGTACAGACTCAATGGGCCGAATGGCATCATTCTGCACTAATTTTTATGATTCTATATGGATGGTAAGGGCCTGTAAATTGCACTAGCTTGCTTTTGATCTTCCCGTGGAATGTATTTTGAAGCAGGTGAAGTGAAAAGATCAACAACAAACTATTTGATTTTATAATCCCTACATCTTGGAAGGAGATGGGAAAGTTAATTACTATAGAATTTCTATTACTTAGCAGTCATTTTTTCTCGAATTAAGATAAGCATCATAAGTCAAAAGTAATGTAGTGTGCCTCCACCCAAGCAATCAAAATTTAAGTTACAACTTGTAAAACTATGTAATAAAATTGGATGAGCTCATGTCGACTATAATATCCTACTTGCCAGACTACCCCAGCTCCTCCCTACACAAAGTGCAGACTATTTAGAACTCTGCAGCTTATGTCCTCTCCTTCAACAGATTTCATAAACCCATCACCCCCATCCTCGCTAGATTCCACTAGCTTCGCTCTACCTTTACAGCCTTCTGTGATCCTAGTACCCTGGACGTTCCCTCCATTCAGCAAACATTGGCCTTCCCACGGCCACTCAAACAACAATAAATTGCATTTATGTAGTGCCTATCATGTTGGGAGAACATCCCAAGGCAATCCACCCTACTATTGGTACATAACCGTTCAGTCATTCTGCTGCTGCTCTCTGAAACTGCATCCCACCTGCCTTGCCTTCAAAACCCAGCTTAACCCATCTCTTTAGACTGTGCTTTTGGTGACCTATCGGTCCCTCAACTCTCCACACCACCCCCACCCAAAGGCTCCCAGTCATTTGCATGCAACAACAACAACAACAACAAGATTCCATTTATAAAGCGCCTTTCACGTCACGAGGACGTCCCAATGCAGTGCTTTGAGATGTCCTCTTGATGTGAAAGGCATTATATAGACGTGAATTGTTTGTTAAAATGGATTATGAGGGTCTAATTGCAGGCTTCAAAAACAGATTCCCTTTTGTGAACCCTGAGAGTACCCAGATACATTTTAGACTGACTACGGAAATCCACGCGGAATACTCATACACTTCTGTAAAGTTGGATTGTAGTTAAAGAAGGTTCGTCTCAGGAGAATGGTGCCTCAGCAGAGTTCCTATAGGTCATCTTGAAGCTCATCCAAGTAGTGCAAGATTCACTCCTTACAAAACGTTTTGTGAATCTCACAAATTGCTCTACAATATTTGAAAGATCTGAATTATTATTTATGAGAACATCAATGGTGTAACCTACCTGCTGGAATGTCACAGACAGAAAATAGTCCAACCCGAGTCTCTCCATTCACAGTCCATTTCTGTGTTTCACAGTTGGGCTGACAACTATGGTTCATAAAGCGAGAATAGTTCCCTTTTGGACCAGCATCAATTATTCGGTCCTGAAACAAAGCAAATCATTAAACTATTATTGTAGGACAGTAAGGCTTTAAATAAAGTCTGCAGAACTACCATACAATAGGACAAGTACCTATAATAATAATAATCCTTGCACTTGATATAGCGCTTTTCACGTCGGGAGGACGTCCCAAAGCGCTTCACAGAACACACTGTAAAGTGAATTGACTGTATATTTGTGGGCGAACGCGGCAGCCAATTGCGCACAGCAATGTCCCACAAACAGTCGTGGGTTGAAAATGACCAATTTATTATTGTTTTGGGTTTTGGAGGGATTATTATTAGGCTCTGTGTGGAGTAAGGAAACTTGCCCAAGGTTTCGCCCTCTGCCTGGAATTGAACTCAGGTCTCTCGCTTGCAAAGCGAGTGCTCTAACCACTGAGCTACAGGGCTCCACTAATACTAATAATAATCACTTACAGTGCCTTGGGACGTCCTACCACAGTGAAAGAAGCTATATAAATGCAACTTTTTGTTGTTGTTGGCAAGAGGGACTCTGAATTGTTTTTATCCTACTTGACAACTTTCTCTTCTCCCTTTTCCAGCTTGACTCCCATTTTCCCCTTTTATTGGCTACGTTTTCAAAGTCGTCAATCATCCTCTGGTACCTCTCACAAGTGGCGGCTAGGAATTAAATGTCACCCCTCTATTTTACACCTTAGTAGCATGGTAGCTGAGTCTAATCCTGCCGTCACCCAAAATCCACACACATGCCCTTTCTCTATTACAAGTTGCTTCTTTCTACTTTGGGCTAGATTTTGTTCTTAAACTATTTCAGGGTTAACTAATTTCAATATTGTATTTTTATTAGATTTTTAATTAAGCTACAGTGAGGACGACGAGAAGGAATGAGAAAAGGAAATCTAAAATGAACAATTATCCGTAGAATGCGTTATCTACCTTGTTTTGGTACCTCCATTGCTTTAGACTGCTTTAAGACCCATGCAAATTTGCAGTTAATGTAAACATGTACAGTCTACACAGAGACCAACATGCTGAACTGGGCAGCAGCAGGTACGGTGGGGTACAGGTTTCTTTAGGTAAAACTTTATTTTTTAGTTATTTTAGCTTTCAGCCATAATTGTCTCCACCTCAGTGAGGTTCAGCTCCATATCTGATGTTTCTCTGTAATTAGCATTGAAACCATTAATCCTTAGTTACTATTATTTCCATCCTTTAATGTTTGTGGTCATTTTTTAAGCCCTGTTTATATCTCTATTTGTGCAACATCTAAGCACTTGGTTATACTTTGTTAGTGCATAGGTATATGGGGTATAATGATAATAATAATAATCATCCTTGCATTTGATATAGCGCCTCATCACCTCTTCAAGACGTCTCAAAGCGCTTTATAGAATATACTGTAACGTGAATTGACTTTTTTTTGGTGGGCAAAACACTGCAGTCAATTGCGCCCAGCAGTGTCCCACAAGCAGTCATGGATTGAAGTGACCAATGGAAGGTGCTATACAAATGCACCTGAAAGGTGCTATACAAATGTAATTTTGTATTGTACTCCCATTATGCTACTGGAAAGCAATTACCTAACAAAATTTTTTACTTAAGTACAGTATAAAATAATTTTAGATACCTTTTAGATACCTTGGAATAAGATCTGGGCCAATATTGATCTTTCAAAACTTTATAATAATAATCCTTGCTTTTGATATAGCGCCTAATCACATCTTGGAGACGACTGAAAGCACTTCACATGTAAAGTAAATTGATTGTATATATTTGTGGGTGAAATGCAGCAGCCAATTGCACACAGCAGTGTCCCACAAACAATCATGGATTGAAGTGACCAATTTTTTTTAAAAAAAAGGAATTATTACTCCTGGAAAAGTGATCCGCCAATCGACTAACAAGGGTTTCTACTTACTGATAGGTAAACAAAGACTTTAGCACCAATACAATCAATTACAACAACACCGTGCACTTATATAGTGCCCTCTGCTGAGGGTAGTGTCTCAGCGTGCTTAACAGTGGTGGAACCTGACTCCAAACCGGGGGGAGTGGGGGGGGGGGCGTACGCACGGTTGAAGAGGAAGGTTTTTAGGCGGGACTTGAAAAAGAGGAGAGACGGGGCAAGGAGGAGGGAGTCAGGGAGAATGTTCCAGAGTTTCGGGGTGTAGTGGCTGAGAGTTAAACCTCCGATGGTGGGGCAGAGGGTGAGAGGGCTGAGCAGGAGGCTGTTGTGAGTCGAGCGGAGGCGCCGGGTGGTGGATTGGAGAGTGAGGAGGTCGGAGAGGTAGGGACGTGTCAGAGAGAAGGGATTTGAACACGAGTGTGAGGATCTTGAAGTTGATGATGGGGAGCCAGTGGAGCCTGTCCAGAACTGGGGTGCCCCACAGGTGATGGGGCGGGGGCAGGAGGAGAAACCATTTGCCAAGATGAAATGGAGGCGGTTGATTAAGTAGGACTCAAACCAGGCAAGTGTGGTCCCACTGAGGTGGATGAGGGAGGAGAGGCGGTGGAGGAGAATGGCGTGGTTGACTGTGTCGAACGTGGCAGAGTCCAGGAGGACGAGGAGCCAGAGAGAGCTCTGGTCAGATAAGAGAGGACGTTGTTTGTGACTTTGATAAGCGCTGTCTCTGTGCTGTGGGCAGGGTGGAAACCAGACTGCAGGGACTCGAGGAGGGAGTGGAGGGAGAGATGTGACCAAAGTTGACCTACAACAATGCGTTCCAAGACCTTAGCAAGAAAGGGTAGGTTGGAAATGGGATGGTAGTGTGAGAGATTAGAGGGATCGAGGGTGGTTTTTGAGGAGGGGTGTGTTAACAGCGGTTTTCAGGGGGAGTGGAACAGAGTCTGAGGAGAGTGGCTGGTTGACCGTGTCGGCCAGCAGGGGGAGAAAAGGAGTTGAGTGACTAGCAGCTGGGTGGGGAGAGGGTCGAGGCAGCAGGTTGTGAACTTCATCTGGGTGATTGAGGTTGATTGGGAGGAGGGAGAAATGAGGGCAAAGGAGTGTAAGGAGGGAGGAGTGGCAGGAGCCGTGGCAGAGGGAGAAGGGGGCGTGGATGGTCTGAGTGGGGTGGAAGGAGACATGGGAGAGGTGGGGGGGGGGGGAAAGGACGATGCAGCCAAGCAGATGTTTTCAATCTTTGAAGTAAAGAAGTCTAAGATCTCTGACTGTGAGGAGGGGGCTTGAGGATGTGCATGGAGGAGGTGATGGATTGTAAAGAAAATATTCAACAAATCCAAACCATTCTCTCACTTTAAAATAATCACTTGCTTAAATTCCCCCATCCAAATAATTTGATGGAAGTTAACTTAATGTAAGATTGAATTTTTTCTCTCCAATACCTTATCAAGAGTGAGCATGTAGAAATTGGCGATATCATGTTCCTGGGCAAATCGAATTCTTGCTCGGCACTCATCCTCGTCAATCACTTCTCCAATGTACTCATTTACAAATACTCCCTGGAGGAATCAAAACATGCACTGATGGAACATTTTCAAGCAAGAAAAAGCCATTTTCACATTTCAAAACCTTTTTTTTNAGATTGTTCATTAGAATAGCATACTTCCAATCCCAAATAGCTGCCCTTCCAGATATGCTACAAGTCATTCCCCACCTAATGGCAGTAATTCGAGGGCATCAATTTATGATAATTAGTAAACATGCAAGTAGAGGAGGTTTCGAGAATTTTTAACACAGAAGTTATAATATGGAATGCCTACCAGAAGCGGTGATTGAGGCAGAATCATATTAGCTTTTAAGAATACCTTAAAAGAATCAGCTCTAGGGGTTTGGGGCAAGGCCATGTAAACAAGAATTAAAGGATTGTTTTGGAGTGAACTGGCACAGAAATGATGGATTGAATGGCCTCTGTGTGCCATCAAATCCTATGGTTTTACTGATCCTCTTCCAGATCTCTCCCACTGTTATTCTGTAACTCTAATAGTTACTGTGTCAAAATACAGAAATTCATCAATAATTTTTTATCTTATAGGAAGCACCTAAAGAGGCATATCAAAAAAGTTGGACACTGCAGTTTTCAACTGACGTCCTAACAGTATGATATTGCATTTCAGGGGCATCAGGAAAGCAGTACCGTTGGGACTGCCTCATATTGATGCTGCTTGATTAAGCAATTTCTGGGTAGAGAAAACATTATGAAAAATACTGAAAACAATTTAATAGTGTTCCAATTATTCTTCACTAATCTTTGTAGCCCATGGGAGTTGAGTGACTTAGGGTAACACAAGAAAATAGTTATAGCTGATAAATGGCATGATCATGATCATAAATACACTTAAAGAGAAAAGGAAAAAAAGGAAAGTGCAACAATTACTTACCTTTTTTATACCTGTCTTTGAAATCAGGCCCCAACCCTTTCCAACAGTTTTGACAACCTGAGTTTCAGGGTATTGACGTTTGGTAAAGCACTGGTTTTGGCATTGTCCAGCAGCTGGGCAGACAGATGGATGACATTCATACATTAACATTCTGTTCAGACACTCTGAATCCAGGCCACATGGGTTGTCATCAGTAGGCTTACAGTTGCACCTTGGGATCTCTGAAATATCAGCTGTGTATATCTGCACTCTTCCAAAAGATTTATTGATCTTTTGAAGCCAAAGAAGAAAATAATTAAAAACTCATCGAAACTCAAAAATAGAAGTAATTTATAGTGTTGAAATGAATGCACAATTAACCAATTTGAATACAATAGCTTTATTCACATATAGTATACAATTATATGTAACTCGTTTTCACTTTTTTTAACAATACCTTTTCATAAAGAACATGCTAAAATACAACACAACATTATAAAGGGGGAATATGTAAAACATTTATCTATACACCTTTTCAGAACTCACTCATCAGAAGTAACTGAAGTGCGAGCAAGCTAAGAGGACAGGATCAGCTCCATTAAAAAAAAATCTTGCCAATATTCACGCACCAGTACAATGGCCAGATGGTATACTTCTGTGCTCAAATATCTATGATTCTATTCGCTGTCAATACTTGCACACGAATGGTAATTTTGGGCAAGTGCTGGAGAGCAGCCCATATTCCATATGCCAGTGTCTTTAGTAAAAGGGTAAAGCAAATAAAACAGTTGACTATTGCATTCCTACCTTTATGGGTTTATACGGTGGAGGTTTTCTACCATTGCGCTCATTTTCCTGAGCCTCTCTCGTCTCTCGCTGAGCTTTGAGATCCTGAAAACGGTCTCCAGCTTCCTGTAAAGCTGCAATATTATTTTCATTAAAAACATTGTAATGAAGTACAAATGTTCACTTTATGATCATAAAAAGTGACAACTGATTGTGCTGCTAAAGAAAACAGGCTTGTGGCAACTGGAAATGAAAGACGATCTGCTAGCCATCAAGATTCCTTCCCCACCTCGTTCCCCTTCTAGCCGACAATATCAACCTCTCCCTCTCCACTGGCACAGTAGCCTCTCTATACCACTCTCTCTTCCATTCCCCCACCCAACCCTCACCAGCATACCTATCCATAATGAAGCACTTACTATCCATGTTCTCATCCTAGATGAGCACATCAATATTCTTGGGCTTAGGGAAACCTGGCTCTCCCCCCCTCATTGAAGCCTCCCCTTCTGGCTACAATTTTCCCCACACCTCATCCAAAGTGGCAGCGGGGTGGCATTCATTTCCCAAACTTCCCTTGGTCTATCCCCCTATTACTCTGGCTGTTTCTCCTCCTTTGAGCACCTCACCCTCTACCATCCCTCCTCTCTCTCCTCAAAATCCTCCTAGTTTACTGGAGGAGGTATGATCTCCTGGCTCCTTCCTCACTGATATCTCCTCTCTCCTCTCATCCCTGTCCCACTGCACTGAACACCTGCTCATAATGGGTGATTTCAATCTCCACCTCAACTACTCTTGCATCATCTCCTCAGATTTCACTGCCCTCTCCTCCCTAAAGCTCACCCTCCACATCAACTCGTCGACCCACTACTGTGGCCACCCCCTCGACCTCGTCATTACACATGGCCGAGACATTTCCGATTACGGACAAGGCCACCTCGGACCATTTCCTCATCTCCCTCTCCTCCCGCATCCCCCTCGCCTCTTCCAAGCCCTCCACCATTTTTTTCCACCCTTGGAAAAAGTTTCCCCATGTCCTTCACAAATGCCCTCTCTCCCTCGGACCTTCCCTCCCTCTGGTCCTCCACTCGCAGCGATCCTGATGCTACCATCAAGCTGTTGACCGTCTCTCCACAACATTCAATTCCCTGGCTCCCCTGAAATCCACTGTTTCCAAATCCACTCACTCCCCCTGGTATAAGTCATGTCTACTCATTTAAAACACAAACCCGGATTTTCTAACACAGATGGCAAAAATCCGTCCCCGTGATTCACCGCCAGCTGTAGCTTGAACACCTCCTTGCCTACTGCCTCTCCCTTTCACAGGCCAAAACTGACTTTTACTCTAAAGTCATCCTGGAGGCCAAAAACAACCTAAATACACCGTTTCCCACTGTCTATCACCTCCTCCGTGCACCCGCTCAAACTCCCTCTATCCTCACATAAAATGGCAGGTGTGAAGAGGTCCTAGACTTCTTCGCCTCAAAGAATGAAAATATCTGCTTGGCTGCATCGTCCTACCACAACCCCACCCCCCCCCCACGTCCCCTTCCACCCACCCAGATCATCCACACCAGCGTCTCCCTCCGCCACGGCTCCTACCACTTCCCCTTCCTTACACTACTTTGCCCCCATTTCTCTCCTCCCAATAAATTGAAGCTATCGCAACAGTGATCAGTAGCAGTGAGTAAGGCAAGCGAGATGCTGGGCTGTATCAAAAGGGCGATATTGAGACGAAATAGTGAGGTAAAACTGCCGCTTTATAAATTACTGGTGCAACTGCACTTGGAATACCGTATGCAGCTCTGATCACCGCAATATAAAAAGGATATTGCCGTGATTGAGAGGATACAGAGGAGGGCAACCAAACTGTTTGAGGGGATGGAGTGACGGGACTACGATTAAGTAAACTGGAGACGTTCACACTGAAGGAGAAGGTTGAGCAGCAATATGATTATGGTCTTTTAGATTCTGAAGGGAATAGATGATTTAGACCATGATAAACTGTTTTATCTTGTAGTGAACAGTAGAACCAGAACAAATCTGCGGAAACACTACTTCAGTCAGCGAGTAGTAAACTTATGGAACAGGCTTCCTACGGTCAGTGGAAGCAGAAAATATAGTTTCTTTCAAGAAAAAAAGATCTATTTCTGCTAGAAAATAGTATCTCAGGATACAATATATAGTTTGGGATACGACATGTCAAGCGACTGCTAGGATTGTGGAAGGCAAACTAGATGGATCTTGGTTTTCTTTCACTGAGCAAATTCTTATGTTCTCCTTACTCTCTTTGCTGGTCGACCCACTCTTTCCTTCTTCAGTCTATACTTCTTGCTCCACTTCCACTTCTGATCCTTTCCTGGTTTCATTCTAATCTATCCCAGCATCTTCAGCGCGCCTCTTCAAATAGTTCTCCTCCCATACCTGAACAGTCTCTTGCGGCATTCCTCAGGGATTTATCCAAGGTCCTCTCCACTATCTATTTGCTCTCCTTAAGTGATATCACCCGTGAGCCTAGAGTTCATTTCCACACGAATGCTGATTTGACCCAACACTCTCTATTTGCCTCTACCCATGATTCCAGGACTACTGCTGTTCTGACCAATTGCTGGATAAACATCACGTCCTGGATGAGTTCCAACTTTCTTTAGCCAAACGTCAGTAAAACCAAGGCTCTCCTTGAACCTTATGGAAGCTCACTCCATCTTACTGAGCCAGTGTGAAACCTCAGTAATTGATAACTGAAGCATGAAATACTCCCTTTCAGCTATTATTTCAACAATTATAACTCAAAACTCTGAATTATAGTATTTTGTTTAACATGGTTTTCTTATTCCAAATGATAATGCAGTGACCATTTCAGCTATTCGCGAAGTCGAGAGCCTAAAAACACAAAAATATTTTCAATTAACCATTACTTTCATTATAGTACCTTTTTTGAAGGCTTTGCTGAGGCCTTTGATTTTGTTGTCTTTGCATCCTTTATCCCCTTCCATATAGGGAAACACACGTGCCCGATGAGTCCAAAAGTAGTCGTTTGATCCAAAGAAATGAACTGGAAACTCTCCAATCTCATGTTTCATATTCTGAATGTTTGTGGGAACGCTCCTTGGGTGGCAGATCTCTGCTGGCCACCACCTGTATTCGGGGGGGGAAAAAATTATTTGAGATATTCGTTTCAAAAACATGATCTTAAAGAGGTTTTCAACTTCAGTCAAATGAAGCAAAGCATCAAAACAAATCAACTCTAGTCTCCAGAAACACATAAAAATCCATTCAGTTTCCAAATATTATAGCAACACAATTCAGCAATATTTACAATGAAAATGTCAGGCAATTATACACAATTCATATCCAGGACAGAATTCCAGAGAGCAGGGTAAATGGCTGAAGACCCACCCAATGGGGTGGATAAGGGCGGGGGATATGAAGTAGAACAAAGATCGTTCAACTAAAAACTTCAGGTTAATATTTCAAGTATACATTCATTTTATTCTGGTAAATGTGCAGTGCACATTCACCATTTTCTGCTTTTATTTCAGATTTCCAGTATTTTCTGTATTGCAATGTGACAGAATGAAACTGAATTATAGCCAATCTCTGCAAATGGAGATAGAAAAGCACAACTAATCAGCAAGCGTTCTTTCTTATTTTAAAATGCATTAAAATGCTCACTCTTTGTATTTATTCAAATTACTTTCATTTTAACTTCCCAATTTATATTATCTCAACATGAAATCACTGGTCAGCATTCCTCCGAATAAACACTGAGGTTTTACCCCAGCACAACACTAAGTGATATAGATTACACGGTAACAATTCCTTATAAATATAACATTAGATTTTTCAAAACAAAAAAATTATATTTATATTGTGCCTTTCATGTCAGAAGGGCACCTCAAGGCGCTGGACAGTTAAGGGTTTGCACCCGAATTGGGGTTTGGAATCAAGAGGGGTGGATGGGAGGGCGGCCGAAAGCACGATCAAAGAGGAAAGTCTTGAGAAGGGCCTTGAAGAAGGCAAGGAAAGGGGCGAGACAGAGGGATTCCTGGATCGAGTTCCAGAGAGTGGTGGCAGAAAAGCTGAAGGACTGGCTGCCAATGGTGAGGTGAGCAGGGTGGGGAACATGAAGCAGACCAGGGAACATAAAGCAGGCCAGTGGATGCTGAGTGGAGAGGTTGGTATGGTGTTAATAGGTCACCGAGGTAGGGAGGAGCAAGGCCGTGGAGAGCTTTATAAGTGAGGATGAGGAAAAATGACTCTGGGACTCAAACGGTTTCCTGCCATTGGAATTATGTATTTAATTTATACCTTCGTAATGCATTTTCATAGTTCACATGAAACAAAAAAGTTGTTTGAACTGACCTATAGCTTCCCAGTTTCACCCATATGATGTCTTTATAGTGTGGTTTCTTGCCTGCTTTGCAATCATTGCAATACCAGCTGCCTTCTGGCATGTCAATATTGAGGCACTCCGGGTGAAATGCGGCTGGACAGGACTCACAGCACAACAGGCTGCCCCCTGCAGGAAATACAAGACCTTTAGAGAAATCTATAACACAAAATCCATTATTCATCAAACAAAAATAACCTTTTACAGTAAGAGTGGAAGAAGGTTTTGTGAATTTCAAAACACAGATACCTTTTTGCCTGTGCTTTGGTTCAGTTTGTCTCTGGGAGCAACCTTGATGACTTGCTCAATCCTCTGACCAGCAGCTCTCCTTTTCCATTAATATAAAAAGGTACAGCTTGTACTTATCCAGGCCGGAGTCAGCTACGAATTAAGGCTCAGAGTTGAGGATTTCTCTGTACTACACTACATCTACACTATATCTCCCAGCTTCATTGATGAGCCAGTTCAGATGATCAATTATCAACAGTACTTTGTATTATTGCATACCAGCTTAGATAGTGACAGATGTGACCATGTGGAGCCACAGGCAGATTCCAATTTATCTTTTTCCCATCACCACATTAGCAGACAGAGTACTCATTTTAAAATCCTGAAGAGTGGAGAGCCGAACAGATCCACTGGAATTTCGACTTAGAACCTTTTGCATTTGGTGTTCAGCCAACTAAGTAGTCCAGGGCGTTAGATTAATGGAATTTTATGAAAACCAGTGATATTTTTCTACAAATGGATTCGGACTCCATACACTGAATGTGAAATAATGAGATACGTTCTTTATTTATAATAATAATAATCCTTGCATTTGATACAGTTCCTTATCAGTTGTTGAGACGTCTCAAAAGCACTTCACAAGATTTTACACAGTAGCTAATTTGCTCACAGCAACATCCCACAAACAGCCATGAAGTGAACGACCAATTTTATTTGGGGCATTGCTGGCCAGGATACTGTGAGAAACTCCCAGCACTTTTTCGAATGGTAGACAGTTACTGAAGAGACTATGCATATATATATATAATATATATATACACACATGCACACATATTTGCAAAAGAGCATTATCAAACAATTTAGGGGCACATGCAGCACAAAGAGAACAGGCAAGGAAGTAGGGTTAGATATTAAGTGTCAAATGTGGGGAAAAAACATCAGTTCAGATTTGGACCCCCAAAAAACTGCTTTTTGCCAAGCCATACATATGGAGAACCCTTGGTAGTTTGGTTCAGACTCTTAAGCACCATGATGAGTTTCTGCATGTGTCAGCTGACCAAAACACGTGTGTTGTAACTTTCTAGGATCTACTTAAATACTTTATTTTCAAGTTTAAATTTAATTTCAAAACAAATGATGCATATTTGAATTTGTTACTTTTATTAGTTTGGAAATATTAAATGTATTCAGTCCCAAAGATGTAAGTTTTAATTTATATTGTACAGGTCTTGAGGGCCTGCTAAATATCAATGCAGCAGATACAAATTGTAAGAGAAATCAAACAATTTCAAGTAATGCAAGGACAAGTAAAAAAGTAAAAGTAGTTAAACTTACCTTTTGAACACACAAAGCACCAGCTGACATTAACATGAGCATGGTGACTATAGCCCTTTTTTGGAACAAAATGGCTGGTGCAGATAATACTGTTTGCTGCCAGCACCACAGAACCTGCCGCAATACAGGTCTCTCCTCCATGATAAGCAACAGGACAGCGGACACACCGCATCATTCTTCCTGATAGGATACAGAGAAAATTTAGCATTATGCTTTAAATATAACTGCAAGCTTCCTAAAGCTCCATTCACCCATATTTGTTATTGAAATGTACCAAAACTAGTTTTAAAAAGACCCTTGGAAATACTTAAGTCTGAAGAACTGTATTTTTCTTCTTTAAGTAGAAATAGCCTCCATTTTTAAATGACACATTTGAGGCTTGCTGTTAACCGTTGTAATTTTCATTGTTAAGAATAATTTTTAATCTGAACCATTTTTCAGAGGAACTGCAAATACACAATAATTACGCAGAACATTATGATGCATATTTGAATTTGTCACTTTTACTAGTTTGAAAATATTAAGTGTATTCAGTTCCAAAGATGTAAGTTTTAATTTATATTGTACAGGTCTTGAGGGCCTGCTAATGATCAATGTAGCAGATACAAATTGTAAGAGAAATCAAACAATTTCAAGTAATGCAATGACAAGCTTTTCCAGCATTAGAAATAAACCAGTTATTAGCTTTACATTTGTATAATTGTTGTAGAAGTGACTTGGTTGGCTTTCCTATGGATTTCTATATTTAATTGCAGACAGAATAAATTTAAAAACTGCTGAGAACTGATAACAAGGGTGCATCGCCTCACAGTCATGAAGTGCATTGAAAACAGTCTACATTTTCAAAGGAGAAATAAATGAGGACTTCCTAAAAGGATTTAAAACAATAAATGGGGAAATGGAGCTTTAAGATATTTCTCATCAATTGTACACACACACACACACACACACACAACACAATAGCTCTACTTTAGCAAGTATAGTCATGTCTTGGCTTTTAATATCGTACCCACTCGTCCCCTAAGGTAGGTTTCAGACTAAGCAATAGCAGTTTAGATGCACATAAGTCAAATTGGGAGTTTATTGAAAATATTGTTTTATTCCACTGTGACTAAACCAGTTCAGGGACTTGGTACAGAAGGTACATATATGATAATTCTGTCGTATGACAGTGGTCTTTTAGAATTGGCAGTACAATTATACTGCATCTTAAGTTAGTTTTAAGTAGTGTAAGCAAAACTTACCGCGTTTCTTTTATAATATGCTGTTTTGAGCCAATTCCCATTATACTACACCTCAATACTGTACCTAATTTTATAGCTTATCTAAAGTTGAAACCCTGTCATACAAACTTCAACATTTAAGCAAATTTAAAAAAAATTACAATGCTTTTTAACAAATCTGTGCTCTAAGGAATTTTCACTTATCCTAGGGGTTTTGCACCTTTTGTTACCCTGGGGTTAGAGGGGTTTGTGGCGTTTGTGGCATGGCAGCTGATACAACTGTGCAGTGGGCATCGAAATCTCTTGTTCTCAAACACAGTTGGGGGGTATTTTCTCACACAGTCCTCGTGGTAGAACTTGCCACACAGAGGAACAATGCAACGTTTAACATCAGGCCCATTCTTCTTACACACAAAACAAGTGTGAACACCTGCACAAAATAAATACATAATAAAAAGAAAAACACAGAAACGCTTAAGACACATACCTTAAAATTGGCACAGAAGCAAATTTTCTTAAAAAACAAGTAAAATCAAAATACCTCACTATTTAATATTTAGTGCTTAAAAGCTGATGTATGTATAAAACTGCAGTTATTGATTGCTCTTTACAGTTTTCAGAATCGGTTGAAGTACTCGGTTGTGAACTATTTAAAAATGTGTTCATGTAAATATGTTTAAGCTGATTTAGTGCCTGAGAGATGTTATCAAATATACATTACCAAAGTCACATTAGTTTCTGAAGAATTATAACTACTGTAACAGAGACCAACACTATTTTTACAAATGAACTTGAAATGTTAGTTGCTCATCTTATCTCATAGAATCTTCACTCCCTGTCATCAGTGCCTGAAGCAAATTTGTGTGACATGGCAGTCAATTGGAAGCCTGACATGAATAACGTAGGAAAATGTGGCCAAGCAACTCAGCCAGTAAGCAACTTTTCTGCACCAAGTCAGAGTGCTTTAATTGTATAAAGCACTTGAACCAGCAGAGAACTGGGAAAATATGTATGCAAAGAGATTACACCAGTTTGGACACAGGTTCTGGCTGACGTTTAAAATTGGGGGGGGGGGGGGGAGGAAGAAAAAAAAAAGTCCAAAGCTTTATACAGGGCTGTCTCCAAAATAAATCTTTACCCTCTTTATACTTGCTAAAGCAGCTTGTTAATAGCAACAGACAAATATTGTGCAATATCTTTTGCTTTGTTGTGCTTATATATCATGCTGTAACAATGAACTGAACTTCACCTGGTAAAATCCATGGCAGAAACAGGTCTTGTAAGCAGTTGCAACTGCTGTGAGTTTCAAGTCAGGCAACTTGATCAGTCACGTAGCAGCAATAAGATGTACTGAAATGATCACACTACCCCACCTCATCACATAGCTTTATAAGTAGCATGGGGACAGAGCTGTCAACTTCAAAATATTATACTTGTGTTAGGATTGAAGGTGCAAAAGCAAAACAAGTGTGTGCAAAATGAAAACAAAAACACAAAGAAGCATAAGGAAAATTCCTATGATCACACAGGTGATGCATGTTACAATGGAAACAGAAAACAAAACACAAACAAGCATAGCATAAACAGATCAACTACTTGTTCTAGCAAAATTATAGCAGCACAAGTTAAAACCCCTGAACGTATGAAATAATGATAGTTCTGTAATGCACATAATACAAAACAACAATTTGTTCACCTTCTTCCTATTGTGGCCAGTCAATTGCTGGCTTAAAAACTTTTTTGGGATCAGTGTGAAAAGAGAGTAATAGCTGTTGAAACTGATTATAGCACTATAACGTGGAAACATTGCAAAGCATTTCACGGAACCAGGTAAAGTGTAAGTAATTATGCTATGCTGATGTTTTGCGTTGTACTGTCACAGACACTGATGATCCCACTTCACAATTAAAAACTAAAAGGTAATTTCTCCTGATGTGCTAGCCACCGACAATCCAAATAAAATTGGTCATTTACTGCATGACTGTTTGTAGGGCATTGTTGTGCGTAACTTGGCTGTCATATTCGCCCACAAAATACAGTCTCTCCACAGTACTTTGAGATGTCCTCCTGACATGAAAGCGTTATATTAAATGCAAGGATTATTATTTTATTTGATTGGAAGAAGTGTGGTACATGTAGCTTCACACACTAAAAAATTGGTGGCCTTCTGGGTCACCAGCGATGTGAAGGAAGATCAGATAACTCAGAAAAGACCAGGGTTTGAAACTGGCACCTGCAATAGTTCACTCACTCAATGGTTAAACACCATTGGAAAATGGAAAATGCAAATGAAGTTACAATGTATTCAGGAGGGAAATGGAAGGAAAAAAAGAGGGGGGTGGCAATACTGATTAAAGACAAAGTTACGGCCCTAGAAAAGGATGATGTGCTAGAGGATCAAACAACAGAATCTCTTTGGTTAGGGTTAAGGAGCAGAAAAGGAGCTGTTACTTTGTTAGGTGTAGACTATAGACCACAAATAGTGGGAAGGAGATAGACAAGCAAATCTACAAGCAGATTTCAAAAAGATGCAAAACCAATAAGGGGGGATTTCAATTATCCTAACAGCCTGGCAAAATAACAGGGTAAAGGGCAAGGATTCCTAAAATGTGTGCAGGATAACTTTCTGGATCAGTATGTTTCCAGCCCAATGAGGAAGGAAGCAGTGCTGGATCTAGTTCTGGGGAATGAAGTGGAGCAGGTTTCAGTAGGAGAGCATGTGGACAACAGTTATCACAACATCATTAGGTTTGGAGTACTTATGGAAAGGGACAAGGAGCAATCAAAGGTGAAGATACTCAACTGGAAGAGGATTAATTTCAGTGAGTTAAAAAGGGACCTAGCCAAGGTGGACTGGAAAGAAAGATTGGCAGGTAAAAAAGCTAATAAGCAATGGGAAGCCTTCAAGGAGGAGATAGTTTGGGGACAAATACATTCCCACAAAGGGGAAAGGTAAGGAATCCAAACCTCCCTGGATGAATAAGGAAATTGGGATTAAAATAAAACAGACAAAGGAGGCTTATTGATAAATGACAGGTCCAAAATATAGAAGATAATCAAATATAATATAGAAAGTACAGAGAGGATAACTGAAAAAGGAAATAAGAGGGGCAAAGAGATCGTATGAGAAAAGATTAGGAGGCAACATAAAAGGGAACCCTAAGGTATTTTATAAACATATAAACAACAAAATTATATTTGTAAAGCGCCTTTCACTTCGGGAGGACTTTACGAGGTGCTGGACAGACAGTTACAGACCCGAGCTGGGGGTCGGGGAGGGTGGAGGGCAGAGGGGAAAGCAGGGAGATCGAAAGCACGGTTGATGAGGAGGGTCTTGAGACAAAGAATAAAAAGGTTAGTCAAAGGTTGGGAGGGTCCAATTAGGGACCAAAGAAGAAATCTTCTTGTGGAGGCAGAGGGCATGGCTGACGTACTGAATGAGTACTTTGCATCTGTCTTCACAAAAGTAGAGATGTAGCCAATGCCACAGTATCGGAGGAGAGGGTAGAGAAATTGGATAGGATAAGAATAAACAGAGAAGATGTACTGAAAAGGTTGTCGGTGCTCAAGGTAGATAAGTCACCCGGTCTGGACAGGATGCATCCTAAGTTACTAAGGGAAAGGAAATAAAAGAATTGGAAAGTTGCGAATGTTACTCCCCTGCACAAAAAGGGGCAGAAGGATAAACCCGGGAATTACAGGCCAGTCAGCCTACAACGACAACAACTTGGATTTATATAGCGCCCTCCACGCCGGATGGGACTGTGCCAGGGGGAGGGGGAGGAAGGTGACCAAGGCGCGGTTGAAAAGAAAGGTCTTCAGCAGAGACCTGAAAATGGGAAGGGAGGGAGCGAGACGAAGGGAATGAGGAAGGCAGTTCCAGTGCCTCGGGGCATAGTGCCTGAAGGCATGGCCGCCGAGGGTGGAGTGGAGGACTCGGGGGACGAGGAGGAGGCCAGACCCGGAGGAACGAAGGCAACGTCAGTAGTGGGGAAAAACTTCTAGTGACTATAATCCAGGACAAAATAAATTTTCACATAGAAAAATATGGGTTAATAAAGGACAACCAACACGGATTTGTTAAAGGCAAATCATGTCTAACAAATCTGATAAGTTTTTTGATGAAGCAATGGAGAGTGTGGATGAAGGTAGTGCAGTTGATGTAGTTTATATGGATTTTCAAAAGGTGTTTGATAAAAGTGCCACATAAGAGACTTGTAAGCAAAATAAAAGCCCACGGTATTAAAGGGACAGTGGCAGCATGGAACTGTCTAGGAGCCAGAAAGCAGAGAGTGGTGGTGAACAGTTGTTTTTCTGACTAGAGGGAAGTGTGCAATGGTGTCCCCCTCAGCAGTCAATATTGAGACTTGGTCTTCGGTATAGGGAGTACAATTTCCAAGTTTGCAGATGATACTAAGCTGGGAAAAGTAGTAAACAGTGAGAAGGATAGTAGCATATGGCAAAAGGACATAGACAGACTGGTAAAATGGGCAGACATGTGGCAGATGAAGTTTGATGTGGAGAAATACAAAGTGATGCATTTTGGGAAGAAAAATGAGAGGCAGTATAAGATGATGGTACAATCTTAAAGGAGGTGAAGGGGGTTCATATAAGTAAATCTTTGAAGGTGTCAGGACAGGTAGATAAAGCTGTTAAAAAAGCATACGGGATACTGGGCTTTATAAATAGGTGCATACAATATAAAAATCAGGAAGTTATGATCAATCTTTATAAAACACTGGTTAGGCCTCAGCGAGAGACTGTGTTCAGTTCTGGGCCCCACACTTTTGGAAGGATGTCAAGGCATTGGAGAGGGTGCAAAGGAGATTTACCAGGATGGTACCAGGAATGAGGGACTTCAGTTATGAGGAGAGGCTAGAGAAGCTAGGATTAGTCTCCTTGGAGCAGAAAAGATTAAGAGACTTAATAGAAGTTTTCAAAATTATGATGGGGATTTGATGGAGTGAACAAAGAGAAACTATTTCCACTGGCGGGTGGGTCGGTAACCCAAGGGCACCAATTTAAAAGAAACATAGGGGAGGTGAGAAATTTTTTTTCAGACAGTGCATTGCCTGAAACTTGTCCTCCCCAAAGAATTATCTACTTCTCTCTTAATGCATTGCCTGAAAGGGTGGTGGAAGCCGATTTGATAACAACTTTTAAGAGAGAAGTAGATAATTCTTTGCGGAGGACAAGTTTGCAGGGCTATGGGGAGAGAGTGGAGGAGTGGGATTGAATTGGATTGCTATTTTCAAAGAGCCGGCACAGACACGATGGGCCAAATGGCCTCCTTCTATGCTGTATAATTCTATGATAAGTGGGAAGTCTGTAGCTAAGGAAAGTTTTCTTTAAGATAAGCTATTTTTGTATGAATGATGCATTGAAGGACACTGCATATTTATTACTGTATTATGTAGAATAGGTTGCAAAATGCAAAGAAGGCATTAACAATTAGTCAAAGCAATTATAAAAAGGCACGTGAACACTAAAACTGACATTATCAAGAAGCACAAGTTCTGATGGCTATCACACCAATAATTTTGTCAAATGACCATATTCTGATTAAAAAGGATCAAATCTTTATTTCATAATAATTTTCAGAGTATGGATTTAACTGTCAACCCTTAATGGAACGCTGCATGTAACCTCTCAATTCATGTTAAAAGGACTTTAGCATTTATAATAAAAATAAATTACCTGACAGGCATTCACTGCACATGAATTTGCCTTGAGGCATTTTAGACAGCCCGAGACAGGTCAAGTGAAAAGCCCCACAACATTGTCCTTCACAAAAGAGCAGTTCCCCAGCATTCTCGCACACCTTTAAGAAGAAAAGAACCATGCATTAATCTATGGAAAGGATAATATCCTCAAATTACAATCAACATAAATCCTTCATGCACCAAGATTTTTTTAAAAGGTGAGCAATCCAAGCTTAGTTTTGACATTTGAATAGTGTGTATGCCATTCCTGAATTTCAAATACTTGAGTATAAATCTCCAGCTTTAACCACGCACAATTATATTTAGTTTTAATCTACTGCACCTCAGCTCCGATAAACAAAAATGTAAATTCTGCTTTTAAATTAAAATAAACTAAGAAGAAAGATAGATTACTCACCTTTAGGTGCAGTATTCCTCATTCTTCAAATGAAGTAGTCCTCCACATACCGTGGGTGAGGTCAGCATACCAACATTGGAAATCACTAGGGACGCCTGTCCCTTTAAGACTTTCAGGCAGAACCACACCACCGCCCCCTTCCCGTTCCCTATTTACAGTAACCCCACGAGGCAATCTTCAGTTCTTTTTGATAAGAGAAGACAAGGCAGAAGAGGAATAAGCAAGGAGACCAACAAGGAATCCATTGCTCTCTCACTTTTTTTTAATATGAGTATAAACTCATTCAACTGTTTAACCTTGATGTTCATTTGTCAGTTTTTTAAAAAAGTTAAACACAGGTGTATAATGTAGGTATAGGAAATTCATAAACCCAAGTTAAGGAACTTAATAAGCCCCCAAGACATGCAAACGGTCAAATAATTGGTATGTGCAGGTTAACTTCATTTAAAGAATGCACATAGTGCTGCTCAACACCCGATGGAGTAAACTACCTTACTACTTTACTTTGTTATCCTCCACATACCAGGCACAAGTCCCCAAAAGTAATACTTCTTTAGGAAGTGGGTGAGGAGGAAGGACTTGTCCAATTTGTGTTCACGTTGAAGGTAGAATAACCTCTTCCAATCTAGTCAAACCGCAGCTTCAAATAACATTTGGTAAATGTGTAAGGATTTCTCGATGTGTTGGCTTACAGATGTTCTCTGATGCAACATATATAAAACCAGCCCACAAAGGTTGCTACACGGCCGAGATGGTGATTTTCCACGGAGTAACATTTTAAAAATAGTTTATATTTTTCAATTATAAGTTCATTTTCAATCTTCATTCTTTCAAACCATATGGAAGAATCACCGACTTGAAATGATTTCTGTGCATGCATGCGTGTGTACATGTTGGAAAGTAGGGGAAGAGAAGAATCCAGTCTTAATCTGGGATTGATGAGGCTATATTAAATCCAGAGGACTTGCAAACTAAGATGCTATATGATTTAAATTAAATCTGGAAATTCTCTGTTCCATACTATTAACCTGTAAACCAAATTGTGAAATATCTTCAAATTCTTCGGATATCAGTATTATCACCTGAGTGAAGGTACCTTCATCACGCAGATTTCCAATATTAAAAAAAAAATAAAACGCACACAAATAGGGAGCCAGTTTCTTTATTCATAAGTCAAGCACATAATAAAAAGAATATCCAGCGACCAGTAGTGTTTATCTCAAGTCAGAAAGACGGATGGAACGCAGTCACATCTGCAGCACTCATGATTTGAGTTTTCTTTCTTGCTCATGAAATAAATTGATCACTTGACCGAACAGCTATAATTCTTTCAACTGTATTTATGCTTGAAGTCCGTCTCACCTGACAAACACTTTCTTTCTTAGCTGCTGCACTGCCTCCTCGCTCTCCTTGGGATTTTTTGGATGACACAGATGAAGCCTCTGTTGGAGTCTCATCTGCACTTTCATCTGCTGACTCCAGCTGCCCATCAAATGATGTCTGCACATAAGGGCAAAAAGACGAAGTGAATTTAAATAACTTTTATACTTACATTTACTAGTATGACTAGTATGACATGACAATAGTACAACTCCAGTTCAAACAATGTCAAAATAGTACTCAAGAACAGCAATACATTAAAACTCTCATAAGTTCGACCTATACAAATCGAATAATCGCCCGAGTCGTACAGCTACCCTAATCCTGTTAAGGAGTTTATAGTCGATGCAAGTTTGACATAACTCATACTTTGCATAAGCCATATTAAATACATCAACTGATACGACTTTTGTGAGGTTAACTGTAATTGTATAAACAAGCAAACTATTCTATCTGTGAACCCCAAGAAACACTTAAAGCACCAAACATACCTACGTAGTTTGGGGGAATTTACATAGAACCAAATCAGTAACAATTCTACTCCCAGTCTGGATTTAAAAATCTTACATAAGCTGTTTGGTAGGTGTAATTAAATTTTTAATATCCATTCAATGTTTATAAATTCAGCAGTTGCTTAACAAGTTGTGTTTCTTAGACAGTATCCTGTGTGAAGGCTTCTATATCAATGCAAGTTGTTGTTTATTCCCATGGTTCATTCATATACCACAAAGGCACAGATTCAATTCATAGTCTTTGCTGATGTGTGATGAGCTCTCAGACACAGCACTGACTTTTTTTTGGTCAGCTGGGTGTCTGACACATGCAGAGTCAGCAGATGAAAATCCAGATGAAACTCCAACCGAGGCTTCATCTGTGAGTACCCAAACCAGAGTTCCATATAACAACAACAAATTACATTTGTGTAGCACTTTTATACATCCCACCTACACATGGAAATTCCAGAGATGTTTATTGGAATGGAATGCACTCTCTCGCTGGAGGGACACATCCTGCTTACCTAATTCTGGAAATTATTATGCGCAGGTTGGCCAGATCCAAGGCTTGGGGATCCAGAATGTGTGCTGGTGTACGACTGGAGTTTAACCAGCTAAAACTGCGTAGCTTGCTATTGACATCACTGTCTGGCAAGCTTCCCGCAACTTGTCCAGCTGCAACTTCCCGCAACTTGTCCAGGACCACCCTACCACCTGTCATCAGCAGTGCCCTGGCGTACTGCAGACCCACCTGGCTCAGGAATTGGACTACCAAGTCTGCCACAGAGGGTGGGCTCGATCCTGACATTACGTTGCCAAACATGTCACCTTGGAGCCAGTTCAGCTCCCTTTTGCCCAGCAGATCAACTTCAAGAGTCTCATCTTCTGTACCACAGCAACCTCCCTCAATCCTATTCCACAGCCTCACCCCCTCTCCCAATTGGCTGGGAAGCCTCAGACACCAGTCATTCTGGAACTCTCTTGCCAAATCCATCTCTGCCTTTTCCCATCCCTCGCTGCTTTCAAAACCAATCTTAAAAACTTGTGCACTCTCTTGCACCAGGTTCCCCACTCATTTAGCTTCACTGTTTCCCCATCCATGGGACTGAATTCAAGGTTCTTTTCTTCATGTTCATATCCAGCCCGGCCCGTGCGCTCTGCCCCGCAACTTAGTAGTATTGGCCAACTTGCAAATTGCAACTCAAAACAATGCTGTTTTGCTGTGCAGAGTCTGTGGCTACTCTCATTCACATTGCAAGGACACAAGTTCATTAATGGTTCCCAGAGGAGAAATCACCACTAGCCTGCCTCTTTGGATTATGAGTGCAGAATAATGAAGCCAGTTCAGTTCTATGCAACCGTCTTACTTTTTCATTACCTCATTTTCTGTAAACACAGTTAAAGGAGATGGATTCTTGCTGACAGCTGGTGCCAGAGTTTCTGTAGTAGATGCTCGACTTCTCTTTTTCAGTGGTTTACATGCATCAGAAAGTTTGCTTATATCTGTAAAATTGCATAAAGAGAACATGTAATATAAGACTGGTCAGTCAAAACGAAAATGAAGTACAGGTACACCCTGCTTATTTTGATTCATAGATCATAATAGAAATTAGAAAGCAAAATTAAGGCAATTTCTTCAAAATAATTTTGCATACTAAAATTCATTTTTCCAGAGGCATGTTGCCTTCACTTTACCTGACTGGCTGTTTTGGGGTGCGTTAACAACAGAAGAGGTTTCTCCAGCCTCAATACCATCACTTACAGATGCCTCAGTTTGGTTTGCATTATTGGAATCATACTGTGCATAAAAAGATTTAAAAAAAGTAATTTAGCATGAAAGAAATAAACAATGCAATTACATACACATGAAAGGCTACTATAGTCGTTAAACATACTCAAGTCCAGGCTGATATCTGCTGAGCATCATCTGATTGAAATAGATCAACTCCATTGGTTGAAGCACACTTGATGACGAGTTATTTTTCTACTTCACCTTCCTAATGATTTTAGCTTTCCCTAAAAAGCTTGTTTTCCATTTCTGCCCTTTTCATTAAATGTAAATAATAATTGTGAAAAACAAATTTTGAAGATAGATTTTAAATCAATAAGTACCTTTTCATCCTCGTAGTAATCACGCTTTAATCTTCTGTTAGAGCCAATTCGCTCTGGAGAATCCTCCCTGTAATCTACTATTTTCCTGGACAGTCTTCTTTGTCGAGTTGAATCTGAACTAACTATTAAAAACAACACAGAGGCATATAATTGAGCTTAGTAGCTTTTGTTTTGGTCAGCCCAGTGTCTGACATGCGAAAACCCACCACCATGCTTAAGAGTATTCAAACCAAGCTGAGATTTCCATGCATCCCACCTACACACGCAAATCCAGAGATAGATTGTTGGAATAGAATGCGCACGCACTCTCTGCCTGGAGGGATGCTTAGTCAGTTTGGAAATGTAGGCTTTTTGCTAAGATTTTCAGTTACCAATCCAAGATCCAAGATTGTCCCTTTCAGTTAAGAAATTATAATTTTGAAAACCATGGCACTAACCACTAATAGCATCTCCAGGAATTGTATTAGACATGGCAGTTATTATAATTTTATACAGACTGTGTAAATATTTCCATCATACTTGCATGAGGTATGGAAATGTGTCACTGTTATGTGTGAACCCTCAGATCCTCTTTCACATGTGTGAAACAGTCACTAGAGACCGTACACAAATGAAATAAGTGACTGCAAGAAAAACTCCATTTGACCTACCACTTGATCTAGTTGTTCTCTTTGGGGAATCCTGCAACACTTTACGTCTGGTAGCTCCAGGAGATGCTGCTGAAAATCCTGTACAATAGGAAAAGTTGCTTTGGAAATGCTTTTCCCAATTGCTTTAGGTTTCTAGTTTTAATATTAGGACGTGAATTTTTCTAGAATACAATTGCTTTCAGCACACTATGAATTCTTAAACATTTTAAATTACAATAAATCTGATGCAGCCAGAGAAATTTAAACTAACTACTACAGTAATTTGGTATGTGTTTTGGCAGTTTTCACCTTAATTTTAAATTTAAAAAAAGAGTAAATTTTACAACACTATGAAATTTTTTTTTTACTTAATACTTCACAAAATATTTAAAAAACTGACATACAATTTTAATGTACAGTAGGTCTTTGGACAACTGAACACTTAAATCAAGATATTTGACACGATTTCTTTTTTAAAAAAAGCTTAAAATAATAAGGTTATCCCTTTGAAGCAGCTGCCTATCTTTCAATTAATTAAAAGTGTAGAATCAAACTATTGCATTGATGATCTATTCTTACCTGAAGCTGCAGGAGAT
The DNA here is from genome assembly GCF_018977255.1 of Callorhinchus milii. Taxonomy (NCBI): domain Eukaryota; kingdom Metazoa; phylum Chordata; class Chondrichthyes; order Chimaeriformes; family Callorhinchidae; genus Callorhinchus; species Callorhinchus milii. The sequence goes on from NW_024704742.1 coordinate 65,824,615, forward strand.
TTGTGATCAGTTACTGGAGTCACTAAAGAAAACTTGGTATTGTACCGAGCTCTCTGCTTATCACTAAGCATAGCCCACTGAGACTCGAGCAGCTCTTCAATCTCTTCACTGGAAGCATCTGGATGCTCTTCAGCTAACTGTAAATATCAACATTTTCAGAATTATTTCCCAATTTCAGCAGAGCCTTGACCGTTAAAACAAAATTAACCTTCTCAAAATACTGTTTCAAGACGTTGACTATTTTTGAATGTTGAAAAGCCTCAACATTCTTATATGGAGTTCAATACAATCAAAGGTTTTCAAGCAACTTTATATAGTACATCTAATTTTAAAAAACTTATGCTTTTAGGGCAGTGTGCAGTTTAGAAGACTGTTCCCCCAAAATTGTGCCATATAGCTGCAAGGGGAAAATCTGTTCCAGCAAACCTTAATGTTTATCACTTGAAATCCTCGTTTCCTACTTGCAATTTGAAGACATTTAAAATTGTTCTCTTACATCAAAATAAATGTTTATATGCTACACCTTCCACTTTCTTATTCATTAAAATAATACCAGCAGCAACACTAGCAATTTCACCCAAATTGTACTTTTTGGTTTGTGCATACATCAAAAATTGTTCAGTGAAGTCGAGACTCAGGCTGTAATCTGATCTGCATAAAAAGCTGCATTTTTTTATCTCAGAAAATACGATCAGCTTTTACTCCACCTTCTCTCTAATTGGGCAATATAGTAACTTCAGCTTTCTCATACCCTCTGAAGAGGAAAAACTTAAACTCAATGTTTAATATAGTGAAGCGCTTTGAGACATCTCAATGTGAAAAGGAAAAGGTGCTATATCAAATGCAAGAATTATTATTAGTGCCTAAATATTTTATTCCTGTAGAATGTTTCATACTACATTCCTGGAACTGCAAACCTGCCCCCATGGTCAGGGTTTGGAAAGAGAGAGAATTGTAACCTTGATGCACCACAAGAGAAAACTCTCTACAGCTTTAAGCAACCAAAATATAATATAATCCTTGTATTAAATATAGCCCCTTATCACGTTGTCAAGACATCTCAAAGTGCTTTGTAGAATATATTGTAAAGTGGATTGACTGTGTATTTTGTGGGCAAAACGTGGCAACCAATTGTGCACAGCAGTGTCCCACAAACAGGTGTGGATTGAGTGACCATTTTTTTGGAAGGGATTATTACCCTCGGAAGGCAATCTGCCAATCAACTAATAACTGGGTTCCTTCTTACTGCTAGGAAAACAAGTAAGGAAACTTGCCTAAGGTTTCGTCCTGCCTAGGAATCGAACCCGGGTTTTCTAACTTGCAAGGCGAGTGTTCTAACCACTAAGCTACATGACTACATGTGTCATTTAAATATCTATGGAATATCCAGTATCCATCAGTCAAAAAGTATACCAGGAGAATTTGCACTTAAGCTATCATGTTATTTCCAGTTGAAAGTAACGGGGAACTTATACTTATTACATCGCTCCTCAGTCTCGCCCCATGCTACCGCTGCAATGTTCTTCAACCCTACTGACCCAGCCACTAAGCAAGTGGCAGCCTGCTTCATGTCCTCTCCCCACCCCCCCATTGCCAAGGGGCTTTCAGTATTTCTCCACCCATCCCTCACTCCGACTCCTCCTCTTTCAAGGCATGTCTCAAATGCATCTCATTGACTGTGCTTTCAGTCATCTTTCTCCTCCCCACTCATCTCGGCTCACTCGCCCATCTCGGGTGCCCAGCCAACAATGTGAATGCAGATGTAAAAGGTGCCATTCAAATGTAAAGTATATGGTATACTAGCAATAAATTGAACCCCACAATACTGGACAATTTGTTTCTAATCTGAAAACCTAGAAATTTGATTTTGTTAAGAAATAAAACTTAAGGATCAAAATAAGCTTAATTTTAAAGGGCTTTATGCAATACAGACAAACCTCATCTCGGTGTTTCTGACAAAAGGCCATGAACTGAGCGAAGGCAGTATCACATTTCCTGATCCGCTGAGTGGGTGCTCCAGATTTTCTCTTAGTCATTGGGGAGCCAGTTCCACTCTCAGAGTCTGAAGATCTACAAACTGTCCTTTCAGATGGAGAACCTTCACTGGGTTCTACAGTCCGATTTATACATTGCTTAGTTGGAGTCTTTTGAGACTCGGATGGTTTGGAACATCGCCTGTTCTTATTTGGCACGCTACTATTTCTTTTTCTGGATCCTCTACTGTCCGCAAAATTTTCTTTAGTACTTAGAGATTCTTCAGCAGGGTATTTCCTGCCTTCTATACGTTCAACAGGAACCCCAGTTTCTTTTGCAACCTGAGGAGGTAGTAGTGGGCGGTCATGATCGTAGACAAAAGTATATTTAGCTTTTCGGTCCTCGGGAGTCATCATCAGTGCTTCTTCAGCTTGGGAAATGCCAACATCCCACTGAACACGTATTTTGGCAGGAATTGGTTTTAAAAGCTGGAAAACAAAAGGTTTCAGTGATTCCATATTTTAGAAACAAGATATTAATGAAAGATGAAGTATTACATAAAACCTCTTCAAACTTTCCAGTAATGGGTTTTACACAGCACATCCTCAAAATATACAGTCAATTCACTTTACAGTATATTCTGTGAAGCGCTTTCAGATACTCAATGACACAATAATGTGCGAGATCAAATGCAACGATTATTCTTATAATCAAATATTAATCTCACTAAAAAACAATTGCACACATATGCTTACCCTCAGAAAGTTGCTGAATAGCAATTATTTTAGTTTGATAACGCAGGACACTTATGAACTGCAATTAACCTGCAATAGTAGATATGACCATTTAACACTCAAGATTTTAAACAATTACTGGGACCTCCAGGCTCCCTAGACCAAATATATTTAAAAAGACAAAATGTTTTAAGTTGAGCCCAATGATAAAGCATTTCATACAGTGCCTTATCAAGTCCTTGAGACGTCTCAAAGCGTTTCACAGACAATACTGTAAAGTGTAGTAACTATTTTGTGGCCGAAATCCGGTAGCCAATTACGCACAGCAGTGTCCCACAAACAGATACCAGGATTAATATTCAAATATTCATGTCAGGATTAATATTAACATTTGACAGGTACAAGAAGGAGTTACACGGAGTCTGGGTTCATATATCCAGGGCTTGGAAATGACCCTGACTGGTATGCATAGAGGTAAGCAAATGTTGCTCAAGCTCTGCCCCTCCAATTGGTGGAACCATCACTCAAGGTGTCTCCAAGGTATGTATATGAAAGATGTGTCTGTGCTGCTCACCAGGAATCTTGCAGGGAGTTCTTGGTACCTGCCTTCCACCTAGTGAGGGGGCTCAAACCTGTGCTTGTCGGATGTCAGATGACCCACTAGTGGGGGAAGATATTATTGGGGTTTCTCTTCAAGGCGAACTGGCTTCAAGATGAGGTGTTTGACAGAGAAATGTCGGAATGTAATCAACCTGCTATGGTGGTCTTAGTACTGCCAAGCTGTGTGATTTTAACCCTTTAAACTCCAGCAGTACCCCAATGAACACTCTGACATCCCCAAGCCTTGGAACTTGCTAACCTAACCTGCACCTAACCCTCTCCAGAAATAGGGCATTCGCCAGGAGAGTGCGTATTCCATTCCAAACATGGGAATTTTCAGAAGTAGGGAGCATGCGTTGAACTGTCTGGTTACTCTTAGCATGGTGATGAATTTCTACATAAGTCAGACACCTGGATGATCCAAAAAAATTGACCAATATTAACATCTAATTTGATTTTAAAAAATGGGATATGGAGTAGAGGGGAAAGAGGAAAAAGCCAAGGTTTTCATTTTGAATTGCTATTCGATGACCTCTGCAGGAAGTTCAATGCAAGGGCAGGATGGAGCCGGGTTGTGTTGCACCTCCCCCACCAGACTTTTTCAAGTCTGACCACTCACGATCTCGGCTCACACACAAAGAACGTCTCATGGGTTTGCAACAACTGCTAGCTTTGATGTGAAAATCCTTTCCAATTCAACTTTTTTATATTGAGATATTTAACAAGTGAAACAAAGGGTGTGCTGTAACATCAAGTTTCCATAGTATTATGGAAGGAACATAAGGCAAGCTGTTTCTCAGTCCTTATTGCTCTTTCTGCTTTACATTTACATTGCTTTTGTTGTGTAACAGAAAAAATACAGGATTAGGATAGGTGGAAATAACATGGTGTCACAGAGAGTACTCGACCTCATGGACTCAAAAGTCCAGTTTATATCCATTTAAATACTCTTACTTCCAAGGAGATATAATTTTAACTGTAGTTTATATTTAACCCGATTAGATCAAGTTTGCTTATGTACATTACAAATTGGACATTGCTTCAATCCATAATAGGAAGATACTGTAGCATTTCAAGTAGAACCCTTCTTCAGAATGGTTGTGCTGGAGAAGTCTTAAAAAAAATACATAAACAAAATTCCAGCATCAGTGGTATATTCCGATTAATGTAAAGAAATGTAATGTGGATTTTGAAGGACAATTTCAATAAATACGTACAGTTCTAAGAATGGTTTTGGTCCACCAGGTTACTTCAGCTAACTTCCTGCTAAGGTTGGAACTACTACTTGTGCAGTAATTAAATAAAGAAAATTGTGGCTAGTTCCAAAATCAGATTTAGCATTTTATACTTTGTTAAGCTCCAGACAATTTTCTACCTTGTTTTTCTCAGCTTTGGAAGTTGCATGTTTGGCGCAGTCTTGGATCAACTGGTCATACTGTTGAGCTCCTTCGAAGGGCACTATACTCTTCTCAAAAATCCAAGCTCTTTCCGGGGCTTCTCCAAAAAACTGAACATGGTACTGACGACCAATTGCCCTGTTCAGACCTGAATAAGCACAATAGAATGGTTCAAATTAAAAAGATGACAACAGTTGACTGTATTCATTAAAATCTAGGACGCATAAAAATTGACAAATTAGAAATTTAATTCACTTTCCCTTGCCGCCCCACCTCTCTCGACTCCAGCTCTCAGCTTGGGTTCAAACCTTTCACTGTCCAACGCTTTGGGACATCCTCCTGAGATGAAAGGTGCTATATAATAATCCCTGCATTTAATATAGCGCCTTATTTCGTCTTTGAGATGTCTCAAAGCGCCTCACGCAATATACTGGTAGAGTGAATTGACTACATTTTGTGGGCGCAACACAGCAGCCAATTGCACACAGCAGTGTCTCACAAATAGTCGTGGATTGACATTTTATTTATATTTTAGAAGGGATTATTATCCCCAGGAAAATGATCCGCCAATCGACTTATAACCGGGTTCCTACTTACTGCTAAGTAAACAAAAGTGTGTGGAGTAAGGAAACCTGCCTAACATTTTGCCTGGCAGGGAATCAAACCCAGGTCCTCTCGCTTGCGAGGCGAGCGCTCTAACCACTAAGACATAGGACTCCACATATAAAAATGCCATTTGCTGTTGTTTTCATACTTGGTTGTAACACACACAAGAGTTCTAGGGTGCCCTGGTTGAATACAGATTTGTTCAAAGGTCTGAGGTGAACCCATGCTGCACTGTACACCTAGCTTCTGATTAGACAGTCTCTTCTTGCATTTTTTAAAGACAAAGGATGAGGAAAATTCTGTGATTTCCTTTACAAATTTGGTCACTGAACCACAGCAATGATTCTTTCTCTAAATAAATTGTTGAAATGTAAATCAAGAAGTATCTCAAAACTCATAACATTGAATTGTTAAGAGAATCACATTGTTTCATTAATTAAAAAAAGTATCATTTCAAATACCTTTCACTTTTGTGTGGGTATTCAACAGGGGATCTGAAGAAATCATACAGGCCCACCAAGGGTAACCAGAAACCTTGGACCACACCATGTCTCCAACATTATACTTCACTGGGACATCTTTTTCTTTGTCTTTTTCTTTTGTTTCCTCATCCCTTTCTTCTTCCTCCTCTAGGTCTTCTTTAGCAATCTGTATGTAAGAAAAAGACCAATGCTAGTGAACTTCAGAAAATAATTTTTCAGACTTCGATTCCACAAGGTTATACCATACGAATAACCCTTGCATTTGATTATAGCATTTTATCACATCATCAAGATGTCTCAAAGCACTTCACAGGATACACTGAAAAGTGGCTTGACGTATGTTTTGTGGGCAAACCACGGCAGCCAGTTTGCGCACAGCAATGTCCCACAAAACATGCCAATGTGCCAACAAACAGGACACCGGGAGAAACTCCCTTTTGTTTTTGAATAGTGCCATGGTATCTTTAACCATCTGAACAGGCAGACGCGACATTGGTTTAACGCCTCATCCGAAGGACGGCACCTCCGACAATGCCACAACCCCAGCACCGCATTGGAGTGACAGCTTAGAATATGTGATTCCAAGTCCCTATGCAAAGCTTGATCCCACAACCTTCTGACTCAGAGGGACTGAGCCAGGCTGATAGTCTTGTCAAAGCATTCATCAGCTGAGGCAACAGGTTCATCTACTTCAGCAATTTAAAAGTAGAGTTTGATGCAATAATCTGTATTGAGTATTCTCTTTTTGCATAGGTAGACAACATTAGTACAATATTATTTTTCTTTAAACTCAGTCACAAATTCTAAACCATGTCAAGATATTCTTGTATCATGAGCTGCAATGGATCTATACTACAATGCATTTAGCACAAAAACTGCCTATTAAAAGTCATAATTTAACACCTGTTGGTGGTTAGAGAACATCGGACAACAAGTTATGAAAATTCATTATTGTTAAGAATTCTGCTGGGCAATTCTGTTTGGTTTGGAAAAGTTGCAATTAGAAAAAGTAGGGAGTAAGCTCTTGGAAAATCTAGGAGGCAACTCTAGAATGACTGCTATTGACATTGGAAAAGATGATCAGTGCTCTTTTGTTCCCACTTTCAAGCACAATTAGTTTTAGAAGAGTACAAAACCTACAGCACAGTTTTCGTTTCCAATTACAAGTTAAAGTGGATTAATACGGTTTTAGACTTTTTGGTCTCAAATGAATGGTTTCCTCCTCCTCCGCAACACTTTGTTTCTATAGAAAGGTTCTACGATTCCATTGAGTTCCTTTCTTTAAGTACTGCGTAGGTAGTCAATGACAACTCATTACAGTACTACAGTTTATAATTTAGGGATTTTCGCAGGAAGTGTAGAATGTCTTGGTGTTTCCAACCCTTTTAGCATTTTTTTCAATGTCAATGTTGCTTGCATTTTTAATTATTCAAATGTGAATACAATATCCATAAGTTGATAATTTTAAGATTGTTTCTGCTGTCTCGTTCATCTAGTTCACCATCTTAATAATCATTCTAGCAAAAAAAACTCAGTGTCTTCACTTTTAAAGTCCTCCTTGGTCTTGTCCTCCCTACCCCTGTGACTGACTGAAACCTTACAAACCTGCTTGCTCTCTCCGTTTGGCAATGGGCTGCTCCATGCCCCCTGCCCTCCCCAGCATCGGCGGTCGGGCCTTCAGCCTTTCTGTCCCTGTTCCTATGTCCCCACCTCTCCATCCCAGCGTCCCTTTGCCTCACCCACTCTCTTGCCTCTTTCAAGGCACATCTCAAGGACTTCCTCTTTGACTGTGGCTTCGGTCATCCTCCGACTCTTACTAATTCACATGTCCAGCTTAGGTTCAAACCTTTGACTATTGGGTCTTGGTTGTCCTCCTGATCCTTTCAATGTGAAAGGTGCTATATAGATGCATTTTTTGGAGTTAACAACTGAAATTTAAGTTTGGAAAATTATCAACTCTCTGTATCAACTATCCAACATGTATTTGAACAGGGATTCTGATATTGGATGCTGAATGAAAAAAACTTCTTCTTTCAAAAGCGTTGGCGTAAGGACCCGAACTTATCTATATGCACAACTAAGTTGCAAACCATAATCACTGTTGAAATACAGCATGTTCACCTGTAGACAAAGCTTTGTCACCTCTGCCCCAAACCAATTTTTGTAAAATCGTAGAGTGTACTGTAACCACTTGTCCTTTGAAAATCTGAAACCTCCACCCCTCTCTGATCCCAACCCACAGGTCATGTGCAAGCCTATCATTGTCCAGCGCCTTGGGATATCCTCCCAATAGAAAAGCGCTATATAAATGCAATTTTTTGTTGTTCAAACTAGGAATTTAAGGATTCTGAATACATAAACTCATTTTTTTCATCACTTAGTATGCATACAATTCTCCTAACACACTGCAGCACTCCATCCCCCTAGAAGTTCATCAGCCAATAACCCAACTTTTAAAAAACAATTTCCACAAAATAGTTGGCAACCATCTCAAACTACTTTTATATGAAAAAGTCAAGTCAAAAATACAACTCTCTACCTAAAAATAAACATTTCAAGCTGCAGTAGAAATGTTCTTGTGCACAAATATCAGCCAATCTACTGCTAAAATGAAACCATACCAAGCAAGAATGCTTCTAGGTCTTAATTTCTGCGCTGAATCAGATGATCTGTGACAGGGCAGAGAGATAGAACTACAATTACATATTTGGCTTCAAAACCTTTTGGTTATGGTAAGGGGGAGGTGGGAGAGGAATTAGCAAGGATTATCCTTGTGAGTCCTACCGGAAAGAATGCTTGTATGAATGTGGGTGAGAAACAAACGTAGGTCATTCAAACCTTCAAGCCTATTCCATTTTATAAGTTAACAGCACATCTATAACCCCATTTCCCTAACCTCTCTAATTTTCTTAATATCCTGACTTCTGAAGTATCTATTCTTGCCCCTTTTAAACATCAAATAAGATAGGTACCAGCCACCCTTTGGCACCTTACTTAAGAGGTTTTGGGGGGAGCAATGCAGCTTAACAGGAGAGATAAAGAAGAATTTTGAAAAGTGTATTTATTTTTCAAGCTTGGAAATATTGCAGGACAAAAATGAGGTATGGAAACGATAGTTGAGGGATTTTCATTTCGAGAAGAAGCTGTGTGAGCAAACAAATCAAAAAAGCAGTTTTAAATATTGTACTAAGTAAAACACAAGCTTGGAACGCAAGGCACAATAAATAAATGATTAGTTTTTTTCTTTTATAAAGGATGTAGAAATTCAGCTCAACAATTAAGTCAAGTTTTAAGACTACAAATCCATAAACCTAAAATCTTATACAAATACAGTAATACAATTTTCAGGCACAACTTCAAACCAACATTACGCCAAATAAGATTGGTCATTCACTTCATGCCCTTTTGTGGGACATAAGCTGTCTGCAATTGGGCTACTGGGATTGCCTACAAATAGTCACTACATTTCACAGTATATTCTTTGAGACTTCCTCCTGATGTGAAAGGCATTGTACCACATGCAAGGATTATTAGTTCATCTTGGCTTCCAGATAATGAGCAAGCCGCATGCACGGGAATGAAGGGAACAAAATGAGAGGGAAGCTAAACATGCTTGGAAATGCATGCTAAAATTAAAATCAGCACAGGGTTTCATCTAAGAGCACCTCTTTGTCGATCCTCATCAGACAGGTCACATTTCCACACCTACTGGGAAATACAGTGAGTTTTATAAAGATAAATACAATACAGTACTTCACTGAAGCATTCCTTAAATCTTATTACTCATTACTGAAAATACATTTTATAAGTAGATATAGAACTACGGCTCATTTTAAGTTAAATAGTCTCAATACTGCAGCTATTTGCCTCCACAAAAAAAATGGGTTCACAATCTCTATTACTTCCTCTTGGTCACAACTTAGTGTTTTTGTTTTACACATACCTAAAATGCAATAAAATGGTCATTTTTAATGAGGAATCATGTAATATCCAGAAATTTTATTAGCAAGGTAAGTATTCACTGTTTATATTTCTTTGTTTGTTCTATTTTTTCAACCTTACTACCAAAGAAAACAAATTGAAGATATACAGAACAATCTGTGAATGTTGGAGTTAAATGACCTATGTCTGTTTCAGATAGCCACTTATTGTACTATGATCAATTTGAAAACACTAGCATGAAAGAATTGAGTCATGTTGCGTACTTTTATGCCTTTCCTATACGGTGTTGCAGAATTTCCCGCATGGCCTCCATTTCATGTCTTTTCTGCAAGTCTGTAATGAATTGTGAATGTGCACAGGTTCTGATGACATACTAATGGCAGGGTACACAACAGGAGGTAAACATTTTCATCACCATTACTTAAGCACATGAATACTTCCCATCATTTATTTAGAATTAATACTTTACAATGATAAGTTACTAATGTCACTTTTCACCATTTTAAAATTATATAAAATATTTTAGCTGAAATAAAAATGCACATTTTACCACCATTGCATTTTAATTCATGTAGCTATTCAGTAAATTTAAGATTCTAAAAAATATAAACTTATATTGTACAATTTTTATGTTTCAAATTGTCCTTCATTACATCTGATAATACTTTCATTCATTCTTTTGTGGTGACCTTTACTGGTCTTTCTTTACCTATTTGCCTTCTGATCTTTGATTAGATATACTTCATATCTTAGTTTTGTGTGTGAAAAGAAATCTCCTCATTTGCTATCCATCTTAAATTGACACCGTCTAGTCACCACCTCACAATCAGTGGAAATAAATGTCTCCCTACTAACTATCAAAACCCATCATGGTTTTAAAGATCTCTCTATAGTATGGCCCATTCTAGATTTGCAACTATTCCCATACAATATAGCTTTCCTGCAATTAAATATTTTTTTACTTCAAATACCTCAATGATCTGATTAAACATTTCAATTTGTCCAAAAATAGTACTCTTAGCAGTGCGTGCAATATTTTGCTATGTATTAGAAGAGTCAATGTAAGAAAGTGCAGTTTTTCCAGTAAGGTATGTTCTGTGGAAGGCTTTATGGGGTGTTGGGTGAACCTATAGTGCGATGCGAGAAGAAGTGACCCCAAGGACTCTCTGAAAAAGAAATCTTGAAATGAACTAAAGTTCAGCATTTTTAATTGTGTGATTTTTAATGGTATGCCTCATGGTATACTGTATATGCACACTATAAAGTTGCACTGATAAAATGAAACCAGTAAGTCTTAACATCTATTTGCAAATATCTCTTGTAAATGCTAAGAATTATGCAAAGAGTTCAGAAAGTTACACCAACCACACATTTAGAACAAGAACTTTACTACAGTAATAATTTTCCTCATTTCAAATACTCTTTTCCCTCCTCTGAATACTCATGTTCAACAGTGAGATTGGCATGAATTCAAAAGGTATCAGATGGTAGACTCCCAATGTTAAGGGCACCATCTATGAAAGCAAGGTGTACCATCTCTCCATCTGGATCACAGGATTTGTCGTAGATCCAGGTCACGGCTCTTCTGTATTTTGGAAAAGCTTCACAGTTCTCAATGTTCCACCACCAGTGCTTCTACAGTAAAACTTGCACGTCTTATCTTTATAAATCATATAATCGCCTAAGTCGCAGAATCCCACTCAGTTTCCTATTAAAATCACCCAGATTTCTTTGCACTACTCATATTAATCACCTCCTAACTCATAACACTGGTCTCCTACTCTCCATTACTCCCGCACTTTGAGGCTGTAGGGAATCACGGGAAACAACGCACTAACCATTCCGCACATGCGCACTTACCAGCTGCCTGCATTCAATCGCAGGAAACAGTTTTGATCCGTTGACACATGTACAGTATTTCTTTTCCGGCGATTCAATGCAGTGGGAAATTAAGTCCTGACTAGTCACCCCATACACACTTACTGGCTGCAATGAATTACGCATGCACAGTGTAGATTATTGATTAAATCAGATTTTATATGACTTCCACAAGTTGCCTGCAACTCAGACTTTGTGTCATATTGACTATCATAGTCCCGACTGATACAACTTGTGAGTTTTACAAAAGGAATACATTTTTGCAATCGGCAAATTGTGCAGAACCCTCACCCTGTAGAATACTGACTTACATATGTTGACAAACCGCACAACACAGTTGACGGACTGAATGGCGTACTCCTTTTTTTACATTCTTAACTCTTAAAGCAATCTGTAATCACAATCCCTTCTAAGTAAGTAACATGCTTCCTGGCAGGCTGAAACTTTGAGCAAGTTTTCTTACTCCACAGACTTGATAATAATCCCTCAAGAAAAAAAATCATAAATTGGGTACTTCAATCCACGACTGTTTGTGGGACACTGCTGTGCGCGATTGGCTGGTGGATTTCACCCACAAATATATAGTCAATTCACTTTACAGTATATTTTGTGAAGCGCTTTGAGATGTCTAGAAGATGTGAAAGGTGCTATCTCAAATGCAAGGATTATTATTATTATGCTTGTCAAATAGTTTTTTTTTTAAAAATTCAATATTAGTCACTGGCAAAAATGGAACAATCAAATGACCAAAATAAATTAAATTTAAGCACCAAATTGCAGAGAACCTAAATATCCATGGTATATTCAAAACCAACTTTTCAGAACATAACCAATAAAATATTCCTTTCAACTGCAACAAATTACAACTTAAAAGTAGAGCAGGTCGCTTAATATTTGTGTGAAATATTGTTTGCTTTCACAAAGAAGCAAATATTCTGTATGGTCCCCAGGGCACATAAGAATAAAATACATCTGCTTCAATAGTATGTAATCTACTTTGATAGTGTAAAGAAAAAAAGCAACAGCTGAGTGATAAAGAAATTTGGGTGTTCCAATAAAAATATACTTTTAGACTGGATATAGAAACATCCCATGTAAAGTATCCTGCCATACTTCATCCTACAAATATATCAGAAAGTATCTTATTTTTTTTAATCTTTGGGGCTTCATATCTTCACCAACACGATTATTTAACAGTTAAGAAATAAAATAGTTTGTGCATATTTCAAGAATATAAATAACAAAAGAAAATATTAAACTTGTATTTACCTAAAATTCACCATATTTAAATTGCAATATTAGAAGGAAACTTCTTGATCAGAAGTATTTGTAGTCAAATATATTCTGGAGGTAAGATTCTCTACCCAAATCGCTGAGAATCAAATCAAATATTTTGCCTGAAATTGCTTACTTTTTTTAAAGCTATTTTAATATTTGATAGACAGAACTTTACTACTGAATTTGAACTAATCGACATTAAAAAAAATCAATTTAATTAAGGTCTCTGGCACCCTCCTGTTAGATTAAAAATCCAGAATTATGAAAATCAAACGGCTCCACTAGTTCCACATTAACAGATGTTTTGTCCATGCCTCAACATAGTTTAGAAATGTAATACCAGTACTAGCCAGGCCCCACTGCTCCCTATCACCGAACGGATCGATTTCAGGTCTTCAAATCCTTTCATGCCCCTTCCTGCCTCTGCTCGACGAGCTCCGGACTCCTACTTGTCCCTCGTGGCCGCTGTTCTACCATTTGTGGCCACTATGCCCTGAAACTCTGGAACACTCTTCCTCTATCCTTCCGACTTGCCTCCTCTTTCCCCATCTTCAGATTGTCTGAAGACCTTCCTCTTCGACTATGCCTATGGTCACCTACGCCCTTCGCCACTGTCAAGCGCTCCTGGACGCTACCCTGCGTGAGGGGTACTATAAAAATGCAAGTTGTTGACTAAGTAAAATTACAAATGCACTAATTTTTTGTTTTGCCTACTAAACTACATTTACACGACTGAATGGGATTAGTGATCCAAAATATTGCTATTTTGATTGACAGTTTCCTAACATTGCCTGTGCACAAAAAGTGGTAAAAAAAACAATTCCAAATACCACTGAAAAAGATTTGCCAAATGGAGATGAAAAAAAGATAATTGATAAACTAAAGTTTGTAAGAAAATGCAAGCATAAGACTTCTAGCGTCCATTTTATAGAAACTATCCTCCTGGGTGGGTGTGCGGGGGGAGTGGCAGAAAGTAAGGATAACTGGCTCCAAGGTGACATGCCTGGCAATGTAATGTCAGAATCGAGCCAGCCCTCTGTGGCGGTCTCGGTAGTCCAGTTCCTCAGCCAGGCGCGTCCACAGTATTCCAGGGCACTGCTGATGACAGCACCGCCAGCCTGGCTCATTGGCAGGACCTGGAAGGGCAGACCAGTCACTGGGGGCAGGGAGTGCCCCCACTTTGCTCCTGTTAACCCCACTAGCCAAAGCCCTAATTCAGCGCCTTGGGACGTCCTCCCGACGTGAAAGGCGCTCTATAAATGGAATCTTGTTGTTGTTGTTGTTGTAGCTGGACAAGCAGAGGAAAAGCTTGCTGGACAGCAATATCAATGGCAAGCTATGCGGATTTAGCTGGATAGACTCCAGCAGTACCCCAACACTCTGGGGTCTCCAAGCCTTGGCTGTTGCCAACCTGCGCCTAATACGTTCCAGAATTAGGTAAGATGGATGCGTCCCTCGAGGGAGAGAGTGCGCATTCCATTCCAACAATCTATCGCTGTAATTTCCAAGCTTATTTTGGATACTCTTAAGCATGGTGATAAGCTTCCGCATGTGTCAGATACCCGGCTGATCAAAAATTAAAAAAAAGAAAGTTGCACACGGCAGACAAGTACACGAGTCAACGTGTTTGAACACACATCTTGCAGTTTTTAATATATTGCACAAGTAAGAAGATAAGTGAAAGCAGTTTTCTTTCAACTCAACACGTAAGTAATAGATTATACTAAAATGGATTTTAAATCCACGAAGTAGATGAATCATAAATAAATGTAACCAATTCAAAAGTAAACAGGAAGGAAAAACATCGGCCCAGTTGTCACCAGTTTGCTGATCGGGTATAAACAATAAATTATCAAAAATGCAACAGGAAATGCTTGTTACACCCCGGGTACTCAGAGACTATTACAAAATTCACCTAATCATTTTATCCATACTCACTTTTTCATCTGCATCAGGAGTATTGGATGTCTTGGACACAAGAGCCACCTCAGCCAGATTCTGCTCAAGAAGAGCATCATACTTTACACTTCTCTTCCTCTTCCTCTTTCTTCTCTCTTGATTTTCTTCTTTCTCCTCCACATTCTGCTGGTGTTCTATAATCTCAGGATCATCAATTTGGAGATCTCCACAAAGTGAAGATTCAAAAAGGGGTTTTCCATTCAAATAGGTTTTAGTAATCCTCAATTTAATCTCTGGTGAGCCACTCTTTTTAGGAGTGGTGTGAGGCGGTGTTTCACTCCCTCTATTCTCTATGGAGCAATCAACAGGAGAAGATGCCTGTACAGATAGTGGTTCTTGAACTGCACCCGAATCTCCATTTAACATAAGGGCAGTCAAATCCTTCAGTTTGTCCGATCTGTAAGCAGAAGTCGCATCGTGCCCATTTAATCGGTGCATCACACCATCCTGAAGGGCAGCAGATAGTTGTGTGGCAGTTTTGTCAGGCAGCAATGAGTGCTCGGAATCCATTTCACCATTCTGACTCTTTCTGTTTGCAATGCCGAGGATCTCAGGCACCTGCTTCATAGATATGGGATTAAGCAAATCCTGTGCTAGCGGCAAAGGATTTCCGATAAATCGGCAAGGTTGAGCCATGCTATGCAGATGTTACCAGTTTAAACACTGTAAAAGGAGAAAAAATTCTAATTATATGAAGCATTATTACAATAAGGGAAAAAATGCTTCAAATGCCATAAAAAACTTCCAGATTTATCAACTTTTAGCAATGTTGCATTCCCAAGACTAAAGCTAATTACATTGTTTGGCTTTGTCTTATTACAATAATATAATCTATAATTTTAAGAGTACTAAAACAGAAAATGAAATAGAAGTCTCTTCCAGCATAATTCACTCACACACAATTAGAGTTTTTCTTTATTCTGTGTTTGCATATGCCATGAGATTTCAATAATACGGTTAACATTTTAAAGATCACTTTAAACAGCCAGAAAGTGACTTGATTTCCAGAAGTCACAATGATATTCATCAACAATGCAATTAATTTTAATAATCCTTACATATCATATAGCACCTTGCCACATTGTTGAGTTGTTTCAAAGCACTTCATAGGATTTACTGTGAAATGTAGGCTATTTATAGGCAATAATACATTCTTAGTGAATTCTTGGTTCTGTTTGATACACATCACAAATAGGGTTGTATATTAGCTGCACAGGTGGTTATGATCACTTCTTGGGACATTAAAATAAAACGTAACTAGCAGTCTCCCTGAAAGAGTGCCTAAATTAAATTTGTGGAGCATCACTGAACCATACAGATCACGAAGGGTTTGATCATTGTTGTATATTCAGTTAACTTTACACAACTCGGAGTAGGATACAATTGTACTAATTCACTCCTGCTTTGTTTTTGGACGGTGAAGAAAGAAGATGCAGTTTATATTTCTGAGTAGAAAAAAGATCATGATTGCCCGATGGTTTCCATTTGTTTGGTATGGAGTATGCACTCTACCGATGGAATGATGTACACTGCTTACCTAATCCTGAAAGTTCAGGCAGATTGGTAAAAGCCATGCTTTGGTGACCTAAAGTGTGCATTGAGGTACTGCTGGAGCTTAACCAGTTTATAGGATGTTGCTGGTTGCAAATTGGCTGCCATGTTCTCCCACAAAAACACAGTCACTGCACTTCACAGTAAATCTTGTGAAGCATTTTGGGATGCCCTCCTGATGTGCAAGGTGCTATACTAAATGCAAGGATTATTAAAGCCATGCTGTTGGTCCAGCTAGGACTACCCTACCCCATTAGGTTCTAGGATTAACAGGATCTGAGAGGAAAAATCCCAAATTTGTAGCAATTCTAAAACTGTTTTCCCCACACCAAATAATCAAGATACATACATCTGCAATTTCAGAAGATTAGGACACTTAATGCAAGTTCTGTAATAAATTATTGTAGTGTGTTTACATTGTAGCCCAATTCTTAACCTTTTCTAAGTACTTTCTGATAATGAATGATAACAGTACGCTGGATACTGATAGCAACTCTACCATCAAGTTTGGTTGTAAATGGTTTGATTTTATTTTGAAGAGTAGTATCCAAGGGACTCATTACACTTTCTTTTGCCCAAAATTAAACAGAAATGTAATATATATTAAGGTGAGCAAGCAAAGCAAATCTAAAAATATTAAAACATAGTCAAAGGTTTATCTTGTGTTACTTTTGCAATTTGAATGCAAAGAATCACAGTAGGTCATGTTTAGCAAATCACAAAAGCAAGTTTAACCAATTCAAAAATAACAATGAGCTGCCACACCACTTTCCGGAGGCAACCCTAACCTGAGCATATTACTTTTAAGTCAAATTCTTCAAAGCAAAGCACGAGTCCAAAGGAAAAAAACAGACATCACAATATAGGTTAGAAAAAGCTACATTGCAACATGACAATTTTTTTCTTTTACACAAGATATTGTGTAAATGTAATCTTTTACATCATATGACTAAACCGGATGAAATTGAAGCAAACATTGGATTCCTCATTAAAAATCAAACAGTACTGTTCAAAGATATAAATTAACTTCAGTTATACAGGGTGACCAAAAAGTTATTTTCAGTTACCATATTATCTTTTTTAAAAAACTCATAATTTCTTTAAGATATATTAGACATTGTAGACAATTCTTGCATATTAAATGCAAGGATTATTATTGTAAAGGTATCACAACTTTTTGGTCACCCTGTAGTAACCAACTATAGTAATATACATTCAAACAGATTTGTATCCATAAAACAGTGCAATACCAATGCGTTTAGCATTTGCTATGAAACATGCTGACATGCAGATTTAACACAAGTTATTTAACAAATAAATTGTTCATGAAATTAAGATGTTAGTGTAATACAGTATATGAAGATTAAAAGATGCACAGTCCCACAGTCTCAGGAAAGCTAGAAGTGTTAGTTGATCTGTGTAATCTTAGTTAACTTGTTTGCTTCATCAAATTCAATATAAAGCAACCACTGCCAAAATTAAAAGTTGAAAGTAAACATCATATTGAAAAAAATCTTCCAAAGGCCTTTTTACACTTAATGCATTATTCACCTCACCTGCACTAAATAAAGTACATGGCCCTTAATTAGGTTCCTGCATAAATCAAACAAACACAGATTAAATGTTTAAAATCATGATACTATTATAACTTCTACGGGAAAAATAAACGTTTAAATTGCCGCTCCTCACATCAGCATGTACACTGCTCGTGATTAAAAGGCAGTCAGCGACATTCAATCTAACAGTTTTGTTAGTCCAACTGCAGCAAATATAACCAAGTTGGTGTGATACCAAAAATGGCCTTTTTATCATTCCAATGGTTCATTCTCAAATCTCCAGAAGCACATCTTACCCCGTTCTTCTCGAAACAGTAAGAAATATGCAATGAAGCTTGAACTATGCATCAATACTGTGTCTTCAAAAAAAACTTGTTGCAAAACTGAAATAAACGTAAAACCCATTAAGAAATCACACAGTAAAATTAAAAGCCCAATCTTAAAATTTTACAAACATGGCTGCCCTCCATACATTCAGCAGTAGCAGCAATGCACACAGACAGACACTCAACCCACATCACAACCCGATTAAATCTAAGCTCACCGCCTTTTGCACGTACATTTTCGTCATCCTATGATTGCGTTGAGGATTAATAGGGGCGCCTAACAGTAACTAAAACAAGCCTCTTTTGGATGGAAGTTGAAGGGGCAAGAGAGTAGTGGAGGGGGGGAAGGGGTGGCGGCAAGAAGACTGAAGACAAAAATCTGATGCCCCCTAACTCAAGCTTCTGTTTGGGCCAATTCGGGGCCTACTTCTCTGTAACTAGTGGCCACTCTCTCACACTTGGGGAGTCAGCCACCAGTTTTCTCCCCCTTCCTTCCTTCCTTCCTTCCTTCCTTCCTCCTCCTCCTCTCTCCCTCTCTCTCTCTCATTCCGTCCCTCCTGTTCTCTGCAATCCCTCACGGCCTCGAGAACCACACGTCCTTCCCCCCTCCCCCCATCCCCCCCCTCCATCACCACCAGAAGTTTACAAACAAGTTGTGTGATCAATTATTACATATCTATTTTTTTAAAAAAAAATACCAGCAAAAATAAAGAGACCTGTTATCCTTGCATCCTCAGCGGGGACACTGTACTTTCAATAGGGTACAGTAAGTAACTCCTCGGCTCGGCTCGGCTGCCTCCCCCCCCCCTCCTCTCCCCTCCCTCCCTCCCGCAACGAAGCCAATCAGCGCGAAAACCCAGGCGTCTCATTGGCTGCGGACACGGCAGAGCCGAGAGGGAGAGACAGTTTTCTTTGCTGCGTTCACACAACATTTGAAAGGAAAATAAAAATTCATCGCCGCCTCCTCCCTCCCCCCCTCCACTCCACTCTCTTTCTCTACTCACTCACTCACTCACACACGATAAACTCAGGCGGCCTCTCGGTTCCCCCCCTCCTCCCCTCCCCTCAATGTATATTGATATAGAAATACGAGCGTGTTTCGAGCACCATTTTTTTTCTTACCGGCTGGTGTCTCCGGGGATGATGATGATGATGGCGGTGGTCGGTTGGCTGGTGGTGAAGCAGAAAAGGGGTGATGGAGGGGAGAGGGGAGGAAGGAATTGGGAGGAGAGGACCGATTTAAAAAATATAGATATTTTGATATAGAGTATTACAATGGTATTGACGAGGGATGGGAGGCGAGGGGGGAGGGGGGGAAGAGAAATAAAACCGTAGCGCGCGTGACGTCAACCTCGGAAACACACACACACACACAAAAAAAAGGCGGAAGATTTTTTTTTGCCCTGAAACTGATGGAGAGAAAAAACCGCCAGTTGGTCGCGGGGAGGGCGGGGGAGCGAGAGGAAACGGGGTTGGAGGGGGGGGGAAGGGGGTGGGGAGCGCGCGCGCTCAACGCGGTTTGAAAAAGTCAGGGCTCGCGTGATTGACGCACAGACGTTGACGTGGTGGGTGGCATTCACAAATTGGCGCGAGATGGCAGTTGGCGCTCTACGTATGGACGTACGCATGTGCGTACCCGCGGACGGTTGGATCCTCCCCCTCTCTCTCTCTCTCTCTCGCTCTCTGTAGCGCGCGCGCGCGCGCAAGTTTTGCGCACGTGCCCTTCTGTTTCCGATCGAGTTCAAGCGAAGCTCCCGCTTTGGTCCGCGCGCGCGGCGCCGTCTCTCCCCCCCCCCCACCACCTCGACGTAGGCCACTTGTTGCGCATGCGCGTTATCTCGCCTGCTCCCCCATCCCCAGCCGCTGTTGCTGGAGCAAGCGGCGGCTCGGCGCGCGTGCGCACTGTGCTCGGTGCGGCGCCGCAGTGCAGAGTGGCTGCGCCCTGTTGACTTTCGAGGGCGAGTCACGGCACAGGCTGGGAGCAGCCGGCTGGTTAAAAGGACAGCAAGAGAGGTTTGAGGGAAATGGTCGTGCAACGTGCTGAGTCACTCAAACGTGGATATATTTCGAAGAAGATCTAGAGTTCCTTTTGTATTTGAATTATCTCTGACCCTCTCTCCCCCCCCCCCCCCCCCCCTCTCCTGCCGTAACGGCGTCTCCGCGGCGAAGGAAGAAGAAACCATGACCTTCATGTTGTTGTTTTCGAGCTGTCGCTCGTCTGTGTTGAAAGGGCCGAAAGTCTGGTGCGGAAAGATGGGGAAAGGTGAGTCCCGCTCCTTTACCGGGAGAAGGAGTGCTGTGTGCGCGTATGTATGTGAAACGTGAATTTAACTTGAACTTCACCGTCTCGCACGCGAAGCTCCCCGGGCGGCTCGGCTCGGCCCGGCCTGGCCTGGATGCTGACTGACCCGGGGTGGGTGGTGGGGGGGGAGGGCCCGGCATCGCGGTGGGTCCGGTCCATCTGCTTATGAGATTGGGCTGATTCTGAGCGGACGTGGGGCGAAAATAAAGTGAAATGACGATGCAAATACAATGTGAGCGTGTAGGCCCGAGCCTTCACCAGGACCCGTCTTTCTCTCCCCCCCCCCCCCCAACCCGAGCAGCGGGAGCCCCGCAGGGAAATCTGCAAATTCACAGCAGTGGCCGAGTCCCGCCGCGGTGGCGCCGTCCGCGGTAACGTTAGTACGTGTGACCGCTACAGCGGTGTCGTTTAACGCGTTTGTGTTTGTGGTCCCACACACTGTACTGAAAATAGTCCGCGCAGATTGCCTTTGAGGCGGGTCTGCGTGGACTCGGTTGCTATGGTGCTTGCGCCCTTCTCAACCCGCCCGCCCGCCTTTTTTTTGCCGGGAAAGGCCATGTCTCTTCCGAGAAACGCCGCCCCCTCTGCTCCCCTCCCTGACTGACACCGCGCACCCCCCGCTACTGCCGTGCGGTACGGCGCCCCCTTTCCCCTTCGTTGCCGAGTTATCCGTTGAGTGTTTATCTCAAAGGTTGACCCCCGTATCTCCCCGGTCGCAGTCTGGGCCCGAGCCGAGTCGCCGGGGCCCCGGTGCCGTTCGACCGAGTCCCCGACGTGTGACCCGCAATTTTCTCCCGTGTGACCGTTTCGTTGGGGGGTGTGCAACAGGGTTCAAAAGTGATGGCGGGTGCGAAGGTGACGGCCCCTGTGCTGTTGATCAGTGACAGTTCGTATGACTGGGAATCCCATCAGCGGAGTGTCAGTGCTGATCATTGCAGTATTTAACCGGGATGAGTAATCAGTTTTAAACGACATCTTATATAATGTGTTGTGCAATGTTAAATATCGAAGTGACTTATGCAAATGACTCCATTTTAGGATTCACTAGTTTTTTTTTAACCCCCCCCCCCCTCCCCTCCCCCACTCCACACAGCAAAGTAATTGCTTTTGCTGAATGGTAATTTGGGATTGTATATACAGTACTTCTTATTTGCGAGAGTATTGAATCTGGCTTTCAGATGTTATGATTGGCATTTACTGGAAGTATTGAGGGAAATCCCTGGTTGTGGCATCCTGGATTGCTTTCATCCCCTCCGCTCCACCATCGGTGGTCGTGCTTTCAGTCACTGTGCTCAGAAACGATGGAACTCTGCCGCAATCCTCTGTCTTGTCCCCTCTTTTACGTCTTCAGATCACCCCTGAGTACCTTTCTCTTTGACTGTGCCTATGGTCTCAAACCCTCGAAGGTCGCTATATCAATGCTTGTTGTTGTTGTTGACATAATGCAACATTTGGTGAAGAAATACAACCAAATGTATTGAAAATAACTTGTCGAGATCAATTCAGAAGATCAGAACTCATAGATTAATTGCAATTATGTCGTCTGTTGAAATATTTGCTTCAAGAATAATATTTGTTACATTTCATATAGCATCTTTCACGTTGGGAGGACAACATACCTTCCATTTATATAGCATCGCTCAACTAAGGTAGTGTCCCAGGCTGCTCCAAAGCACTTCGTAGGATACACTCACTGTTTTGTGAGTGATTACGGTAGCCAGTTTACACACAGTGACGTCACACAAACAGTCATGAAGTGAGTGACAGATTTTATTTGGATGAATTTGCGGCCAGGACACTGGGGGAGCGAGAAACTCTTCTCTTTTCGAATAGTGCCCCAGGATCTTCAAGGTTCACAGACAGGAAGTGAGAACCGCACCTCTATGGCATGTGCCAAATTAGTAATGCGATAGGACTTAAATATTAATACCAAATAGGTTTATTCATTTTTCAGTACTATTAAAGAATGAGTTGTATTCTTAATCTTCCCATTTTATTTAAGTTTCCATGACAAGAATGCACAAGATTCCATGACCAGTTTCTATGACAAGAATGCACTTCAGTTTGGAAGTATCTAAATTGTAATATTTTGTATTTGTATTTTGAAAGCATTGAAACATTTTTTTATTTACTACAAAAGACCAAAACTCTTCTGGTCAATGAAATTATATGATTTTATTCCCCTTAATTATACTTTTAGGATGTTTTGCTCTTATTCGGGTTATTTTTTAAGTTGATTGTAAAGATTAGAAAGCTTGAGCTTTTGGATTCAGTGCCCTAACCTCTGGACCTCCCTCACCCCTTTGTTCCGCCTCCTCTCTATCTGTCTACAAGTCCCACCTTAACACCTATCTATTCAATCACGCTTATGGTTTCCTTCACCTCTCCTTTGCTCGGTGAGTGACCCTATTTTCCTCTGAAACAATATTGTATGTGAAGGGTCCTAAATAAATGCAAGTTATTGGAATTCTGAGTAGATCACAATCGAGGAAGTACTTGGATTTTCAAATCTTCAGTTGGAACTTTATTATGTGACACGGAGCAGATTCGTATTTACTAAGTTAAATGTGGGCACTCAGCATTTATTACACTCGATCTTTGCAGCCTGGATTATGATTTTAAAGTGGTTTCAGCAACAACTTTAAATTATATAGCACCTCTCATGCAGGGTAGTGTCCCAGAGTGCTTGGATTTCAGTTGTATAATCTGCACAACTGCAAACTATTTAATGTTTTTTGTTGTAGTTTGTATGAACCATGATATGAGATTAACAGGGAGTTTGAAGGGAGTTTCTCCTGGCCAACAATCCCCCAAATAACAAAACCAGAGAGAGCTGGGAAAACTCAGCAGGTCAGGCAGCATCTATGGAGAAAGGAAAAGGAAAGTGGGTCAACATTTCGGGTCCACAATCCTTTGTCAGAACTGGGCATGTTGGGAGGGAGAGGTTGTTTAAGGACAAGTTGAGAGGGGGAGGCAGGATAAGGAAGACAAAAAAAGAAGACAAAGGAGAGAATGTGTTAGTTGATGGGTTAAAGAGTTGATAGAAGCATAAAACAAAAGGGGGTTGAAACCAAACTGGGGAGAAGAGATGTTAAAGTGCACTATTATTACTGGGACATTGCTGCGTATAAAACTGGCTGCTGTGTTTCGCCCGAGTATATATTATTGCTTTTTAATCACTCCCCAATATTATTCTCTATTTTAATGCCCAAAATCACACTGTTTCCTGTAAATCTCTGCAGGTATTAAATAAATAATATAAATAATCCTTGCATTTGATATAGCACTTTTCACGTCTTCGACGTCTCAAAGCACTTCACAGAATATGCTGTAAAGTGAATTGACTGTATATTTGTGGGTGAATGCGGCAGCCAATTGCGCACAGCAATGTCCCACAAACAGTCATGGGTTGAAAATGACCAATTTATTATTTTTTGTTTTGGAGGGATTATTATTAGGCGTGTGAAGTAAGGAAACTTGCCCAAGGTTTTGTCCTGCCTAGAATTGAACCCAAGTGTCTCGCTTGCAAAGCGAGTGCTCTAACCACTGAGCTACAGGACTTAACTAAGTAGCAGTGTAATCCAGCATCCTGTTTGCTTTGTTTAGTTCTGCCTTGCCCCATTTGGACATAACGATTGGTGACCCAACCAACAATCATACTCCAATACAGTAATATATAAGTGTTATTTTTGATCACTGAACATTTCCCTGAAGACTAAAACATTGCAGGAACTTCATCTGGAGTCCTGTGTAATGCCCCAGACATGTTGTATCTGGGGTCCTGCACGTACAGTAGTTCAGGTTGCCATAATACAGGGCACTCATGTTATTAAACAGCTCATTTACAGTGCAATTTTGCAATGGGTGTCCTGTGAACCCGTGTTTTCACTTTCAGCATAGACTGAAAGCAGAACGGGCTCCCCTGGGAGTCGGTGGAAGCAGAAAGTGTTGATTCTTTCAAATGCAAATTAGATAGATTTATTTTAGGAAAAAATACAGTATTTAAGTAGTTCAGGACATGACGTGTCCATGTGACTGCCAGGATGGTGGAAGGCGAACTGGGGTGGACCTTGTTTTTTGTTTAGTAATTCTTATGTTCCTATGACTGGCAGATAGATGTCTGGATGATTGAGCATTGCTCTCCCCCTTACTGCTGCTGGGAAGGGGGCTGGGAGAGATTTCTTTAATCTCTGTATTTTCATTAGCGGCTTCTTTTTACTTTGAGTCCTCCAGTTTTGCTTTCACAATTCAACTTGAATGAATGCTTCTTTAGAATTTTAATTTATAATTTTAAAAACTTGGTGCACTTTTCCCTTCCATCCTGGTTTGTTTGCAGTATTGAATTTGTCCGCTTCATGATTAAAGACTCCCAAGTATTAGAACAGATTTTCTTAGAACCCGATGCAAGTCTTTATTTTTCATAGGCTTTTTGCCCTATTCTTCCTGATATGAATGGCATCAAATTCAAGATCCTCATCCTCACCTACAAGGCCATTCGTGGCCTCGCTCCCTCCTACCTCTCTGACCTACTATCCCCCTACTTAACTGCCCTTACCCTCCGTTCCTCTGGCTCTGGTCTGCTCCACATCCCCCGCCCCAACCGCCCTACCATCGGTGGCCGGGCCTTCAGCCCCGAGGCTCTGGAACTCCATCCCCCAGTGCCTTCGCCGCTTCCTCCCTTTCCTCCTTCAAGGCCGGTCTCAAGACCTTTCTCTTTGACCGAGCCTTCAGCTCCTCTCTCAACTCTCTACCCCCCCTCGCTCCCTCCCTTCCCTCACCCTAACCATTTCCCCCCTCCTCACTCCCTCCCTTCCCTCCCCTCACCCTGACCATTTCCCCCCTCCTCACTCCTTCCTTCCCTCACCCTAACCATTTCCCCCCTCCTCACTCCCTCCCTTCCCTCCCTCACCCTGACCATTTCCCCCTCCTCACTCCTTCCCCCCTCACCCTGACCATTTCCCCCCTGCTCGGGTCCTGACCCAACTGTTCAGCGCCTTGGGACGTCCTCCCGACGTGAAAGGCGCTCTATAAATGGAATCTTGTTGTTGTAGTCAAGCCTAGATGTAATAAATGCATGAATAAGGGTTTTGGTGGCCTTAAGAGAGAGGCAGTGGAGGAGACACGGAGGTGGGGGAAGACTGAATGGGTCATGGCACGGATGTGGGGTAGAAAGAACAGTTGAGGGTTAAACAAGGCGCCAATGTTTCTGGACTGGCTAAGCAAGATGGAGTGTGCATCCATGGATGGTGATGCTGCCAGTGCCTGAGGTGTGGAGGTGTTGAAGGGATCCAATCAGGAGAGCCTCAGTCTTGTAGATGTTCAACTGGAGAAAGTTGGCTCTCATCCAGGACTTGATGTATGACAGACATTTTGTAGGGACAGCAGTGATTGGAGTCGAGGGCGGAGACCGAGAGGTACATTTGGATGTTATTCACATACATGTGGAATGGTGTCTGTGAATGATGTCACCAGGAAGGAACATGTAGATGTTGAAGAGGAGAGGACCAAGGACAGAGCCCTGAGGAACACCGTACAAGATGATGCAGGGGCTGGAGGAGAAGCCGTTCATGGAGACAAAGTGGAGGGTATGAAAGATAGGACTGAACCAGTCAAGGACAGAACCATGAAGGTTGGGGTGAGAGGCGGCAGAGGAGGTGGATAGAATGGTTGACAGTGTCAAAGGCAGCAGAGAGATCAAGGAGGATGAGGAGACGGAAGGAGCACTGGTCGCAGATGGACAAAATGTTGTTTGTCACTTTGAAACCCAAACTGTTTTTGTGCTGTGGGCAGCGCAGAAACCGATTGGAACGGTTTGTGAAGGAGCGAAGCTGGGAACACCGACTCGTTCCAGGACTCTGGAAAGGAAATTAAAAAAAAAAAACTTTTTTTAAATGTTGTCCTGAAATAGTCAGTTATATAATAATATTCCTTGCATTTGATATAGCGCTTTTCACGTCGGGAGGACGTCCCAAAGCGCTTCACAGAACACACTGTAAAGTGAATTGACTGTATATTTATGGGCGAACGCGGCAGCCAATTGCGCACAGCAATGTCCCACAAACAGTCGTAGATTGAAAATGACCAATTTATTATTGTTATTGGTTTTGGAGGGATTATTATTAGGCTCTGTGTGGAGTAAGGAAACTTGCCCAAGGTTTTGCCCTGCCTGGAATTGAACTCAGGTCTCTCACTTGCAAAGCGAGTGCTCTAACCACTGAGCTACAGGACTCCAAATTACGCAACTTCCTCCTCATCATATGCTTTATGATGTGAGGAGGAAGTTGCTATGAGATCATAAAGCGAGTTTTTTCACAATGGACAATGAGCGATGTTGAAACTGCACCGATTAAAAACAAACCCATCGTCATTCTTGGTGTAAGCCCACACAGTCTGATTGTTTTGGGATTTTTCTTTAACACATTGAGCACCTGGATCACAATAAGTAAACTTACAAGACCCCTCATATTATTAGAGTGCAGTTGACTTGCTGGATAGGTTTAAACATCGCAGGCTTAAACGACCGTAAGGTTGAAACCGAACTGAAGACGCAACAAAAGATTGAGAAGGGATTTGGCAATATAATGATGGAGTAGAATTGGATTAAAAGGTAAACTCCAAAATCATGGCTGTTCGCGTGATGATGTTTTCAGAGATCAAGATTAACATGTACCTAGGAGTGTTACAATGGTTGGAGTTCCTTCAGGGGATAGTGTTGTATTGAGATGGCAGTATTGCACTTTGATTCACAGCGGCTGAATGTACAGGGAAAATGACTACGTGGGAGTGATGCAAGTTATAAATTACGCAAATCAAGTTTGAGGACCTTGAAATTAATGGTTACTTTTTAAATAATAAAAAAATTGTGTGTGCGCGTTGGATACCATTGGTATTGGCAGCCAATGTGCTTTGTGCTGGTGATAAGTAGTGTTTGTGACATCCTCATTGTACCGTCACACCTTGAGTGACTGCTGTGAAATTCTATGCATTACAAAGTTGACCACGAGGTCTTTGCATTTATCCTCACTGAGGTATTAATTTTGATAGAGTTCTTCAAATTTTTCAGCTAAAAATGTAGATATTTCTTTCCAAAATCTTTCTTTGCCTTTCTAAATGTGAAGTGCTCCAGGACCTTTTATAATTTCCCATTCTGTATAGGAATTGCTCCTGGTCACCTACTTGAAAAGAACTGTATAGGGAAACACTATTATGTTCAGGTAGTCTTACATGATCAGAAAGCTAAATTTATTTACTAGTTTGAAAGGCACTGTTCATTAATTGAGCAGAATTATCCCTGCACCATGACATTTATTACAAATCCATGTCCAACAATACTGACAGTTTTTCTAAGTCTGTTTCTCTAGTTTGTCAGTGCAAAATCTATGCCAACATAGACAATGTGCATTATTCTGTGTTAATGGAAAACTCTTCCAAACATGTTTGAAGTGAATGTATTTATTGGTATGCTTGGTATTGCATGGCTAAAGAATGGCACTTTAGTTGCAGAACAGATCGATTTCAATTACCTCGCCCTTACTTTCAAATCACTTCACGCCCTGGCTCTCTGATCTGCTCAAACTCCACTAGCCTTCTTTGTTTAGCTGACTCGGATGTTATACCAATCCTTCATCCCCTACACCCCACCATTGGCGGCTGTTCTCCTCTATGCCCTGAATTTCTGGAGCTCCAGACTCAATCCCTCTGTTTTGCCCCTTTACCCGTCTTCAAGTCACACCTGAAGACTTTCCTCTTCGATTGTGGCTTTGGCCACCTCCCCTCTTTCCAGCTTGGTGTCAGACCACAATGCTATTAAGTGTAAAGTGTTGTAATAAAGTGAAATAAAATGTATTGTACACCTTAATAGTTTTTTTAATGTGTGTAAAACTGCTTCAGGGTTGTGTAATTCTATGGACAAAATTCATCTTAACATTTTATTCTTTTTCCTGTTATAGGTGGTTTTGGTGACATTAACTGTGTCAACTGCACTGAACTAAGGTTGACAAGTTACAGGTAAGGAAATAATATCATGTACAATTAACAATAAAAGCAGCAAAATCGATGCCCACTTCTCACAATATAAGCATTTTACAAATGTTTTTTTCTTTTAGTATGTTTATATACTTCCCCACACAATTTCTCCATACAATATACAACAACTGATGGGTATTCTCTGAGTTCTGTAAAATCTATTGGAGCAGACCAAAGTTCTCTAATTTAATAACATTTTTCTAGTTGATGAATGAAATATTCTATTTACAGAATGGGTGTTCTTAGTTACTCTACTTATAATGTGGGTCCAAAGTTGAGAAACTTGAAATCAAGCCAGTTATTATTATGTCGGTATTCACTATGTGACTAAATAGAAGCATAAAGTTAAGGTTAGTATGATGAATCTTGAGGGAATTGGCTTTGTAGAATTACTAAGAGTTACTAAAAGATGGAATTTCTTCTAATTCCAATCTATTCTAATTAGTAACTAGATGCTAGTTATCTAGAAAAATGTCATTTTGTCTGTGTTAGGATTCTGTTTAGCAGAAATTAAAGTTAAACTGTGTGCAGATAGAGCCCCAATAACTGTTTTATTTGTCATGTTGCAAGTGTAAACACTTGGTTCCCTGCCATTCTTTGACTGTCCAAATAGTTAAAAAATATAAGTAATTGTTTTAAAAGGTCAATATTCAACCTTACTATTCGTAAGTACAACTGAAATTCACTATTTCCCTGTTTTGGATCTTTACTGAGTGCTGATTTATAATATATATATTTATAATTGCAATATCATCAGAATTGAAATTAAAGCGGTCACTATTAAAATTGCTGATTGAGGAGGAGGTTGATTGTTGGAACATCACTACAAAGGAGGTGAATATAAATTACAAGGGTACAGCTTATTCAGGAAAGATGGGAGAGGTGGAGGGGTTTTTATGTGTAAGGAACACATGGGCAAATCAGGCAAACAATAATCCTTGCATTTGATATAGCGCCTTATCACGTCTTCGAGACGCCTCAAAGCGCTTCACAGTGAATTGACTGTAAAGTGAATTGACTGTATTTTGTGGGTGAAAGGAAGCTTGATGTGATTCTGTCATTGTTGACTCTTTGTTTTCCTTTCTCAAATGATTCTCAAATAATTCTGAAGCTCTTAATGGTTAGTGAGGTGGTTTTAGTGGAATCCTGGAAGCAGATTGCTCACTCTTTTGACTTTGAATTGTAGATGGAAAATGAGGAGAAAGCATATTTTTTGTTATTAAAGATTTTTGTCATTAAACCACACATTTTGTACATTCACTATTGCTGGTTGGGATTGAGCTATACTAATAAGATAATCAATAATATTTATTCATTGAAGTTAAAACCAGTTTGCACTGTTAATTATAGATATCCTGACAAGCGGTCCCATGATACAGCTTGTATTGATTCTGCACAGCTGTTCTGATGTGGCTTAGCCTTATCTAGGTTTACAATGTGAATGAAATGTGTGTGCCTAATGGTATCTTAATTGAATGTGCTGTGAGGTTTGGGTAAGAAGCATCTATTAAATGGTTTTAACAGTCCAGAAAAGAGATCATATACTGAGTGAAGTAGTCTATTCAGTGAAGCGCTTTGAGACGTCTAGAAGACGTGAAAAGCGCTAAATCAAAACACAAGGATTATTATTAGTCATTTGACGCTGTTGTTTCATGGGTGAAAAAAANTCACTTCTATTTATTTCTGTTGAAATTGCTCTAACTAATTTTTTTNCTACCTTTCCTTTTGCAGAAATGCTTTGTTCCGAAACTGCAGCACAGTGTCTGCAAGCAACAGTTCTTTGCATATAAGGGACCGCTATAGCTACTGCAGAAGAGGCCCAAAGCGTTTGTACTGTGGGGTGGTGGGGGCTCCCCTGCCATGCACCTCTGCTACCAACATGAATTTTATTGGAATGCCATGTGTTTCAATGAGATGGTGGCACTCTACTCATCAGCTGTATGATGACTCCAAAGTCGAAAAGTCTCTAAAGTCCTTGAAAGATAAGAATAAGCGTCTGGAAGAAGGCGGTCCCGTGTATAGCCCTATAGAAGCTGAAATTGTGCGACGGTCTCTTGGTCAGAAGGTTGCAGATGAGGTGAAGCATTATTACCATGGCTTCCGCTTATTGTGGATTGACACAAAGATAGCAGCAAGGATGCTGTGGCGGATTCTGAATGGCCATACTCTGTCGAGGAGAGAACACAGACAGGTATGTGTATTCTAGATACAGCTGGATGATCCAACTAGCATCCCGAGGGCTGATTTCAACCCCCCCCACCCCCGCCTCTATTTCACCGGGCCCAACTGCTTCCTCCATAACCCATAACTCTTAATTGCCAGCAACTGAACACTCCTCTTGAATTGGGTGATTTGAGTGAAATGACATCCGGTCTTATTTCATCGTATTAGTAAGGGAATAACCACTCTTGTTCGTGAAATAATGTGAAAGGATTGAGATGATGATAAATGCTGGGTGCTTGTTTGTAACTGTTAGCAAAAAACAAATTAGATTAGTCTTAAAATAACTTCAGTCTCTCTCTCTCTATATATTACATATAGAGAGTTAAATAGTGTCAGTGTGCAGTTTTCCATTATTTTTGCAGTTCTAAAGTAAAATTAGATTTATTGAGGGCAGAATGTAGGTTATCTTTTTGTTTAGCGTTGGTGTCTTTTGGGATGTTTTAAAGGGTTAAAAGAATGTAATGAGTTATTCCACTTGTAGGAAAATAATATGGTGTGCACCAGAAAATTAAGTTTCCGTCATTTTGTAAAGAGTTCCCACTGTGTTGAATTAATGGGGTAGAAAAAATTCTATACAGTACCAGTATGTTCTATGCCATGAAACCCTGTTTTTTTTGTATTCATGCCCATCAACTGCTGAAAAGACTGAGAGAGTCATGATAAAAGCTAACGTGTCATATCACCGAATGAGCACAACATGCTCTAGTTATTCAGCAGCTGAGTTTCTAGTGGGGGTGCCAGTGTTCATTGCTCTTTGTTGTATTAGGTTAGGCTCAGCTGTTTATTTATCTTGCAAGATAATTAAAAGCAGCCCAGAACAGGTATGTATGAAGCATCCAGGTGAGATGTGCTTCCAGGAGGAATGTTCTTCCATTTCAGACGTTGGCTTAAATGATTTTCGTTTA
This sequence comes from Callorhinchus milii, assembly GCF_018977255.1. NCBI lineage: Eukaryota > Metazoa > Chordata > Chondrichthyes > Chimaeriformes > Callorhinchidae > Callorhinchus > Callorhinchus milii. Next base: position 65,856,353 of record NW_024704742.1, read on the forward strand.
AAAGCAGACTGTTCAAATTGCTTATTCAATGTACATGGAAACCTCCAGTGAATGCTGTGTAAGTCCCTTTTGCTATTGAAAGTTGATTATTTCACAAACCTAAAGGAAGGCATTATGGCTATTCGAGCAGGGAATTTAAAAGATGAAGGGAATTAAATGTAGCATAGCATAATTTCATAACTACAAATCGTGAATTCAGTCAAGACCATGTGATTCTGTTGACAAATAGCCACTCAAAATGTTGACCTATATTAAATGGGGAAACCTTTTGTGATCAATTTTGTATATTTTGCATGTGTAATTGCTACATTTAATCATGGGTCACTCTGGGGGGAGGCAGGAGGAAGAGTTTGAAACTTTCAGTCAAAGACTCTTGCTGTTAAAATAAATCATGTGGGTGATGATGATGATATCTTGCACCTTGGAACCAGTAAAATATATATTTTTTAAGTATACTGTGGGATCATGCTTTTTGCTGGTTGTATGCATTTTATAAGTCACCTACAATATGTTCATTTTTATCACTTTAGTACAGGAGATTGACTTTATTAAGAATGTTCATGTAATTATGATGAAGAAAAATGTAATCATACCTGGAAGTTTAATCAAATGGAATTTTTTAAAAATTGTGCATTTATCTTTTGTTCACAGTTTCTGAGGACATGTGCTGATCTGTTTCGTCTGGTCCCCTTCCTTGTCTTCGTAATAGTTCCATTCATGGAACTCCTTCTTCCTGTTGTAGTTAAACTTTTCCCCAATATGCTTCCTTCAACTTTCGAAACCAAATCAAAGAAGGTAAGAATTTGAAAGCTTTTAATTTGTACACGTAAGTTTGTTTATGAAAACATTTTTAGTTAAGTAACTAAGTATACGTCACTTCTGAACTTTCCTGAGATCAAGTAGCCTTAGATCAGTTTACAGAATTCTAAAATTGCCCGTTTGTTTCTTTTTTTTTCCTCTCTCTGTCTCTCTCCCCCCCACTCTGTTTCACGCCACCCCACCGCTCCATCCACTGTGCTGGCTCCTCTGTGTAATATCACTAGAGTAGCCTGTTCCGGGAGCACATTGCCCCTGGAGCAATTTATCATTCAACTTTATTTCTCCCTTAAGAGTTGTTGAGAGTAAAAGATACATTTGGCATGAAAGATGATACCAAGCTTCTTGAAGATAGCTTTGGGAATGGAGGCGATCAGGGGAAGTAGTAAGGCTAACAATTTAATTAAGTGAAGAAGGATTAAGAATGGGGCTGTTAAAGGTGAGACATAAGAACTGTTTGTTGTGCTTCAAAGAGCGATGAAGCCGTCTTTGAAGAAACTCTTCTGATTATCATTGCCTAATTCAAGAGCATGGAGGTGCTGAAGATTTTGTTACTGCCATTGCTCTCGGTGAGGAGTAAATGTCACAGGCACTGGAGCTGCTATGATCTGATTAATGTAGAGTGGAATCAGTACAAGAGTATATATAGAGTTGGATGATAAGGAGAGCAGGTCAGTGGTGTGGAACAGAAACAAAGCGGGAGAGAGCATGCATTCTTGTGGAATTTCTCAGTTGATGGAAAGTGTCTGGATAAACTACCGGCTTCAGCCAGCTAAGGGAATTTTAGAGGAAACTAGATAGTCTTGAGATACCCTCCAACCGTTTAGAAATAGACGGTGCACGACTGGTTTGGAGATGTGCGATGTGGTGATAAATAAGAGTAAAGTTCATATGACGATATCAGGGATGAGACCTTATAGTTATGCAGTGAGACAAATAGACCTGCAGTGACCAAATCATCTGGAACAGGATGGCCAAGTTGTGATATGCGAGCCGCACTACGCATGGGTAAAATAGTCTGGCCATCCCTGATCTTCTGCACTACTGTGTGAGCTCAACTTTCTGTCTTTGGGTTTGAATGCATAACCTTCTGAGAGAGCGCGCTATCATCAGACTAGATTGACACCTGGAAAGGTGTCTATTAGTGTTTTTCTAAATTATTAATTTTTTTGTAGATTAAATAAAAGGAGGCTATTTGGATTGGTAAATCAGTACAGTGATTTTGTGAAGTATAATGATTTCTACTTTGTATACATTTTTCAATACTTTAAGTTTTCTTGTATTTCACTTGCTAAAATGTAGCAAGCAATCTAAAGGGTTATTAGCATTACCAATTATGAAGTTATCTGTTATTAGGTAATAAAATTCAAAAGCTCCCAGATAGGTTACAGCACAAATCTTTCATGTGTTTACAGGAGGAAAGGTTGAAAAAGGAACTGAGGGTAAAGCTTGAGATGGCAAAATTTCTCCAAGATACAATTGAAGAGATTGCCCTGAGAAATAAAGCAGCCAAAGGAGATGTCACAAAGGACTTTTCTTCGTTTTTCCAGAAGGTAATTCTCTGCTTTCATCAAAATCAACCAAACTGTACTTTAAGCTTATACACACCAAAGTACTTATTTTTCGTATGTCAGCTAACTCTGGGACACACCGACTGAACGGTGCTATATACATACAAGTTGTTGTCTAGATTACGATAATTATGATTAATAATAATACTAATAATCCTTGCATTTGATATAGCGCTTTCCACGGAAACTTGCCCAAGGTTTCGCCCTGCAATCCTTGTATTTGATATAGAGCCTTTCATGTCGAGAGGATGTCTCCAAGCGCTTCACTGGATTTACTGTGTAGAAGTTTATTGACTGTATTTTGTAAGTGAACAAATATATCCATCATACAGTCAGTTTAATGTTTAGAATTGACTTTTAGCATATTAGCGATCAATGGTCCTCTGCTAGAGTTTGTGCACTCATTGCTATCCAGTGATCTCTGCTACAAGGTATGTGTTTATGGGGATTAGGTGAGATTAGAATCGGGCTCAGTTGTGATGCTTTTCAGTCTTTTAGATACAATACAAAATTATGTTTGTAAAGCGCCTTTCACGACGGGAGGAAGTCCCAAGTCACTGAATAGTCAGGGATTAGGACCTGAACGGGTTGGGGTTAGGATCAGGGAGGATGTAGGGCAGAGTGGGTAATAGGATGGCCGAAGGCATGGTTGAAGAGGAGGATCTTGAGGTGTGCCTTGAGTTTCAGAGGGTGGGGGCAGAGAGGCTGAAGGCCTGACTGCCGATGGTGGTGCGGGCCGTGCTGGGAAAACGGAGCCTGCTGAGTGGAGGAGCGGACAGGTTGATAAGGGGGGGTTAATAGGTCAGAGAGGTAGGTGGGGACAAGGCCGTGGAGGGCCTTGAAGGTGAGTACATTAATTTTGAACTTGGTCCTCTGAGGGATGTGAAGCCAGGCGAGGCTGGGTGCGATGGGGTCACAAAGTCTGGTGCGGGAGAGGACACGAGCTGCAGAGTTCTGCAGATGTCCACTGTACTGATTTGACATATATAATAATCCCTCCAAAAAAACAAAACAATAATAAAATTTGTCATTTTCAAACTACGACCGTTTGTGAGACACTGCTGTGCGCAATTGGCTGCCGCGTTCGCCCACAAATATACAGTCAATTTCACATACAGAAGATGTGAAAAGCGCTATATCAAATGCAAGGCTTATTATTATAAATACAACTTGGTAAGGTATCACAGATGCACATCAAACCTTATCTCACCATTAGGAAGAAAATGGATATAAGGTGTGTGTATGTATGTGTATATATAAATATATATTATACTATATATATATATATGTTGGTAGCCTGGCAGCAATAAAAAGTGAATTTCTTAATAGTTTTCTTGTTTATGGAAATGTAATTGTAGGATTTTCAAAGCAGGTTTTCAGCAACTTTGCTGCTCAGCTACTCCCACCCCCACCAACAAATAGCTTGTGCTCCCTGTCAGAATGATTTTCCCCTCAGTGCAGTGAACATGTGCAACGGACTTGCAATGAAAGTAGTTGATCTGTCAGTTAATTCCTTCATAAAATAACTGGATAAGCATATGCTTGGAAAGAGTATTAGGGGAAGTATATGATTGTATGCAGATTGAGATGAGATTTAAGTGTGGATTTAAAAATATCCTGATGGTTTTGTTTTATTGGCCTTAGTTATGTAACTTTTGTGCATTTTTGGACCCGTGGTTCAATAGTGAGTGATCTGAAGTCTACATGGTGAAGTAAATTTTGCATGCGCTATGAAGAATGGTCTTGACAGAACAAATGTCTTTTCCGTTCTATAATTTCTTGTGTTATTAAAAGAAACTTACTATGAAGTTTGTGAAATGTAAGTAGTATCCTCTAACAGTACAAATTGATGGAGGAAAGTGATAAATGTACCATTAGGGTTTATTTGCCACATTTACAGATTTTTTTAATTCTCATTGTCTAATAAATTGCTCTTTGTTTTCAGATCCGAGATTCTGGGGAAAGACCCAGTAATGAGGAAATCATACGCTTTTCTAAATTGTTTGAGGACGAACTCACACTGGATAATTTGACACGACTTCAACTGGTAGCCCTCTGTAAATTGTTGGAGTTGCAGTCAATAGGAACCAATAACTTCCTACGATTCCAGCTGATTATGAAACTGCGCTCTATTCGTGCAGATGACCAGGTAAGTTATTGGTTGATTCATGGGATCTGGGAGGTCAAGGCTTTAGTAAGGAGAAGGAAGAGTTGTGTTTTCTTTTAAAGAATAGGGAATGGTCTTTACAGAAAGTGTGAAGTTTTTGGATTGTGCACTCTAAACTTCTGGTTGCCTTGCTGTGTGTGTTGTAGGTTTTTGAATGTAAAATAAGAGTAGTAGTAAAAGTAGTTTTACTGCATTTCTACAAATATGCCGCTATACCAATTATTTAGAACATTATTGCATAGAAATATACATTATGCTTTCTCTAAATCAATCATATATGAACTGTGGGATTGCCTGCTTTTGTTGAGCTTGATAAACCAGGTAGAAGTGGAAAAGCCTAAGAACACAATTGATAAGAAAATGTTTTAATGGGTAGGTTCAAACTGGCTTCTTCATTTGAATATCTTATTTTGTTTTTTGATACTTACAATTAGTTGGATTTGTCTCCTATTAGTATTGCTTGCTTCAAGTTGATTTGTTTTCATTCTTGTAATTTGGTCTATGTATGTTTCTACCTCCAGCTAATTGCACAGGAAGGAGTGGACACTCTGAATGTAATTGAACTGCAGGCTGCTTGTCGAGCACGTGGAATGAGAGCACTCGGTGTGACTGAGGAGCGCCTACGAGAACAACTTAAACAAGTGAGTGGAAAAAAAAGTCACGTGGTTAGCATCTGCCAACTAAACTGATGAAACACAGCATTGTGTTGTGAAAGAATGGAACAAGAGGAGGCTGTTTAGCTGGTCAATGCTGCTCCTCCAGCAAACCACATGCAACCAAGCCCACTGATGTATTTCTTTTTGCTTGCTCCTTTTCTGCTGAAGGTTATGATTAGTTGGTAAGGTTTCATGTACATCAGCAGTACTCTTATGCCTCGACCAAGTGGTTAGGGTGTTTTATATGAGCCCTGCTATTGAGTGTCTACAGGCTATTTGATTGCAGAGTAGATTGTAGCCAAGTCTGATCTTGTTCATCACCCATGTCCACACATTACATTTTTTCAGTATAGCAGTTGGCAGTGGAACCCTGGCTTTATTTTTTTTACCTTCCAAAAACAAGGCTGATTAGACTAGTTGAAACACTGCAAGTACTTCCATGGCTAATATCATCTAAATCATCAGTACAGACCAGGAATTTAGGTTATTTTTTTCCTGCCTGTATTACTAATCCACTGAGGGAACCCTACCCCATCTATTTATCCCCCTAGAGGCACTTTATATCCCAAGGTGTTTTTTTTTGACATTGTGGTGCCATTTACACTGTTGCTTTCTCTATCAGTGTTTCCAACCCCAATATGTAGCTCCTATTTTGCAGGAGTTGATGGTCATGTCATCAGCTGCTTCTGTGTGGCCTCTGATCCACGTTCTCTGTGTTGGCTAAAATTCTTTAGGATTTCTAAACTCATCTGAGGCTAGTTACATTTTAAATATAGTTTTATAGTCACAAGTCAAATAGCCTGCTTTCAGCAATATTATCTATGCTTCAAAGCAATTTACATACCTGGATCGTGTTTCTCTCTTCTCCAGTGAAAGCCACATAAGCTGTCTAGCTCTTCTCATATTGCAGTACGTTTTCTCTAAATCTGTTACGAATAGTACAACAGCAGGAGATCTAGAATATGTTCCTGCCTTGGGTTATGTCCAGCGACTTGGGACGTCCTCCCAATGTGAAAGGCGATACACAAATGTAATTTGTTGCTGTTCTTGTAGGCCTTCTGAGCTTTTTCCAAGCTTTTTCCCCTGCCTCCTGGTACCAAGTCAGTTTTCATTGCAGCTAGCCAACCTGTCATTAATTTGTGTTAATTTAGATCCCTGAGGACACCTTTCATCTGTCAGTTCAATTATATGATCAAATGATTCAAAGAGATTAGTGAGCACCCAACTGTCAATATGGTGTTCCATATTCTTGGATTATAATCCAGTCCTCGCATTATAAAATAACAATTTACCTACCTTCTCATCTTTGTTGTATAAAGCTGTTGTTTTTCTGTTGTCACATACTCTCAAAGAAAAAAAAACACATTACTAATATTTTCCTTTTCTATACCAAATATTTTTAAAAATTGACAAATAATCCTTACATTCTTATCACATTGTCGAGGCATCTCAAAGCCCTTCATGGCATGTACTGTAAAATTGTGTGACTGAATGTGTGTTGGGTGAATGTGACAACCAATTTGTGCCAGGAATGTCCACAAACAGCCATGGAGTGTGATTGTGTTTTTGTCCATTTAACTGATATCCTATTTATTTATATCAAGTGCCCATAACTTTGCTTGCTTTTAAAGTTGCATTTTCAACACACAAAATAATGTACTTTTATAATATCTGCCTGTCTTTGCTATAATTTTTAATGAACTCAGTCAAACACCAAACATGTATTGGGGCAGATATATTTTAATGAATTCATACAAATACTTTGTGGAATCCTATAGTTTAGTGGTTAGAGCACTTGCCTTGGAAGTGAGAGGGCCTAGGTTTGATTCCCAGGGTGCAATATTGGCCAGTTTCCTTTCTCCACAAATCTCTGTTTACCTTGTAGTAAATAGGAACCTGGTTGTTAGTCGATTGATGGATTGCTTTTCCGGAGGTAATAACCCCTTTTAAAAAAAAATCTCAATCCACAACTGTTTGTGGGATGCTGTGCGCAATTGGCTGCTGTGTTTTGCCCACAAAATGTACAGTCAATTCACTTTACAGTATGTTCTGAAGCACTTTGGGACATCTTGAAGAGACTTGGTAAGGTGCTATATCATATGCAAGTATTATTACAAAACAAATTGTTGCTACATAATCCTTCAATTTGATTTAGTGATTTCATGTCAGAAGCCGTCTCAAAGTGTTTCACAGGATCTTCTGTGGAGTATAGTGACTGTGCATTTCTAAACATACTAAATAAATTCCTACTGGGATTGCATGAAATGTTCTATAAGCCCCAAAATTTGCTCTGTCAGCGCTGATGACCAGATGAAAATATAAATTCAATAGAACTCTCAAGTTTCTAGAGTTCCATAGCTGAAGCGAACAATATTCACGTCTATTCCTTCAGTTGAGAATAAACCATAATAGAATACTTTATTTCAAAATGATCAATTTATTTTTTGTTGTTGTTACAGTGGGCAGAGTTGCACCTGAACCAGCACATTCCAACTTCACTGCTACTTTTGTCCAGGGCCATGTACCTTCCTGATACACTTTCACCTGCTGATCAACTCAAGACAACCTTGCAGACCTTGCCAGATAATGTGGTATGTAATTCCTTGTTTTACCAAACACCAGTGTGTGTTGGAATCTAAATCCTGACTCCAGAGAAACCCCTCATTGCTGTCCTAATCCTACCAAGGGATGCTGCTATCTGACTCTCAAAGCGATTCCAGCTTGCTGTTTGACCTGACTCTTTGTCCATATATTTGCTGTAGGCAAAAGAAGCACAAGTGAAAGTCGCAGAAGTTGAATGTGACAAAGTGGATAATAAAGCCAAGTTGGAAGCAACCTTACAAGAAGAGGCGGCCATTAAGAGAGAAAACAAGGAGCGAGAGATGGAACGTATGGCAGAGGCTGCTGAAAAAGCTAAAGAGACTTTGCAGGTTGAAGCCAGGGTATGGGTGTTTATGTAAAGCAAATTCATATAAACTGGTTCGTTTCTAAGTGCAGAGCCCTCTTGAGAATTGAAGCGAGAATCATAAATACTTTGATTTACCAGCATGGTAATCGGTCTGAACACAAGTATGCCATTATTTTTGGCAGATCTTTTCATTTCATTTCCTCTGCCTTATTTAATATAATTAAATAAGTGGGCAGAGTTGCACTCTGAGCTCTCCCTTCCAAAGTTTCTATCTTCCTTTAAAAGCTCTTATTGATTCTATTTTTGCAGCCTTCTAGGGTAGTGAGGTCCACCTTTTAACAACCCTTGAAGAAACGATCTTGCCTCTAATTGACTTAACCATAAATTCAGAGTGAAGTGTCATCCATCTAGCTTGTCAATTCCCAGGAAATCAGTAGTCTTCCGTTGGAAAGAAATTATTCTATTCAGTTATTGTATTCAAGTGAAATAAGACGTTTCCAGGCAGTTGTTTCATTTGGAAGCACAACCTGTCTAATTTTGTATTGCAGAAGGAAGTGGAATCGGCAGTAAATCTGGAAGCTCAGGTAGTTAATGTAAAGAAAAGCCAAATTGCTATGGATACAGAACAAGAACTGGCTAATGTAGACCTGGCAATGGATTCAGAGACCTTGAAAGACACCGCTCCAGTTTTAGAAGGCATTAAGGTATATTTCCACACAGAGCCTTTGCTTTTCATATTCCTTTTTAAACTTTTATTTTCATCTAATTAATGGTTGCTGAATATCGTGCTGAAAACATAATTGACTTTTTGCGTAGAAAATTTACTCATGAATTTTGATGACTTGATATTTAATTATCTAAGGATTTACAAGGCTGTCAATTTTTTTTTCATGTTCAGATATTGTCTGATATTTAGAGGAAAAGTTCCACATGCAGAAATCATTTCAATGAGCTTGAGTCAGTTGGGAGGATGCCCAGAGTTAAGCACTTTAGTGAAGGATAAGAAAGAAGTCAATTGTAAGGCCAGGTGTACTGAGGTCAGAAGCCACTTTGTTGTCCTGACCAATTTGTGTTTTGCATAGATATTGCTTTTCCACTTGCATCTTTGAAAAGGCCAAACCATCATTGCTAATGAGGATATTATATGAAGAAGATAATACATAATACAGTACTGATAGTACTGTTAGAATGAATCGTGTGTTCTCTAACTGGGTTAGGACCAAAAAATACAGACAAAATACAAATATCGATGGTCTTTTTAAAATAAACTGGCCATCAGGTTACTGCTGATGTTGCTTCATGACATCAACAGGCAACCTGGTGGCTTGAATGCCAGCCTTTTTAGTGCGCAGAGCTAGCCAACACACCGGAAGCTCTGCACAGTGAATTCAGAGGTGCTGACCCCAACTACCTACCGCCATAAGGGGCTTCAATGTATAAGATTTAACTCAAATGTTTCTCACTGCTCACTCTGGTATAATTCAACAAGTTAAATAGGATGAGAACACGTGCCGTTTAATCAATTAAAATTCTGCAAGAATAATAAATCGGTATAATTGGCTAATATGAGTGGATAGTAGGGTGAGTATCAAATGTATCTTGTTCTTCTGAACTTCTAGTGATATCTAGAAAACTGTTCTAATAGAGCTGGTGACACCTACAGGAAGTCTGGTTGGTCACTACCTTCAGCACAGGAGGAAATTAACGAGGGGCAAAAGATATGTGTGTTTGTGTGCATCTAGTTTAAAATGAGATGCAAAGCAAAGGTACTAACTTTTTATTAGAGGCACTGCTAGTGTATTCTTACTGTTGGAGTGGTGGGGGGAAGAGAGAGAGAGAGACTCCCCTGCCAGCCAGCAGCTGGTTTGCATTTTTTTCTAACACTTCGAGATTGAAATCTGACTCAATGAGTGTTGATGGATTTATCAGCTGGTTATATGCAGGTTTCAAGTGTCCTACTGAACTATATAGAGGTGGTATTGACTCTGTTTGCAAAGAATATTTTATTACCATGCACTATGCTTTGTTTCATCTGATAAGATACCAAACCTTAGCAAGTAGGATATTGTGTAATGTAGCACTGCTGTGCGAGGAGTTATCGCTATGTTGGATCTTAGGTATAACATCAACTGTGTTGCAATGCGACTGTTTGGTTGCTTACAAACATTACCCCCGGAAAAGCGATCTGCCAATCGACTAACAACCGGGTTCCTACTTACAGCTAGGTAAACAGTTGTGTGGAGTAAGGACTCACGCATTGTTTCGCCTTGCCTGGGAATCGAACCCAGGTCATCTCGCTTGCTAACCACTAAGCTACAGGACTCCATCATTATTATTATTTATTAAAGATTGAGATTAATAATAATAATATAATAATCCTTGCATTTGATATAGCGCTTTTCACGTCGGGAGGACGTCCCAAAGCGCTTCACAGAACACTGTAAAGTGAATTGACTGTATATTTGTGGGCGAACTCGGCAGCCAATTGCGCACAGCAATGTCCCACAAACAGTCGTGGATTGAAAATGACCAATTTTTTATTATTGTTTTTTGTTTTGGAGGGATTATTATTAGGCGTGTAGAGTAAGGAAACTTGCCCAAGGTTTCGCCCTGACCTGCCTGGAATTGAACTCAGGTCTCTCGCTTGCAAAGCGAGTGCTCTAACCACTGAGCTACAGGACTCCACAATAAGCCACACTTCCTGTTTTTTTTATATGCTGCTGCAGTTTGATTGTGGCAAATATATCTGTCTCAAGGTTAGATGCATATCTTTCAAGTCTCCCTCACTTTGTATACAGGTACATGTTCTCCTGTATAATTTCCCCATTTTCAACCTAAGTTTTTTTTTGTCCCCCGTTTCCTATTCCTGGGTTAAGACCTTCTGCGGTGTATTGTTTCCAGGTTTGGCAGATTGCTCTGAATGCTGCTTGCTTTTTGTGTAAGATGGTGCACATCCCGAGCTTGCCAATTGGTCGATTCTGTGGTAGACTAGCTTGTAGTGGAAATAGTCACTGACGACCTCTGGAGGCTGCTCACGGGGACTAAAATGACAATTCAAGCTGCTAGAACTCCACTGGTTCTGGTGACTTACATTTAAAAGAGCATAACATCTGATGTATAAATGTAGATTAGGTCCAAGCAACAAAACTAGTGACTCTTACACAGAACAACACTAACCATATCTGTGAAGGTGTATGACTTTATCTAACTTGAAACCCCTTTGTAATTCACTTACTTGTTTGTAGGGTGAAGAGATTACCAAAGAGGAAATCGATATACTCAGTGATGCCTGCACAAAGCTGAAAGAGCAGAAGAAACTTCTGACCAAAGAGAAAGAAGAGTTGGAAGAATTAAAGGGTGATGTACAGGAGTATAATGAGGTATGAAAAGTATTTCAGGTGTTTACTTTAGTCAACGTTAAACTTCTTGCAAGAATGGGTGTGTTTGAGTAGTTTAAAAGTGGGAGAGTGCCTGTTGAGATCCGGAACGTACCTGGCAAGGTTCGTATGTGTTCAAAAATTACTATCCTCGCCAGCAGAGAACTGTTTGGTGTGCACAACTACATTGATCAAACACTTTGAGACACTTTGTGTGAAATGCACTCTTTAAATGTAACTTGTACTTGATGAATGAGTGAGGTATTGTTGGGCACCAGTGAAGCTCTAACCCTGTAGAAGGAAAAAGAGTGAATGCTTTAAGCATAGGTAGCTTGTGGCAATGGGGAGAAATCAATATGGATGCTTATTATTATGGTATTGATTAATTGTCTTAACTTGATTCCATTTAATGGGCAAAATGAACCAATACTGGCAGCTCAGTGGTGACTGGTGTTCAACCAAACAAGATGGATTTGTGTCTATATTGAATACATTTTTTTCTTTATTTTTTACAACTAAAAAGACTTATTGCTGGATACTTGCTCTGTTAAGTGCTTGATTATTTTTTCTCTAGGATTTAGAAGAGATTAAAAAGGAATTATCTAAGTCTGGACAAGAAACAAATGTAGAAGAATCGAAAGCGAGCAAGCGTTTATCAAAGAGAGTGAACCGAATGATCGGTCGGATTCATACCCTTATTAGTGAGCTGGAGAAGGACAAAGCATTGCTGGATGGTCAGCTGGGCAGTGGTACAACGCCACCCATTGGGTAATTGGAATAATTTTAAACAACTGAATTTTTCTTCTTGATCTTCCCAATTAGAAATCAAAGCGAAAGACGATCTTGATTTTTGCTCACTTATTCATTGCCTTTGTTCACAGCTTACCTGCGTATGGAATTGGCTTGTAACGTATTTACTTTTCCTTTTTCTATTCTCGATTCAGAAAGCTTCACTGTTTTTCTTCCTATTCTCGAGTAAGAAAGTGATTTAGATTGATCACGTGTTTAGCCATTTCACTTTTCCTTTTGCTGTTGTCAACCCTAGCATCAGAGTTTCTGTTCGAGTAGAGAAAAGCAGGGAGGGGTGGGATTTTGAATCTCAGAAAATTGGGATGTGCGGGCACGATCAGGTCAAGGACTTGGGCATGGTAAACTATAGATATGGGAAAAATTTAAAGTTAAATGGTTAAAAAAAAACAGCTGGGGTTCTTACTGCTGGTCACTAACTAGCAACTTCTGCTGGAAGGTGTGTGTGAGCATTATGTGAGAAGGTGTGATTCTGTTTCAGTAATGACCCACAGTCTTTAACCCTTCACAGTCTAACCTCCAACATGAACAATAGATATTTAGATGAGCAGCTGGAGAGTGACCAGGCATCACGGAACTATACCCAGCAGGACTCAGCACCATCAGGGAGGAGGAAATATGGAGAAGGGGAGGGAAACTGAAATTTCTTTACAACAAAGAAAGCCAAATATAATACAGTAAAACATGCATATGTCTTGATTCATATAAATTACAAAATCTCCTAAATGTATATCTGCCAAGACCTGTTGAATTTCCTATAAATTATGGTACTTCAACATAACTCATACTTTCCATAAGTCATATGTTCCCAACTGATACGACTTATGTAAAGTTTACTATATATTGTAAACCAGGACAGCTATTTATAGATTATACAAATTAAGTTAGGATTTATTCAAATATTGTTTTGTTTGCTTATGTTAAGATCATGCACCAGAATCATTGTAATCTTCTTGTATGATTTTTTTTCCACCCTCTCTAGGCAAACACATCTGATTCTGAATCATAAAATTAACCCTTAATTGTGTCTGATTGGCTGCAATATGCTGGACAAATTCTTGTAACTTCTAGATTCTGGTAATGAAGAAATGTGGGGAATCCGTGGCATGAAGTTTTTCTTCATGTCTTCATTCCTCCTCTCGCAACTGATTTCCATTAACCTTTTCCTATATGCAGTTTGTATTTCAACTTTAGGGAAAACCTCATCAGCATCAGTGAGCTCATCAGTGCAATGAGGCAGTTCCAGAATATCCCACAGCACAAATTACAAAAAATTGCTGATGCCCTGGATGAAAACAAGGATGGAAAGATTGATATTGACGATGTCATAAAAGTAAGTTCAAAATAACTGACTGGATAATTATCCTTGATTTTTGATATAGCGGCTTATCAGGTCAATTATACATTTCAAATCATTTCACAATGATTTATATTGTAAAGTGGATTGACACAACCAATTGTGCACATCAGTGTCCTTCAAATAGTCATGGAATGAATAACCAATTTTTTAAAAAATATGTGGGGGTGTGTGGAGATTATTACCCTTGGAAAGCAATTTGTCAATTGACTTAATGACCAAGTTTCTACTTACTGCTGGGTTAAACGGGTATGGAGTAAGGAAATTTGACCAAGATTTCGCCCTGCCCGAGAATCAAACCTGGGTCCTCTTGCTTGCGAGGTGGGCTAACCACTACACTGGGACTCACAATTTATCAATCATTGACTGGATTGCAAACATTCTCTTTGCTACCTAGGAATGCTAGTGTGAAAAATGATATATTCATACCTCTTTTACTCTAATGTTGCATGCAAATGCCATCAATACATCTGTTGTGGATTTTTCATCAGCACCTATTTTAAGAAAGAAAGCCAGTGGGGTCTTGTCTCACAGGAGCAGAGTATTCCACTTACTTGCATTGTCATAAAAATGTGTGAGATTTCATTGGAGAGAGAGAAAGTTTGTCAAATTCCCGTCAAAACCTTGAATGACATGCTAATTTATCATCCAAATAATTTGTAAACTCAGGTTGTTTCTGAACCACTGCGACAATCTAGTTACATAAAGAGCTCACTCAACCATTTTAGATCTGATTTACGAGTCTATTAATTTAACATTTTGATGACAGGGCAGAGGAAGTTTAAAGCACAAAATCAGTGATTTTAATGTTGCTTTAAGAGTAAATGTTTTATGTAAAAGAGATGGAGTGAGGTAACAGGTTTACTGAACTTTTACTGTGTGTTTGATCTGCGCAGGTGGTGGATTTAATTGATAAGGAGGATGTGGACATCTCGACCAACCAGGTTGCTGAAATTATGGAATTGTTGCACAAGGAGGAGAAGATTGTGGAGCAGCAGAAAGCTAAAGAGAAGAGTGAGAAGGAAAAGGTGGCTGAGGTCCAGAACTAAACAACTTCAGCTAATAAAATGCCCTTGGCAGCAGAACCCATTTAATTCCACTGGTGTTTTGATCTGAAATTTGTTAAATTATGTGGCTAAAGTAATCAAGTGGAGAATAAAGTGCTGAAGAGCAATTCTAGATTACTTCATTGTGGTAAAAGAACGGGGGAAAAAAGTTTTCCTTTTCATCGAGAATTGATTCCCAGCATAACAAAATAACGTTTACCCTAGAATTTTGACACTTGCACAATAATAGATGAGTGTTGTGATTTGGCGAGCTCTGATAGTGTTCTAGAAATTGGGGGGAAAAAAGCTTAGTGTTAGTGATGATTGGTTGCAGAGGAGCGGTTACAGTAGACCCTGGGTTAGCCGATGTGCATCAGTACATTACAATCAGGAGAGTTCTGCCGTTTGGCTGCTGAGGGCAGGATTCCCTATTTGAGAAACGTGCCCAGCTGCGTGAGCAATATTTTTGTATTTCCCTTTGAGAAACGTAACATAATAACATTTACTGGTTACGGGGGGCAGGTGAAATGGAGTGGGGGGTGGGGAAACGATTGGACCCCTCTGCATTACACTTTCAGGGTAGTTTGTATGAACATTTACGTAAGGAGAGAGAGGCTACTTTTTTTTGTTCTAAACAATCTCCAAATCCTCAACCCTTTTGAGCACTGAGACTTTTTTTAAAAAAAGCTTTCAAAATACAACATTGATTGTAAAACTGATTGATTGTCTGCAATTTGCAACAAGCATACTGTAACACGGAAATTAAATGAATGTAACACCTTGCAATAAGCAAAATCTTTTCACTCAGATATTGTTGTATATTCTCAAATGGTTAAATATATTATACAGTATACTTTTCCTCCCTCCCTTCTACCCTCTTTTTCTCTTTTTCACCCCCCAAAAAGGCAAGAGAAACCAACCTTATCCAGTAATAAACTTGCAGATGCTGGGGTGGTTGTAATTGGGGAGAGGTTGTGCTGTACTACAGGAGGATGTGGCTGAAAGAACCCTGAAATGTTAAGCACATTTATATCCCAGAACCATTCCATATTTTTCACCGAATATTTGCTCTAGTGTTTTGGTAATTAAAAAATAATGCGAGTTTGATACGTAAGACTTAACTGCAAGTGTACCAGCTTTACAGTTGCTTCATGTTTAAAAAGCACCACCATGTAAATAAGACAAATGTATAAACCTGCAGTTTGTACACTGAATGCTGATATTTAAGATTTTTCAATCCATCTGACACCGCCATACATTCAAGTACAGTATATATTGATCATGACTGTTTCCTTAATGATTATGTGAGATTAATATTTGTTGCATCAAGGCCCTTATGTCAGTGACGTAGCTGTGCAGCATCTGCACTACAGTCAACTTGTGTATGACTTAAATTTGGTAAAATTCATGTTAACCATCAATGGAAGGAAGGTCTTACTAACCACAAAAATGGTGTATTCATATTTAATATAATTTGCCAGTTGAACGTAGAAATTATGGACTGGAAAATTATTTTCTAATGTGCTTTATTGAAATTAAACTATATTCAGGCAAAGTTAATTATTTAAGTTATTTTTTTTGGTCTTTATAAATTTAGCTAAAGAACTTTTAGGCATCAGCATAAACTAATGTAACATTCCCCGCCCCCTTCCCATACTGAAGCTTTCAAGTTTAAAAATGTTTTCAAAGCTATTTCTCCAAAATTTGGGAGGTTAAATATTTTGCATAGGAAAACCTTTCACAGCGTTTTAATCTCAGAATGAGCATTTTCCAGTCCAGGCCATGTTTTCTGAATAAAATTGGAGGCACAGTGTAGTTTATAAGACCGATCACACAGATTATCTAAGCCGATGAGTATTACAGAACTGGATTCAAGAACAATTTCTTGGTCTATTCAGACCAAAGGGGTAATTAGTTTATGCATTTGCCCCATGTCCTTTTTTTTCTCAGCAGCCAAGTTTGTGAGTGCTCCCTTGCTCTAGGTTTCTCAGACTGTATTATGATAGTATACTTTAGCTTAATGTTTGTCTTCCCCACCTTTCCTCCCTTTGATATTGGGCATTGTGTGTGTTTATTGGGGAAAGTAAATTTCCCCAGGTGTCCAGCAGTAGAGCTCTTGATACAGACTTTCAGAGGTTCTCCTTGAAAGTGTGGCCAGATGTCAGAGAACAACTATGGGGGAGTTGAGTGCAAGTACTATGTGCACTCACTTGAAATATTCAGTGGGTTGGATCACTTGGTAGAGGGCTGGATGGTATAGTTCAGTTGAGAGATGGAATTAAAAATTGCCATCTCTATAGGTCCTGTATGAAATGAAGGTGGATAATTGAAAGTGAGTTTTTGATGAGTGGACGCTACAGTGAAGAAAGGATTAGTATGAGAAGTAGAGAGATTCACACCATTCATGAATGGTTTTCCGAGATTGGGGCTCTGCATATTGTTGGAATGGAGTGGGGAAAGCTTTACTTTGCAACTGCCTGAGCTGAATCTGGAAGTATTGTACTATGTGGAAGAAAAAATAAAATGTTTCTGATGGAGAGGAGTAAATAGGAAAAGAAAGACTTCCCTTAAAAATTCTCATCTAGAGAATTTAAAAATGAAAATACTAGGCTGTTCTTGCATTTTGTAACTACAGTTTAAATGAGTTCCTTTGACATGTTGTACTGCAATAGGAAATTGAACTGCAATCCAAATGTAATGATGAGCCAAGTATGTGATTTCATGCAAGCTCTGTGAGCAAAATTGCCAGTGTTAAATGATGGCCATGACGTTTGCTGTTGAATGCTTTCAAAAGGTTGGAGCTCTTACCGAGAAAGTGAGTTAACCTGTCGTATCATGGTATAAAATACTGTATGCTGTCTATTCTAATCTCTTTGCCTGTTTGATATGATATGTGCAAGCTGTGGTCATGCTTTATTAGTGACCTTTTTTTTCCTGCTCTAACTTGAATGTGCGAGGAAGTATTGCACTGATCTTTGAAAATGTAACTGGTATTGTGATATGATAGAACATTGAACTGGGGGAAATGAGTTCAAATTCATCTGGGCATTTGTTTTAAAGAAAAGCAAAATCAACATGATTAAACTACATAAAGAATGAAGTCTCTGCTGTAATATTTTGAAAACTAATTTTAGCTTAAAATACATAAATTGTACATGTGCTTCTAAGGGTTTGTTTTGGCTCGCTTCTCAAGCCGAGTTTTTCTAAGCTGTCTCCAGAATGTCACTCAAAAGAAAAACACTAAACTCTACAGGGTGGTCCTGAGTCAAAGTTTCCAAGTGGATTACAAGCTCTGCTACTTTCACTTAACCTTGCTAATTTAACTCAATGTTGTTAAGTTAACATCAGCCTCACAGCACTTGAGACACAAACAACTTGACCTCCTTGTAATGTACTGTGCCCAGCTCAGCTATACTTGAAGGAAGGAGTTGACAGCGAGTTTAGTGAGAATTTGGACAGATGCTTCATCACTAGTGAAATATGCAGATGTAACCTGCTGCCAAATCCTTTCACAAGAGCTGGTGTGGTACCACATTCGGGGCTTTCTGTGTAGACTGGTGCTGGAGAGAGGCCACGTGCCTGCGTGGGAACAGACTACTTTTTTTCATTTTAGCTCACGAAGCTAAATTCAAAGAGTATGATTCATTGATTGCATTTTAGTCTGAATCAGCTGATGTGTGCTCGCCTGGGCCGCCTGTGTCCTGATCAGGTCCCAGGCCTGTCCCAAATTGCTACTTGGTAGACTGAATGGAACTGCTGCACATGCACATGGTTCCTCTCAGTGATGGACATCATAAGATCAGTACAAAACCAGAGAAGCAGGTTTCAGAGTCATGCGAAATGATAAATTCCAGAGTATTTCTGCCACTGGATAAAATTGAACAGAAAATATTACTCTTGGGACTTTTAAACATTCATGGTTATTTGAATGGGGCAGAGTGAGTGGGGGGCCCTCTAGCACAGTGGAAGACGTGATCTATAACAGGACATAAACTTCTGGCATTTGTTAAGGATTTCAGGTCACCTGGTTGTAGACTTGAGTGGCAAGGCTTAAGCCTTTAGGGACTTCAGACTCACGTCTTGGCTGAGTGGATGGGGGGTGGGGACTATATTGTTGTTGATCCCATCCTTCAGATGCATTCTACACCTCAATGAACCAGTACGAACCTTGGCGTCTTGTTTGTCCCTCAACTGCCCTTTAATTCCACATCTATACCATGACCTGCCTTCCCCCACCTCAGCAACAATGCCCGGTTCCACCACTGCCTCTCCTCAGGCCGCAGGGACTCATCCGCCTATTCATCTCTTTCCCCACTCCCTCCCCTGCACCACCCCTCCACTCGGCTTGATGAAGTCCTGTTGCGTATTGGTTAGAGCATTTGCCTCGCATGCGAGTGGAATCAGGTTTGATTCCTGTACAGGACAAAACCTTAGGCATGTTTCCGTACTCCCATGCCTCTGTTTACCTATAATAATTTGATCATTCAATCCATGACTGTTTGTGAGACACTGCTGTGTGCAATTGGCTGCTGTGTTTGGCTCACAAAATATACAGTCAATTTCACTTTACGGAATATTCACATTTTGATGTGTTGGTTGAAGGAATGCAAGTTTGTTCAAATTGGTCTCTTGAAAAGGATAGATTCTCCACGTGTCCAGCAGATGGTGCTCTGCGATAACATAAGAGCACATAATGGTTTTACTCTTCCCTCCTCATTTTATAATAATCCTTAATAATAAAATCCTTGATATAGTTTCTTAACGCATCATTGAGATATCTCAAAATGTTTCACAGGATTTTACTGTGGAGTGATTGTATTTATAGGTGAACTTATTATTAACTCGGCAGCCAATTTGTGGATAGTAATTTTTCACAAACTACCATGAAGTGAGTGACCAATTTTATCTGGGGGACTGTTGGCCAGGACATAAGGAGAAACTACCCTTTTCAAATAGTGCCATGGGAGGGTTAAGCCCCACCTGAATAGGCAGACGGGACTTTGGTTTAAAATATCCTTGAATTTAATATAAAACCTAAAGTGTAATGACTGTATTTTGCCTTTCCTGTCCTGAACAATAATCTAATAACCCTCCTGAATGGTAATCTAATAATTCTTGCATTTGATATATTGTGACAGAACCATAGCTCAAATACTTTAAATTGTACATCCAAAGACCAATTTCCATTCACATAACTCTAAAGCACTGTTTTGAGGATAAAATCAATTACAGTGGCTTGAGTACTGATGTGTTGTTACAATTGCTCTCGAGTCCCCAAGCTAGTTCTTACTGTTAATTGTTACCTTCTGAGCCTTGCTCCCTAAAACATAATATTGGGCGAGAAAAAGATCAGATAGGAGTACACTTCTGCTCCCACAGTCCCCCCCCCCACCCCCGGATCAGATGCCCAGCTCGCAGTATAAAGCGCTTTGAGATATTGTCCCAATTGGAAAGGTGCTATATAAATGTATATTGTATTGTAGATATAACTTGCTGACACTTACAAACTGTGCTGAGGTACAAGGCATTCTGAGGTATCAGGCTGGCTCACTCTTTATCTCTTGATGAAGTTTTTTTTGGTCAGTTGGGTACCTGACACATGCGGAAACCCATTACCAAGCTTAAGAGAATCCAAACCACGCAGAGAATTCCACCTACACATGGAAATCCCTGAGATATTTATCAGAATGGGCACCCTCTCCCTGGAGGGACGCATCCTGCTTACCTAATTCCGGAGGTATTAGGCCTAGGTTGGCAAGAGCCAAGGCTTGAGTACGTGTTGGGGTATTGCTGGAGTCTAACCAGCTAAAACCACATCGCTTGTCATTAAGAGCACTGCCTGTCAAGCTTTCCAAACTGACATTCCGTTGCCAAACATTTCATGGTTCAGCTCCAAGGAGACTCAGTTTAACTCCCACCAAGGAGGATAGTTATTAGTTTGCCATTTAACATCCGACAAGCATGGGTTTGAGCCCTCACCTGGTGGATGGCAGGTACCGAGAACTCCCTGTGAGGTTCCTGGTGTACAATACATCTGAGCATGAAATGCTGGAGAGCATTGCAACCATTTTCCTGCCCACAGCTCAGCCACACCGTCACTTCCCATTGAGCGATGATGGTTCCACGAGGTGGAAGTATGGAGCTTGAGCATCCTCTCTTACATCTCTGCAAACCAATCAAAGTGGATTAATTCCAAGAGCTGGATATATGAATGTGTGTTCACAAACTCTAGGTAACGCCTCCCAGCAGCTATGGACCAAAGTCTGAGTTTCCTCATCAGCTATCTGATGATGCCTGCCTTCAGCATGGTGGAGGAACATTTACAGGACAGCTCAAAGACCAACGCTGGATAACAGGCTTCCTCAGCACCAGCTACTGAATCCAGGACCTCATGTGAGGGGCCTGGTAAAACAGATGCTGATTGGTGGAATGCTGTGTTGTTGGAGGAGCTGTGCTTTGGATGAGATGTTGGATCAATGCCAAGCTATGGAGGTTTAGCTGGTTAGGCTCCAGCATACCCAACACACACTCTGGGATCCCCAAGCCTTGGCTCTTGCCAACCTGTGCCTAATACTTTGCGAAATTAGGTAAACAGGATGTGTCCCTCCAGGGAGAGTGCACATTCCATTCCAAAAATCCATCTCTGCGATTTCCATATGTAGGTGGGATGCCTGGATTTCTCAGTTTGGTTTGGATACTGTTAAATGTGGTGATAGGTTTCCGCATGTGTCAGACGTCTGGCTGGTCAAAACAAAACGATGTACGAATAAGTTCTTATCCGCCTGTTCATCTTGGGCTTCTTGGGATGGCTTTCCCAGAGAACACAGCAAGTTCTTTTCATAACAAAGGAATTTGTTGCAGCAATATCTATCCTGGAGCGAGAAGGGAGCGAAGGTGTATGGGGGGAGTAGAGGGTAGTGGAATTAGGAGGGTGAAGGCTCATGTAGAGTATAAACATCTGCACAAAACCTTTGGGATGAATGGGCTGGTTCAGCGCTCTAGATTCTATGTAACTACTGTGTAGGAGGTTGTAATTTGTCCATCTTGGTTTCCTTTTTGGTGCTGGATTCTCCAGTTAGTGAAATATTCATGCACTCTTACAGCACCAGAGTGTCGCATACTGTACAACTAAGTGGTGTGCCTGGATGGCGATTACATTGTAATTTATCGTCTCCGCAGTTTACTGAGTCACTCACAGTTAACAGACGACTTTGGAAACTTGCTGAGAGCACTTTGCTGAGTACATCAGGTATTAATTAACTATAATAGAGTTCTGGAAGACCTTTCAACACCTCATTGCTGGAATAAGCCCATACAGTATTTTCAATAAAAAATATTTCTGGAGAAATGGGAACTTAACTTCCTTTAAAGCTATTTCATTGGCCTAGTTTAGATCGGTAACACAGATGAATAAGACACTGAAGGACAGTGAAAGTGCGAGAAGTAATTAAAATGATCAATGAGATGCAATAAGAAAAAGAGAAGGGATTTCAAGGATATAATTAGTTGACCATTAAATAAAAATCACTCAATGACTTAATGAGTGAATGTACTAGTTGTCATTAGCACGGAGTCATCAAGACGTGATCATTTCAGTAGAGGGATCCACTACAAGGGCATAAAGTCAGAACCAAGACTATTTGAAGTGAGGTCAGGGAACACTTCAGAGGTGGAATCAAAACAACAAAATTACATTTGTATAGCGCCTTTCACGTTGGGAGGACGTCCCAAGGTGCTGGACAATAAGTGTTTCGGACCTGAGCTGGCGGTCGGGAACAGGGAGGCTGGAGGGCGGGGGGTGGGGAAGAGGGTGATCAAAGGCATGGTTGAAAAGGAGGGTCTTTAGATGGGTCTTGAAGGAGGTAAGGGAGGGAGTGAGATGGAGGGAATGCGGGATGGAGTTCCAGAGGGTGGGAGCAGAGTGGCTGAAGGCCCGCCCGCCAATGGTGGGGCAGGTGAGGTGACGGATGTGAAGCAGGCTGGAGCCCCCTGAGCGGAGGGAGTGGGCAGGTTGGTAGAGGGTTAGGAGGTCACAGAGATAGGGGGAGCAAGGCCATGGAAGGCTTTGAAAGTGAAGACCAGGATCTTGAACTGTATCCTCTGTGTTATAGGAGCCAGTGGAGTCCGACAACTGTTTAAAAGAGAAATAGACAGATATTTAGGTAGCAGAGGTATTAAACGATATGGGAAAAAACATTGCTATTCAAAGAGGTAGAACAGGCTGGAGGAGCTGAATGGCCTCTTTCTCATAAGAACAGGAATTGGCCTTTCAGGCCCTCAAGCCTGTTCCACCATTCTATTAGATCATGGCTGATAGTTCCTCAACTCCAATTACCTGCCTTTACCCCAAATCCCTTGATACCCTTTACCTAATAAAAATCTATCCACCTCAGTCTTGAAGATTTAAATGGATTAAGTGGATACATTTTTGTTAGATAACGGTACTCAATACATTGAGTGCTTAAATTTGAAAATACATCAAGATTTCCTGGGGTCAGAATTTTTATTGGAAGCCATGACGTTGAAGTCATTGAAAGTGAAAGACCTGGGTTAGATTTCCAGCAGAGTGAAAAGTTGGGCACCTTACTCCACGTGCATCTGTTTACGTAGCAGTAAGTAGGAACCTGGTTGTTAGTCAATTGGCGGATCGCTTTTCCGGGGTTAATAATTCCTTATATAAAAAAATAAATTGGTCACTTCAATCCACGACTGTTTGTGGGACACTGCTGTGCATAATTGGCTGCCGCGTTTCACTCACAAAATATACAGTCAATTCACTTTACAGTATATTCTTTGAAGCGCTTTGAGACTTCTCGAAGATGTGATAAGACGCTATATCAAATGCAAGGATTATTATCTGAGTTCATAACAACAAACAGGACATCTTCCCAACCTGAAAGACGATATTATATAAATGCAATTTGTTCGTGCGCTAATAAGAAACTCCCTTTTCTTTTCGAACAGTGGGACAAGATCTTCCTGAACAGGAAAGTAGGTCTTCAATTTAATGTCTCATTGAAAGAACAACTTTGACAATGAAGCACACCCCTGTACTGTGCTGGAGTGTCAGTCAGATGTGGACATGTGACCTTCTGGCTTTGAGGTGAGAGTGCTTCCCACTGAGTCAGGCTGACAAGTCATCAATGATAAATATATATATTTTTAAAAATCCTTGCAGGAGGACACTTCAAAGCATTTCATAGGCTTTAGTGCTGAACAGAAACAGTATAACTAACTATGAAATTAATATTAATGCCACAGTTGCTTTTCCTGATAAAAATTGTTATTTATATTAATTTAAGTTATTCGTTACCGTGTAATAAATGTTCAGATTGAATGATTTTTACTCACTGTTCTCCAGCCTGCTATTTCTGTTCGATACATTGAGTGCTTCTCAATCATCCTAAATTATCTCTATAATGGACCCTGGCTGACTTTGTACTGTTTTACATTCGGTGGGAACAATGGAGAGAATGGTCTGCCAGACTTTTAATAGCTGTGTAAGAGCTTTACTTGGAACAGTAGTTCTTGTTGTGAGTGGAGTCAGTCAAGCTTGCGATAGTGCACACCAAGGACTTAAATGAACAGATGGGGACATACTGTGCTTGCCACGGCATCTCATTCGTTTTAACAGCTTCTCTTTCTTACAAGATATGCTATTGAAATCATTGAGAAAGGGGGAGGTGCAGACAGGCCTAGTTACATTATGGTGCAATAATATTGCTGTCACCTAAGGCTCTTTAGTCTTGAGAGAAGACGTCTCAGAGGGGACTTTATAGGGGTGTATAACATTTTAAATGGGATTTTAAAAGTAAACCTAGAACAATACTTTCAGATGCACCGAGACAGTAGAACAAGAGGACATAGGTTTAGAGTTGCAAAGAGCAATTTCAGGGCAATTATTCCAAGCATAATTGACATTCCGAGGGTAATTGACAACTGGAGCAAGTTATCACGGGGGTAGGTCACTGGACTCATTTAAAAAGCAGCTTGATGCAGTGACAGGTAGATTCTTAGCTGTCCAGCACCTTGGGTTGTCCTTCTGACGTGAAAGGCACTATATAAATGTAACTTGTTGTTGACGATAAGGTGGGTATTCTGGAGGAATGAGATCAGATAGCTCCAAGGTCCTCCTTCATCCAAACCAATCATGTGATCTTGCAATGTGTTTCCCCCAAAAAATACAGTTAATCCACTTTACAATATATTCTGTGAAGCGCTTTGAGACATCTCAACAATGTGATAAGGCGCTTCATCAAATACAAAGATTATTATGTGTTCTGTCATTCACATCCAAATTACACGTGAAAAGCACTGTATCAAATGGAAGAATAATTATTGTTATAATATTTTTTCGGGTGAGATTTTCAATGCAAATTGCGATGTTGGCATTTGCAGTGTCAGGTCTAAACACTGAAAACAAGGTTTGGCAAACACCTTTCATTAAAGCGGAATTTTAATTTCCTCTCTGGTAGAAACAGAATCTTACAACAAGGGCTTGGACAGTTAGAAGGATCAAGAAACTCTTCTTCGCACAGAGGGTTGTAAGAGTGCAGGAATGTATTGCCACAGAAGACCATAGAGGCAGAATTGATGGAATGTTTTGAGTTACAGGGAACCCGATTATATGTAATACGGTCATTTGGGGTCCAATATCTTACGCCTCATGTTTTTAGCTGCAAACTAAAAGGGTCTTCTATTTGCAAGTTTGAGGTAAGCACAGGCAAGTTGAAAGGGTGCAGGAAGATAGCTTTTGAAGCTTTGCGCCAGATTTGCATCTTCAACCTCTTGTGTGGCCTTAAATTCAGTCCAAGAGGTGGCGTTTCACTTCCAATTCACTTTGACAAATGAATATTGAACAATTCCTTTAACCCAGTCCTATTCCACCATTTTATTCGATCGTGGCAGATGTTCTAATGTCAGTTCCCAACTTTTCTCCATCTTGCTTATTTCTCAAGTATTATTTGAAAATGTTGGAAAATGGCTGTTTTCTAAGTTGTCAGAAGTGCTCCTGGTTTTCCTTCCTTCCCAAAGTGACGTCAGCCCTGCTTCCTGTGCATAGCCCAAATGCACAGCCAGCAGGAAGTGACTTCCTGTGCCTAGCACACAATATGCAGGAAATAACATCAGCATCAACCTGACAATTAATAATATAATATATTAGCCATTTTTTAACATGGGAAGCCAGAGGCCAGGTGTACCACATTAGCCTGGGTCGGTCCACAACCAGAATCTGTACTCTAAACAAATCTGCACTCAACCGAGGAGAGGGGTGTGGGTGGGAGTAAGTCTTTCTAAAGTGCTTGTCCTATAAATACATACTTGGGAAGTAAGTGAGATGGAGAAAAGGTGGTATCTGGGATTGAAGCATCTGCCATGAACTAATAAAGTGGTGGAACAGAAATTGGTTAAAGGAATTATTTAATTTCCGTCTGACAGAGAGAAATGGAGGTGAACGCCCTCCTCCTGGACTTAATTTAAAGCTACCCAAGAGGTTGAAGAGGCAAATTTGATGCAAAGCTACAAAAGCTAGTTGCCTGCACCCTTTCAACTTGCCCGTGCATACCTCAAACTTGCAAATAGAAGCCCTGTTTCGCTTGCAGCTGGTATCTATCAATACCACGGCTGCTACTCAATCATTCAACGCACTTTCTTTTAAATACTATCTGCAGGTTAACCTCACTTATCATAATTGTTTTCAACTGAAACAGCACATTTGACATCCTCCCTCGGAGCCTAACAATGCTGGCTTGATCCACACAAGCACTGACGTGTTCACTGGATACTTCAATCTGTTTCTAGTTCAGATCCCACAGGCGTGTGTGTCTGTCTGGGGTGCTTCAGTGATTCGCTCACTTACCTATTCCGTAAGCCCCAAGACCCCAGTTCTTGCCAGGCTCCATTGGCTCCCTATCGCACTACGTATTAATTTCAAAACCCTCCCACTCACCTACAAATCACTTCATGCCCCAGCACCTCCCTCCCTATCTTTCCAACTTCACACCTCACTCCTCTACCCACCCTCTTTGCTCAGCAGGCTCGACCCTTCTGCATATCCCTCGACCCCAGCTGTTTGACACGTGTGGAAACCCATTCCCATGCTTAAGAGTATCCGAACCAAACTGAGAATTCCATGTATCCACCTACACATAGAAATCCCAGAGACAGATTGTTGGAATGGAATGTGCTCTCTCTCTCTCTCTCTCTTTGGAGGGACACATCCTGTTTACCTAATTCCGGAAAGTATTGGATGCAGGTTGGCAAGAGCCAAGGCTTGGGGACCCCAGATTGTGTGTTGGGGTACTGCTGGAGTCTGACCAGCTAAAACTGCACAGTTTGCCATTGATATTTCTGTCTGACACGAGTTTCCCATTGCTTGTCCAGCTAAGGCTTTTGGCTTGTAGGGTTAACAGAAACTGAGTGGCAAGAGTCCCAGCCTCCAGTGACTGGTCTGCCCTTGCAAGTCCTACCAGTGAGCCAGGCTGGCTGTGCTGTCATCAGCAGTGCCCTGGAATACTGCGGACCTGCCTGGCTCAGGAACCGGACTACCGAGACTGGCATAGAGGGTGGGCACAATTCTGATATTCTGTTGCCAAACATATCACCTTGGAGCCAGTTCAGCTACGATATCCCGCTTCCACCCCAACCCCCTCACCACCCCATCTCCCCCCACCCACCTTATCCTTAGAAGGATAGAACTATTCTCCCTGATATTGTGTCCCAGGCATTAATTCCCTTCTGGGTAAAGAAAACTTTTGTCCTTCCCTAAACCTTTCATCTTCAAATGACTTGCTTACTCCCCAAACTGCTACACGCTGTCTCCGCTCGACTGGCTCCGGCCTCCTGCTGATCCCTTGTGCCTTCCGTTCTACCATTGGTGGCCACGCTTTCAGCCACTACGCCCCAACACTCTGGAACACTTAATCCCTTCTCCTTGCCCCTTCGTCCCTTTCTTCAGGTCGCGCCTCTTTGACGATAGCTACAGTCACCTCCCTCCGGCTCGGTGTGGTGCTCTGCCACTGTCAAGCATTCTGGGACGCCACCCTGTGTGAGGGCTGCTATATAGATGCAAGTTGTTGTTGTCCTCTTGTTCTACTGTTTTGGTACATACAAAAATATTGTCCTGGGTTTACTTTTGCAATCCCATTTGATAAGGCCACCTTTGAGACATTGCCTTTCAAGACTGAAGAGCTCCTGCTTGTCCAATTTTTTAGTCCTCAGGGGTTGCAAATTCTGGTTAATTAGGACTAGTTTTAGAAAACAAAAACAGAAGTCGCTGGGAACACTCAGCAGGTCAGGCAGCATCTATGGAAAAGGAAAGTGAGTCAACATTTCGGGTCCATGACACTTCGTCAGAAATGGGGCATGTTGCGAGGGAAAGACTTTTAAGGGCTAACAGAGAAGGGGGAGGCAGGACAAGGAAGACAAAGGAAAAAATGGGGTAGAGGACACAGGATGATGGGTTAAAGAGATGTTAATGATGCAAAACAAAGGAGGGGGATTGCAACAAAGCAGGGGAATAGGGATGCTAATTCTGCAGAACAAAAGGTGGTGGGGGTGGGGAAGAACCTGCAACAAAACGGGCAAATCAAGGAGAGAAAAGGTATGTCTGGGACCCAGATGATGTGGTAATGGTCACAGAAGAAGGGGAGGGGGAAGGTGAGCTGTTATAGTCTGAAATTGTTGAAATCAATATTGAGGCCAGAGGGCTGTAAGGTCCCTAGTAGATAAATGAGGTGCTGTTCCTCAGCTTGCGCTGTGGCTCATTGGAACAAAGTAGGAGACTGTGGATGGAGAGGTCAGAGTGCGAGTGGGAGGGAGAGTTGAAGCTGCAAGAAACCAGAAGCTCAGGGTTGTGCTTGCGGACAGAACGGAGGTGTTCGGCAAATCGGTCGCTGAATCTGCGTTTGGTCGCCCCAATGTAGAGGAGACCACATTGTGAGCAGCAAATGCAGTAAACTACATTGTCGGTAGTACACGTAAATCACTATCTCACTTGAAAGCTGTGTTTAGGGACCTGGACAGTGGTATGGGAGGAGGTGAAAGGGCAGGTGTTGCATCTCCTGTGCTGACATGGGAAGGTGCCGGGGGGAGCAGAGAAACTGTTAGGGGTGATGGAAGAATGAACCAGGGAGTCACGGAGGGAAAGGTCCCTTTGGAATGCTGAGAGGGGAGGGGAGAGAAAGATATGTTTAGTGATCGGGTTATGCTGGAGGTGCCGAAATGGCGGAGAATTATTTTTTGGATGTTGAGGCTGGTGGGGTGGAAAGTTGGGTGGATGTCTAGTTTTAGATATCATTTACTGTGTTTTCCTAACTTTTGTGAAAGCACAAATTCTGAAAGATTCTTAACTTCAGCCTTGATTCTGAAGCCTTAATTCTGAAGATTTCCGCAAGTTCCCATAGGGACTGTGCAAAACCAGCTCCCAAATTAACACTAAATGTAAGAAATTACCAAATATTTCACACTTAACAAGACTCAAACCGGGAAGAATTTCTATCCCCACAAACAGAACCCACTTGGATTGAGGAATCCTGTCAGAAATGGCCTTTTTATGTAGATTTAGTCAATGTTTTTACCGTTAGATCTCTCATTATATTAACAATGGAAGCTCCTCTAAATGCAAACACATGCTTGCATTTAAATGATGAATTCCAAATTCCCACTGAATAATAATAATCCTTGCATTTGATATAGCACCTTATAATGTCATTGAGACGACTCAAAGTGCTTCACAGAATATACTGGAAAGTGAATTGACTGAGTATTTTGTGGGCAAAACGTGGCAACCAATTGCGCACAGCAGTGTCTCACAAATAGTCGTGGATTGAGTGACCAATAATTTTTAATAGAACATTTAATAGTTGTTATATCAAATGCAAGCATTATTATTATGACAAATTTGCTGGTAAAAGAAGAGTTTAATTGTCTAAACTGCATGTTTATTTTTTCAAAGTATGTTGCAAGTCTTTTATCTGGTAAGTTAACATCAGTTTACAGTACTCCTTGGAAGTGGGAGTATAAAGACTCCCCCTTTGTGCTCTTGTGGAGATGTTGATAACTTTGAGCTGCCCTTAAGTGTGTTTTGTAAACACAGGCACTTGCGAATGATGGCATGACAGAAAGTCAATAGAAGGGCATTGTGTGACGTTTCTATCAACCGTTCAGGGAAAACACATTATTGAGTAATGTCTGGCACAGGTGTGCTGCCAAAACATTATGTGACCAACTCTGTTCGCATCCTTATATTCTATGTAATTTACTCATCAAGCAAATCATTTATCACTTTGCAGCTCACCTATGGATGAATGGATGGATGGAAAAGGATAGGATCCAAGAAGGGGAGGGAAGCGAGGAGGGAAGATTCTCTGAGATGCTTAGTTCTCCACATTTTCCATACGCATACCTGAGGAGCATTCAACCAGAGTCATTGACAGGAACTGTCAACACGTAACTGTGCTGTGTGTCAGCCTGGCTCAGCGGTAGTGCTCTCGCCTCTGAGTCAGAAGGTTGTGGGCTCAGGCCCCACATTGGGACTTGGAATCACAAAGTCTAAGTTGACACTCCAATGCAGTGGTGCGGTGTCAGATCACCTACATCGTCAGAGGTGCCGTCCTTCTTATGAGACGTTAAACCGAGGTCCTGTCTGTCTGTTCAGGTAAATGTTAAAGATCCCATGGCAATATTCAAAAAGTGAGGGGAGTTTCTCTCTCCCGGTGTCCTGGTAAACAATCTCCTTAAATAAAATTGGTTATTCAATCCATGACTGTTTGTGGGACACTGCTGTGCCAACTGGCTGCCAGATTTTGCCCATAAAATACACAGCCAGTCTACTTTACAGTATATCCTGTGATTTGGGTTTTGAGACTTCTCAACGATGTGATAAGGCACGATATCAAATTCGAGGATTAGTATTATTAATTATATTACTATTAATAAATCCAGTGTATTGAGTAATAATCCCCACATTTGATGCAGCATTTGTAATGTCAAAACTACTCAAAGAGCTTTACAGGTCGTTGCTGTCCAGATCTAGTGACTGTGCATATGTTAAGCAAATGGCAGCAACCAATAATAATGATGATGATAATAATAATCCTTACATTTTGACTTCAAGACCCTCACCCTCAACTACAAATCCCTTCACGCCTTAGATCTCCCTGCCTCTCTGCTGCTCATACCCCACTCCTCCGCTCGCTGTATTCCTCAGCAGAAACAGGTTTCATGTCACTATGTGTCAGACATCCAACTGACCAAAATAAACATTTTTCGTAGGTGAACACAGTAGCAACTATCACAAAACAATATCACACAAACAGCCATGAAGGGAATGACCAATATTTTTTTTCTGAGGTGTCGCTAATCAGGACACCGGGAGAAACTCTCTTCTCTTTTTGCCATCTTAGACATCTCTGTGAACAGCCAGACAGGATTTCGGTTTAGCATCAGATGTGACGGGAATGGAAATTATAATAATAATAATCCTTGCAATTGATATGTCGCTGAGATGTCTCAAAGAGCTTCACAGAATATAATGTAAAATGGATTGACTGCATTTTGTGGGGAAAACGAGGCATCCAATTGCGCACAGCAATGTCCCACAAACAGTTGTGGATTGAATGGCCCAATTTTTTTTGAAGGATTATTTCTCCCACAAAATGATTCTCCAATTGACTAATAAACAGGTTCTTACTTACTGCTCGGTAAACAGAAATTTGTGAACTAAGAAAACTTGGAAAAGGTTTCGCCCTGCCCTGGGAATTGAATCCAGGTCCTCTTGCTTGTGAGGCGAGTAAGCTAACCACTATGTTATGGGACTCCACTATATTTTCTCATTGAACAGTGGGTGCAGGATGGCCTGTGCTCCCATTGTGAGGTCCGTGCCATGTGCGGTAAAATAGGCAGGATCTTGCTATTTCCTGTTGTTTGACACAGATGCCCTGGGAGTAACATTATTATCTCCTGCTGCTGTGTTTTGAATGTACAGCTTGCCAAGGAATAGTGTTTCAATAATGTATTGAAAGGCAATGGGGGAGATGGGGCAGCAGGAAAAATAAATCAAAGTCAATATTAAGGGAACCCTCAGCCGCCAGGCTCCTCCTCAATAAATCTTTAATTAAAATTCAGTTGCACTGCTCGTTGCAGGAAATTTGCAAATATCCACTCTACGAAGCCTGTTCAGTGAAGGAGGAAATCACTGAAATCCACTATGAATATCCTCTGGCTTGTGCCAACTCACTCCACAAAGCTAAGAGCTTGAAGAGAATGTACATTCTTTATTACAGTACTCCCGACGGGCTAACAAGGCCGGAAGGAAAACGTTGGGATTTTTGGGATCAATGTAGTTACAGTTCTATTCTCTGTACCTGGTTGGGCGGGAGGCCAGGAGATTGCAGAGAGCCTCCGAACACTGAGCTAGCATTAGTCGGGAGGTGCTTGATGCAAACTACTTCTCAGAGACAGTCGTGTGGAAAACGTGCAATGATAATAATAATAATCCTTACATTTGATATAGCGCCTTATCACATCATTGAGATGTCTCAATGTGCTTCACAGAATATACTGTAAAGTGGATTGACTGCATATTTTATATAATAATTTATGCATTTGATAAAGCTCCTATAACATCAAAAACTTTGAAAATCACTTCACACATCTTTCTGTAAAGTGTAGTACTATATTTGTAGGCAAAATTGGCAACCAATTTCTGCACAGCAATGTTCCATAAACAGACACAAAATGAATGATGATTTTTTTGTCTGGAGGATTGTTGGCCAGGACACCTGGAGAAAGTCCTTTCTCTTTTTCAAGTAGTGCCATGGAATCTTTAATATCCACCTGAACAGGCATGGACAGTTTAACATCTCATCCGAGGTACAGCACCTACAACACTAAAACTCACATAAGTCGTATCAGTCAGGACTATAGCATTTAATATAATAATAATAATAATAATCCTTGCATTTGATATAGCGCTTTTCACGTCGGGAGGACGTCCCAAAGTGCTTCACAAAACACACTGTAAAGTGAATTGACTGCATATTTGTGGGCAAACACGGCGAATATGACTTACGCAAAGTCCGAGTTGCAGGCAAACTTGTATGAATCATAGGAAATCTGATTTAAACAATAATCTACACTGCACATGCATAATTCAATGCAGCTGATAAGTGTGCCTGCAATGATGGGTTAAGACTACATATAACATAATATGTAGGAGCAGGAGTAGGCCCTTCGAGCCTGCCCCGCCATTCAATCATGGCTGATCTTCTAATCTAACTCCAGCTAATAACCTGACCCTGCCTTATCCCCATATCCTTTAATCCCTTTTGCAATAAGAAATCTATCTATCTCAGTCTTGAATATGTTCAAGGACTGAGCGTCAACAGCCCTTTGGGGTAGCGAGTTCCATACATTCACCACCCTTTGAGTGAAGAAGTTCTTCCTCAACTCAGTGCGAAAGGGCTGGCCTCTGATTTTAAGGTTGTGACCCCTGGTTTTAGTTCCTCCAACCAGGGAAACAATCTCCCACTATCTACTCTATCATGCCCTTTGATGATCTTATACGTTTCTATAAGATCCTCTCTAATTCTTCTATATTCTAGAGAATATAGGCCCAAATTGCTCAGCCTATCCTCGTAACTCATCCCCTTCATCCCTGGCACTAACCTGGTAAATCTACGCTGCAGCCCCTTCAAAGCAAGTACATCCTTCTTTAAATAAGGAGACCAAAACTGCACACAGTATTCCAGGTGTGGTCTGACCAGGGCCCTATACAGTTGCAGTAAGACTTCCCTACTCTTATACTCTAATCCTTTCATAATGAATGCTAACATACCGTTCGCCTTCCTAATTGCTGCTGCACCCGCAGACTAACTTTCTGTGATTGGTGTACAAGGACACCCGAGTCCCTCCGGACGCCAACACATTCCAATCTCTCCCCTTCTAAAAAATAACCCGCTCTACTGTTTTTGTACCCAGGTGGATGACTTCGCACTTCCCTGCATTATACTTCATCTGCCACCTACCTGCCCAGTCACCTAACCTATCTACGTCTCGCTGCATTTTTTTAATGTCGTTTTAATGTCGTTCTCTGTGTTGACACTTCCTCCTAGTTTTGTGTCATCTGCAAATTTAGATATATTAGCTTTGATGTCCTCATCTAGATCGTTGATGTAAATGGTAAATAGCTGAGGCCCAAGGACTGATCCTTGTGGCACTCCACTAGTTACATCCCGCCAATCTGAAAAGGACCCTTTTACCCCTACTCTTTGTTTCCTACCCGTTAACCATTCCCCAATCCACGTTAATATGCTCCCCCCAATTCCATGGGCCCCTATCTTTTGGACTAACCTTTTATGTGCACTTTATTTTCCACGATTTAATACATCTTGACCTCTTGCCGCATGTGCACTTATCAGCAAGCATTGGAATCTCACCGAATCATGGGAAATGAAGTTCTTCTGCGCATGTGTTGACGTATCAGGATAGGTTTCCGTTCAGTGTAGCCTGACGGTAAGTGAGCATGTGTCAATGGGTCACTTCTCGTGTTTCAAGGCAGCTGATACATGCGGGAGTAATAGAGGGTAGGGGAACCCGTTATGAGTTAGGAGGTGATGAATATGAGTAGTACAAAAAAAAAGTGGTTTTAATACTATTATTTAATAATAATAATAATCCTTGCAATTGATATAGTGCATTATCACATCTTTGATACATCTCAAGGGGCCGTTTTTCGTTATTAGCAGAAAGTTGAGAAGAACACATTAATGAGACAAACTTCTGTTCTAAACTTCAGTGTGACAGATTCCTTTGCAGATTGCAAGGGCCAATCTTGAAAAGGTTGTGCCTTTTATTTAGTCAAATAAATTGGATGTTTAAGTCAAGAGGCCATCTAATAATATCTCCTGTCTAATGTGGCCCTGATAAGATTAATAATACTTGCTGTATATGACACAGATACTAATGATATTGATTCTCATATTCCTTTAATGACTTGTTCTGTCACAGTATTACACAGTACTTAACTCTCTTTCTTAGATATCAGCAAGGCATCGTGTAACGGTTTGTACTGTGTCTGTGAACAAAACGCTGTCTACAAACCTTCCCCCCAACTGCTCTCTAACAATGGAAAGTTTTCAATGCATTTAGTTATTCTGATCACTTGGTTTGTTGTTGTGATCACACTGGGTTTATAGTGATCACTCTCTGTTTATAGTGTAGTAATTGCACCGGGTGTGTAGTAATCACTAGGTGGGACACTGCTGTGAGCAATTGGCTTCCGTGTTTTGCCCCACAAAATACACAGTCAATTCACTTTACAATATATTCTGTGAAGTGCTTTGAGACATCTCAACGATGTGATAAGGTGCTTTATCAAATGCAAGCATTATTATCATGATATAGTGATCACATCGCCTAGGCTGACACTCCAGAGTATTGCTGATCCTCATCCTCACCTACAAGGCCATTCACGGCCTTGCACTCTCCGACCTACTATCCCCCTACCTACCTGCCCGTACCCTCCGTTCCTCTGGCTCCGGTCTGCTCCACATCCCCCGCCCCAACCGCCCTACCATCGGTGGCCGGGCTTTCAGCCTCTCAGCCCCTAGGCTCTGGAACTTCATCCCCCAGTGTCTTCTCCTTGCTTCCTCCCTTTCCTCCTTCAAGGCCGGTCTCAAGACCTTTCTCTTCAGCCGTGCCTTCAGCTCCCCTCTCGACTCTCTACCCCCTCCTCGCTCCCTCCCTTCCCTCCCCTCACCCTGACCATTTCCCCCCTGCTCGGGTCCCGACCCAACTGTCCAGTGCCTTGGGACGTCCTCCCGACATGAAAGGCGCTCTATAAATGCAATCTTGTTGTTGCTGTGTGGTATGCTATCTTACAGTAGGTGCTGTCATTATGGATGGGATATTAATCTGTCTATGCCAGTTCAGGTGGACATTAAAGATCCTGTGGCACTAATTGAAAAAAGGAAAGGACTTTCTCCTGGTGTCCTGACCATTCTTTAATGATCAAGTGGACGAAGCCTGGATCAATCACTATTACTGAAGTCAGGTGGTGCAGCAGGTGGTGCTTTGTCACCGGAAGGTTTTGTGTTAAAAGTGAAACCAATATAAATTCCTGGGATTACCTGCAATACATTCTGCTGAGATCAATTACATAGTGATCTGGAGTGGCGCAAATCTCCTAGCTCTTGCAAACAGCTGCACTTTATCCAGTTCACTCTTCCTAGCCTGATGGTGGACACATGACCTGGCATTTGCTAAACTAAACAAAGAATCTTTCAATACACAGGCCCTTCCATAAAATAAATCCCCATCGAAATTTGGAAATTAACCACTTAATCAATCATTAATCCAGCTGTCCGCTTTATTTTACATCTAATTTATCTTAAAACACTTTATTATTTCAAGTGATAATGGCAAAGAAAATTAAAGGGAAGGTAGGGGGAGAAAGGGAAGAAAAATTATTTGGGGTCATAGAATTCTCCACTACAAATCTCAGTTGATATACAAGGCCCATCAGTTATTTTAAAGGGGAATTAGACCAACGCTGGAAAATGAGGGGTATTAGAGAGTGCGGGAGTTAAGGGGGGGTTAAGGGTGTGTTGAGTGGGGGGAAATGAGGAGGAGAGTGGAATTAGACTTTGCGGTTTATTTGAAGAAAACCAGCAGTGCAGACTCGATGAGTTTAAAGGACCTGTTTCTGTGCTGTAATGTAATGTTCAGTGATTCCAGGCTCCCAGTGCTTGCAGGGCAGGTGTGACAGGCTCACTCTTGTATTTGTTGCTAGACGGAGGCATGAGATACATTAGAATCATAGACATTTACAGCACAGAAGGAAGCAATTCGGCCCATCAAATCTGCACTAGCTCTCAGAGCAAAGTGTTCATACAATCCCTATACCCTGCCCTACCTTATCCCCATACCCCTACAAGCCTCTATCCTTCATATATCTGTCTTGGACCATAGTGGTCAGTGCACTCGCCTTGCAAGCAAGAGGTCCCAGGTTCGATTTCCAGATGGGTGAAACCTTAGGAAAAGTTTCCTTACTTCACACACCTCTGTTTAACCAGCAGTAATAATAATAATAATCCTTGCTTTTGATATAGTACCTTATCACCTCTTCAAGATGATTCAAAGCACTTCACAGAATATACCGTAAAGTGAATTGACTGTATATTTTGTGGGCGAAAGTGAATAGGAACCTGTTTGTTAGTCGACCGGTGGAATGCTTTCCAGGAGTAATAATCCTTCAAACAAAACCAAAATTTTGGTCACTCAATCCACTACTGTTTGTGGGTCACTGCTGTACGCAATTGGCTGCCACGTTTCACCAAAAGAATACATGGTCAATCCACGTGGCAGTATATTCTGTGAGGCGCTTTGAGGGTCTGGAGGACATGATACGGCGCTATATCAAATGCAAGGATTATTATTATTTAGTTTTGGGTGTTGTTTGTGACGGTTTTACATTGTATTAGGAAAATTAAATAAATGCAAATTAGGATTTTAAGAAAAAAAGTGCTCGAAAGGGAAAGTTACAGTGCAAATAATAATAATCCTTGCGTTTGATATAGCCCCTTATCACATCATTGGAACGTCTCAAAGCTCTTAACAAAATATATTGCAATGTGGAATGACAATGTATTTTTGTGGGCGAAACGTGGCAGCCAATTGAGCACAGCATTGTCCCACAAACAGTCATGGATTGGGTGACCAAAATTTTGGTTTTCTTTGAAGGATTATTACTCCTGGAAATCATGTTTGCCTTTCAGTTAAAAAGGACGAAACAAGAGGGCTGCTGAGGGAGATGCCTGGGTGCTCTCACTTGCGAGACGATGTGGATTTTCAGTAAAAAAATCATTGCAGGTCATACAGTTTTTGCAGGTCTTCATCAACACTGTCTGCTGACTCTGAGGCCATCGAGGAAAATGCAGAAGTTGAGAAAATTCATTAACTGAGGAGTATGGCAAACTCCAAGGGATAGGAGGGCTGGTTATGTCGGGTTGAAATCAGAGCTCACTGAATGAACACCAATGGTTAAACCGAGCCAAGATCAATCTTTACTCAGTCTGTGCTCAGATAAGCTTTGAATGTTTTTTTTCTCTCTCTCTTTGGTGAAATGGAAACTTGGAATGACTTGGATTTGTCTGGAATTCGACTGAAGCGAGACTTGAGGGGCCACTTGCCCATCCTGATAAGGAATTAACCCCTCAGTTTCTGGATTTTCGCGGCTTTAAGATTTTCTTCAATTATAATAATAAATAATAATAATCATAACAATAATTCTTGAATTTCATATAGTGCTTTACAACGCCTGATACAGCAGAAATGGTTGTGTATATTTACCTAGTCTCCATTATAACACTGGTCTCTAAACATGAGCAGTGAAAAAATATTTAGGAAATAGCTGAAGGGTTGGGGGGGGGGGGATAGAGCTGGAAAGTGGCATCAATAATAAAGGAAACAATGAAAGAGACTCCATGTGCCAAATGGCCTCCTTCTGTAGTGAAACTCTCTATCCCTCTATTATTGGGAAACTTTATCTATTTATACTTATATTGATTTATATTTTCGCCCTCAAAATATACAGTCAATTCACTTTAAAGTATATTCTGTAAAGCGCTTTGAGATGTCTCAATGATGTGATAAGGCACCATATCAAAAGCAAGGATTATTATTATTAAATCTCATTTCCCTGCTCGGTGGACCCATCCTCTGCCCTGTGAACCTTTATAAAGCGCTTTGGGACGTCCTCCCGACGTGAAAAGCGCTATATCAAATGCAAGGATTATTATTATAATAATAATCCTTGCATTTGTCATAGCGCCTTATGTCATTGAGATGTCTCAAAATGCTTTGCAGAATATACTGTGAAGTGAATTGACTGTGTATCATGTGAGCGAAACGCAGCAGCCCATTGCACACAGCAGAGTCCCATAAACAATAATGAATTGAGTGACCACTTTTTTTAGCACCTTCAGGAATGGAAGAGGAGAGAAAATCAAACAAAACAAATAACCTTTTTTGTTAAAAGAAGTATCTTTATGTCATTTGCCATCGTTAAGACAAAAATGAAACTCAAATTCTCCTCCTGCCCCAAACACAGAACATTTCCCAATACAGATTTGTAACAACTTGCCCTTATATAATAATAATCCTTGCATTTTATATTCCACCTTTCATATAAGGAGGACACCTCAAAGCGCTTCACAGGTGGAGTGGCTGTATTTTGTAGGCAAACACGACAGCCAATTATGTGTACAACAATGTAGTGAGTGACCAATTTTTTGAGGAGATTGTTGGGGTGGACACCGGGAGAAACTCCCACCCTTTTTTGAGTAATGCAAGGGATCTTTAATGGCCACTTGAACAGGCAGATGGGACCTTGGTTTAAATGTATCATCCTCAGGAGCACCTCTAACAAGGCAGCTCACCCCCCACCACTGCACTGGAGTGTCAACCTAGAGACCATGAGTTCAAAGTCCTGACGTGGGGTTTGAATCTACAACCTTCTGACTCAGGGGTGAGAGTGCTACCACTGAGCAAGGCACCTTTCACAGGGATAAAGTGGAACACGGAGTGAGATGGGAGGAGGAGCAGAGATAGGAGGAAGGCCACCGAAAATATGGTAAAAGAGGTAGGCTTTTGGGGGGAGGGAGTTTGAAAGCAGTGAGTGAGGGCGAATGAGACTGAGCGATTTAGCAAAGGAGTTTTAAGGAGCAGGAGAGAGGGTATAGTGGCTGAAAGCTTCTTTAGGAAAAGCAGTTCCCCTTTAAGAAACTCAAAGCAATAATAATAAAAAAAATCATGGATAATAATGAGAAGAAAGTATCTGAGGATGTGGATGGCTCACAGTTTGTGTTACAGCTGGAGAGCTGTAACACATCAGAGTCCTTCCCTGTTTTCTCTGGCACACAATACTGCCGCAGTCAGACATAGCTCTACACAGAGATCAGCTTTGTCGTTTATATCCACAATTAACAAGTTTAATGCCTCTTTTAGCATAAACGATATCACGGGCGCATTGAATAAACAACTTTTCCTCCCTACCCCCTCCTGCCCTTCTCTAGAGTTCAATGAACTCCAAGCTTATTGCTAGGAGATAAATAAATAGTGCCTGGAATATCTCTCCTCCCCCCTCCCTCTCCGGGTTCTCTCCCCCCACTCCCCTCGACCCCGCCCCTACACTCCCACTCCCCAGCAGGTGTCGGATGTTTTGGAGAGTGGTGTTTTGTTGGGGTGATGGCTGCCAGATTTAGTGCTTGTTCACAGCTGGTGAGCACTTGGCTTCTCTGAGGATGCTTGGCAGTGAACAGGAAGGAGGTTCAGCCTTCTATTGGGAGGTGAAACTCTCAGGAAGCAATGGCTCAATGGACGTCATTCTTTGACCCTCTCTCCCCCCCCATCCCCGCCCCCCACTGCACCATTGAAACTAAGAAACATTTGTTAAAAAGGGCAAAACAAGAGGGCTGCTGAAGGAGATGCCAAAAGCAAACTGAGGGCTCTTTAGGTGGATGATAAATCGTTGCTCCGGATTAATTAGACGTCCAACAAAATTGGAAATGTGTTCTTTGAGTGAATGAAGTGTGTTCCTCCGCTTACTGTGACTGAACGCTGCCCTGGTCTAGTGTCTGTTTGTTCTGCGGAGCTAATTCGCAGCGTGTAACAAGCGGAAAGCGCTCTGATTCGGGCTGATCTGTTTGTTCTGACCTGTTGCTGCTTGACCGAGAGTCCTTCATGTTGACAACATTAGCATTGCATTGAACTGTCAGCTTAGACCTAGACTTGAGTGTAGTGCTGTAGCATAGTGGTTAGCACACTCACCTCACAAGTGAGACGACCCAGGTTCAGTTTCCGGGTGGGGTGAAACCTTCGGCAAGTTTTCTTACGGCACATGCCTCTGTTTACTTAGCAGTATGTAGGAACCTGGTTGTTGGTCGATTGGCAGATCACTTTCCTGGGGGTGGTAATCCTTCAAAAAAATTAAATAATAATAATTCAAACAGTCAACCCATGACTGTTAGTGGGTGGCTGCTGTGCGCAATTGACTGCTGTGTTTCACCCGCAAAATATACAGTCAATTCACTTTACATATATTCTCTGAAGTGTTTGAGACATCTCAACGACCCGATGAGGCACTATATCAAATGCAAGTATTATTATTATTATTATTATCAGAGGTGTGCAGAGTCTTTTGCGTAGAACCATCGCCTCAAAGTACTTCACGAGGTGAAGGAGAGTGGTTCCGTAGGTGTTGATGTTGTAGGTGTTTAGCGGGTGTCCAGTCAGGAGGATGTCTCAAAGTGCTTCACGAGATATATTGTAAAGTGTAATTTGTAATGTATACTGTGTATTTTGTAGGCGAACCCGGCTGCCAATTTGCACATCCCAATGTCCCACAAACAGCATGAAATGAATGACCAATTTTTTGGCGGGGGATTGTTGGCCAGGACACCGGCAGAAACTCCCTTCTCATTTCGAATAGTGTCCTGAGATGTTTAACATCCACCTGAACAGGCAGACCTTAGTTTAATGTCTCATCCAAAAGACGGCACTTCTAACATGCAATGTGGAGCCTCGCCCAGCACTGCATTGCAGTGTCAGCCAAGACCTAGATGATATGAGTTCCAAGTGCCAACATGGGGGATTGAACTCACAACCTTCTGACTCAGAGGCAAGAGTGCTCCCAAGTGAGTTAGGCTGACACATCTTCATCCTGACCTTCAAATCCCTCCACTCCTGCCTACCTGTGCAATCCATTCTACTTCTATTTCCTGCTTGTATTCTCGGCTCTTCTCATTTGGTCTATTGCTCATTACTCATTCCCTCTATTTCACCATTAACAACTTAGCTTTCAGCCATGGGCCTCCCTGGAACATGCCCCCAAAATCTCTTTGCCTTCTGCCTTCTCCAATAATAATCCTTGCATTTGATATAGCGCCTTATCATGTTGTTGAGATGTCTCAAAGCAAATAAACTATATATTGGATTGACTGTGTATTTTGTGGGCGAAAACCTTCTTAAACCTTCTGCTTGCCTTCAAAACATTCTCAAAATGTATCTCCGTGACCTTGTTCCTGGGCAACATTCTTAAACTACCCTCTCCTCTCATCCCTGTGATTGGTCATCCCCATCATTGTTGGGAAGTGCTTCGAGACATTCGTCCTACTTGAAAGTGCATTTTGTTGAACCCACATTTGCTCTGTGCTGTTTGCAAACTGGATGTATATTCTAGCCCCGGATACAAAAAGGAAACAACCAGAAATTGTGCATTCAGCATGTGGTGGAAGGCCAGATAACCCTGTCCTCCACACAGCCTGGACTCCCTCTGTTGGCAACCAGCCAGGGCCAGTGCAAACAAAGGCACCCATTGACTCTAATTTCCCTGTCAGAAATGATAAGGTCATAAGTCACCTATTTCTTTCCAAGCTGTCTGTCCTGTCTGCATCTCTATTCTGTGCATCTGGGCCCAACTCCAGAGTGGAATCAAGTGAAGTGGTGTGGAATGAGTGACCCGCCTACTTGACTCAGAACAATTCTCCGTTCGATGCTATGTGCACATTTGCAACGTTTTCCTGCTACAAACAACTACCACAGACGTATGCGACTAATAATAATTGCATTTGATATAACGCCTTATAACGTTGGTAGGACGTCTCAAAGTGCTTCACAATATACTGCAAAGTGAATTGACTGTATATTTTGTTGGCGAAACACAGCAGTGACCCACAAACTGACGTGGATTGAGTGACCACATTTTTTTAAAGGGATTATTACCCCCGAAAAGCGATCCACCAGTCACCTGACAACCGGGTGTCCACTTACTGCAAGGTAGACAGAGGTGTGTGGAGTCAGGAAACTTGCCTAAGGTTTCGCCCTGCCCAGGAAACAAACTCAGTTGCTCTCACTAGCGAGGTGCTAACCACTATGTTACAGGATTCCACAAAGCGAAGAGAACAAGGGAAAACAATGAAAAGCTTTAAGCTCAGTCAGCTAGTCTGTTTACAGCGGTGAGAGAAATATTATGATCTACATGTAAATTGTGTTCAGTGCAATGTGAACACTAGGCCGGTGATGCTAACAGCTGAAAATTCAGCCACTCTGATCTCCCCTCCACTCCCTGGAAGTCTACCCCCCCATCCCTCAGCCTCACCCCCTCACTCTCTGCCTTAGGACTTATTTTTCCACTGTGTTTTCTGCCACCTTCCAATCAGCTTTGTGAGAGGTGCTTTGAAACAACTTTCCGACAGCTGAAGAGGTTGCCAAGAACGTTGGTTGAGGCTGGGACCCTGGTAAGAGTTAAGTAGCAGCTCGATGCTGTAAAGGGGAGCTAGTAACTTTGGTATATTATGTAAGGATTTGAATCTCTCGTGATCTTAGTCTGTGTGTCAGCCAGTAAGTGGTTTATATGGTTCCTGGGGGCACGGATTCTTCCCACTCAGCTCCTGTTAATCCCGTTAAAGCCAAAGCCCTAATAGATAGGGTCCTAGTTGGAGAGTCAACAGGAAGCTTGCCAGACA
Source organism: Callorhinchus milii (assembly GCF_018977255.1). NCBI lineage: Eukaryota > Metazoa > Chordata > Chondrichthyes > Chimaeriformes > Callorhinchidae > Callorhinchus > Callorhinchus milii. The sequence continues at coordinate 65,899,584 of NW_024704742.1, forward strand.
GCGCTCTCAGTAGTTTTAGCTTGTTAGACTCCAGTGCACACTCTGGGGTCTTCAAGCCTTGGTGTTTGCCACCTGTGCCTAATATTCTCCAGAATTAGGTAAGCAGTTTGCACATTCCCTTCTAGACAAAGGTAAATTTCCATGTGTAGCTGGCTATACATATGGGGAATGCTTGGTTTGGATACTCTTAAGCATAGTGATGGGTTTCCACATGTGTCTGACACCCGGCTGACCTAAAAGGTATTGTATATGCAGGGCAAGTTTCTTTCTGAATGGTTGAAAATCCCAATAAGAATTGCTGTAATACATGATGCGTTAGTTCCCTTCCTCCCCACTCAATGGAGTATCAATAATAATAATAATAATCTTTGCATTTGACATTACTCCTATAAAAATCAAAGAACTTCATAGGTAATTCTCTCAAGTGTAGTGACTGTATATTTGTATGTAAACACAGCTGCTAATTTTGCACACATTGAGATCCTACACATGGCCATACATGACAATTTTATGTGCAGCATAATTGGACAGGACACCGGGAGAAACTTCCTTTCTCTTTTCAAATAGTGTCATGGGATAGGATTTAAAAACATCCAGCTAAACAGATAGACAGGACCTTGGTTTAACACCTCACCTGAAGGACAATACTTTCAACAATGCAACGCTCCTCCAGGACTATACTGAAGTGTCAGCCTAGAAGTCTTTGATAAATTAGATTGAATTGGGTTAAAGGGGGTATTGACACCATTTTGACAAGATAGTATTCAAGCTAAGAGGATCCCTGATTCTAGTGAAGTGATGCTGAGTGTAAAGCCAAGCAAACATTGCTTGATTTTTCTATAGACCGGGAGCAACTTTGCAAGTTCTTATCTCAGGAGTTATATCATTTGGGTATAGTCCATGTTAGCATACAATGTACATGGACTCGATGAGCTCAATTACATTTTCATGATGTGTGCTTATGTTCTTAAAAAGAAGTGTGGGGTAAAATGAACCCATTCCTTGTGCTAATTAGCAGAAGGTGTGTGCAAATTAGTCACCATATTTACTTACCAGAATCTTGAAGAGAAGGAATTTATGCAAGCCAAAGCTCTAACAGGTAAGGTGGTCCTAACTGGACAAGTAGAGGGGAGCTTGCCAGGTAGTGCTATTAATGGCATGCTATGTGGCTTTATAAATAATAATAATAATCCTTGCATTTGATATAGCTCCTTTCATGTCTTCTAGACGTCTCAAAGTGCTTCACAGAATATACTGTAAAGTGAATTGACTGTATAACTGTGGTGAAACGCGGCAGCCAATTGTGCACAGCAGTGTCCCACAAACAGTCATGAATTAAAGTGACTGATTTAATGTTGTTTTTTTTCTTGAGGGATTATTATCATGCATTTGTAGAAAGGAAACTTGCCCGAGGTTTCGCCCTGCCGGGAATCAAACCCAGGTCTCTCGCTTGCCAGGCACATGCTCTAAACCAGTGAGCTACAGGACTTTAGCTGGTTAGACTCCAATAGTTATCCCAATGCACACTCTGGCGTCCCCAAGCCTTGGCTCTTGCCAACCTGCGCCTAATATTCTCTGGAATTAACCTCCAGGGAAAGAGTTCGCGTTTTGGGGAAAGGCCAGGAAAATTGAACTAAAAGGATTGCTCTTTAAAGGAGCCAGACAAACACGGTGGGCTGAATGGACTTGTTCTGTGCTGTAAATTTCTATGGTTCTATTTCATTCCAGACACAGGGAAAGTTCCATGTGTTGGTGGCGCAGGTATGCGCAAAGTGCCAGGGGACGTCTGTGGAAGCATGGTAATGGGTTTTTCAGCAAATGTCAGATCCCCACCTGACCAAAAAAATTAGATTCTAAATGGAAAAGTGATTACCACCCATGACTGTCGTTGGAACAGAGTAAACAAGAGCTAGAAAAGGGTAGTGGAAATCTGCAACTCTCTCCACTAAAAGGCTGTGGATGCTGGATCAATTCAAATTTTCAAGACTGAGGTGGATACATTTTTGTTAGGTCAGGGTAGCAAGGGATATGGGGCAAAGGCGGGTAATTGGAGTTGAGGTACAGATCAGCCATGATCTGATAGAATGGCGGAACAGGCTCAAGGGTCTGAATGACTTACTCCTGTTCCTATGTTCCTAGGACTGAAAGCAGGAACAGGGCTTCCTTTATTCTCTTTGACGTGGAAGATTTATATCATTTAGAAACTTGACATGATTAGAAGCGGTGAGTCTCTTCCAGCCCCACATTCCCCAGTGGCAAAGGAAACACATAGCAACATGTTTGGGTTGCACAGTGCTTCTGTGCTGCTACTGTTTTGCAACGTTCAGAACAGCTCCGGGGCAGAACTGCTATAAATCTGAGCGGAGTTACAGTAAGTGCATAATAAAAGGTATTGTTATTGCAGGTATTAATATGCACGTTTACCCTCGTGTTTCAGTTATGTTCAGTGCTCTCTTGTCATTCTGATTGTGATTTATTGCAGCTGAATTGAACCTGCAGCTCCTCCCAGTTCAAAGCCAAAGGGAAATTGCTGCTTTAGAAAAAAGGATTTTTCTTCTACATAATTTTTGAAAAATCCTGTTACATATTGCAAGACGGGTTGGACCAAGAAAATAGAAAGTTACCAATAAATACTTTTGCTCATAAGAAGTTTGGCTTCAAATCTGGAGCAGGGACTCTACCCACTCAGCTGCTGTTAACCCTGCAAGCCAAGGCCTAACAAGTAAGGTGGTACTAGCTGGACAAACAGCAGGAAAATTTGCTAAACAATGATATCAATGGCAAGCTATGCGGTTTTAGCTAGACAGTCTCCACAGTTACCCCAACAATCATTTATTGGGGCTCCTAAGCCTTCGCTCTTGCCATCCTGCACCTAATACTTTCAGGAATTAGGTAAGCAGGATGTGTCCCTCCAGGGAGAGAGTCACATTCAATTCCAAGGATCTGCTCTGAGATTTCCATCTGTAAGTGGGAGGCATTGAAATCTCAGCTTGGTTTGGATACTTTTAAGCATGGGGATGGGTTCCCACATGTGTCAGACATCCACTTGACCAAAAAATACAAATGGTAAGCTATGCGGTTTTACCTGGTTAGACTCCAGCAGTACTTCAACGCACACCCTGGGGTCCCTAAGCCTTGGCTCTTGCCAACCTGCACACCTAGTACTCTCCAGAATTAGGGAGAGAGTGCTCATTCCATTACATACACAGGGTAATTTCCATCTCTAGGTGGCATACGCATGTGGAACTGTCAGGTTTGGATACTCTAAAGCATGGTGAAGGGTTTCTGCACGTGTCAAATGCTCGACTGACCAGAGAAAAAAAAGGACTGACTATCACTTTTTTTTCTTTGGTCCATCTCCAAAATATCTACGTCAATGGAAGGTAGGGTGCCCATCTTACAACCTTCCTTTTTGCCCATGCCTTCGGTCATTTTCACTCCTCCAACATCTTTGCCCTCTATCCCTCACCAATCCCAACTCGCAGCTCAGGTGCAAACCCCTCATTGTCCAGTGACTTGAGATGTACTCCCAATGTGAAAGACGCTGTATAAATACAATTTAGCTTCGTTGTTGTTGTAGCCTGAAACTGACATCTCAGGAGCTCAGTCCCTTCGGATAAGAGGGTTCGGGGTTTGAAGTGCTGTGGGTATACTTATGCTTTCACCCTTATAAGGTTTAACACCCCTGGCTTCGGCATAATGGTTGGGCCTGAAGATTTCACCAGCTTCCATTTGCTATTTCGTATCGCTGTGTTTCAGTACAGATTCTCAGGATACAACTTTAACACGATCAGTATATCGAGAAGCCGTGCTGGAATGCTGAATCTGATCTTTGGAAAAATAATTGGGGCCCCGCTATGTGGGAATAACAACAATAACTTGTATTTATAAAGTGCCCTTTGTACAGGTTAGCGTCCCAGAGCGCTTGACAGTGGCAGAGCACGACGCCGAGCCGGGGGGAGTGGGATGTCACCGTAGGTACGGTCGAAGAGGAAGGTCTTCAGCTGCAACCTGAAGATGGGGAAGGAGGGGGCAAGGTGGAGGGATAGGGGAAGAGTGTTGCAGAGTTTCGGGGCATAGTGGCTGAAAGTGCGGCCACACATATGGTGGAATGGAGGGCACGAGGGACAAGCAGGAGGCTGGAGCCAGTTGAACGGAGGCAGCGGATAGTAAGTTGGGGAGTAAACAGGCCGGAGAGGTAGGCAGGTGCCAGGACATGAAGGGATTTGAAGTCGAGTGTGAGGATCTTGAAATTAATCCATTCAGTGATAGGGAGCCAGTGGAGCCTGGCTAGAACCGAGAATCCAAGAGCACTTCAGCTTTGGGACAACCATTGTACTGAGGTCAAGAGTAGCGGGGGGATGGGTTGGAGAAGAGTTCAAGTTCACAACCACAGTCAGTATTTAGGAGCGGATGGAAAAAGTCTGATGTCTTGTAAATAGTTTGATAACACTTTTGAAAAATTAGCTAATGCATCGTCCAAAGTTTTGAAACGTAGCGTTCTGCGCCACAAAGAATCTTTGGTCCTTCGAGTCACATGTGGTCCAAGTTGTTTTTGCCCCACGGGTTGATATTTTAAAATAAAAATCCCCCAAAAACAAGCATTGTGAAGTCAGCTCTGGGACGCAGTCCAGTGATCTGCACTTTAACCTTTTGTTTAGGCACATTTTACCCCCTGGGTTCCGCATTTCAGACTGTTTACATATAGAGGCAGCTTGTGTTGTGCAAGCAATTTATCAAACCACTTGGATGAAGCGCAGTTTCCATCTAGGTCATGTTTATTGAAGCCTCCTTCATGTAACCATTTAATAGACAGTGATAAAAATTGCTTATTGCTCAAAAATCCCGTGTGAGTATGTCACAGTGAATAATAATGAGTATTAGTACTGCAAACATTTGTATGTAGCAAGATTTTCTTGTGAATATTTTGCTATTTCCTCCTCGTCTCTTGAACTTCTACTGGAATATGGTTCCACAAGCATGCTTTACTACCCAATCCAAATGCCACTATTCACGTTGGAGACTTAACAGTGACTGATGGTAGGTTATTCGATCACGGATATGAGAGAACGGCAGGGGAGTGGAGAGGATGGTTGTCACACCTTAACCTGGCTTTGACAAGCAAGAGTGGGTCTTTGGGTCTTTGGAGCCTGGACCTGATGCTCTCTCCCTCACCCTCAGGTACCCCTTCTACCACTCCAACTGAGATAAAATGACTCAATGCACACATGGATTCAAACCCATAACAACAACAAATTACAATTGTATAGCGCCTTTCACATTGGGAGGATGCCCCAATCTGCATGACCTACACCAGGCATTGCCACTAAGGTATCGGGGGAGTTTGCCTGACACAAATAATCCCTTTGGATCTTTCTATGAGATTACCAGAGTAAATTTCAAACAATGCCAAATTGGAGTAGGGTAAGGCTGGCTCAGTTGCGAGCAGGACTCTCAGCTCTGAGTGAGAAGGTTGTGGGTTCAAGCCCCATGTTGGGATTTTGAGCTCACAACAACAACAACAACAACAACTTAGGGTAGCTTCCCAGATCGCTTGACAGTTAAGGCTAACACGCCAGTGCACTGTTGGGCAGAGCTGCATTGTTGGAGATGCCATCCTTTGAATGAGGTGCAAAACAGAGGTTCCATTTGCCTGTTCCTATGGCACTATTTGAAAAGAGAAGGGAATTTCTCCTGATGTCCTGGCCAACAAATCCCCCAGATAAAATTAATGTTTCAATTCCTGGCTGCTTGTGAGATATTGCTGTGTGCATATTGGCTGCCATGCTTGTGCTAGAAAATAAATGCAGTCACTAGACTTTATAGTAAATCTGTGAAGTGATAGATTTTTATTGTGTAAATAAAAGGTGGGTCATTTTCACGAAATCGTCACAGATTCACCACCAAACTGTGACATCTAAAACCTTCATGTTACATTCATATTGGGTGTAAACTATTTTCCAATGTGGTTATAAGGAGTATGTCAAAGAGATTTCCAAATGCTCAATGAAAAAAATGGGATTTAAATTTAGTTCACAGAGTAGCACAGGGGCAGGGCTAGTGGCTTGTCAGCCAAATGGTCCGTCCTCATGCATGAAATTACCCTACACTTGCAGAAAAATAGCTTCAAAATCAAGACTGTGTTTACAAAGATTTGCCAAATTCTGGACACTGTGAAATGTTAAAAAGATGGAGTAGATCTAAACCCAGTTGGAATTTCCCCCCCATTTGTTGGCCAACAATTCCCCAATTAAAACGAGTCATTCACTCCATGGCTGTTTGTGAGATGTTCTGTGTGCAAATTGGCTGCAGTGTTCGCCCATAAAACACACAATCACACCACTTTACAGTATATTCTGTGAAACACTTTGAGACATCTCAATTATAATAATAATAATCCTTTCATTTAATATTACTATTATGTGATACTGTTATTATTATACTATTAGTATTTACTAAGGCACTATCTTTTCTTTATTATTAGCAGCATTCTCTCCATTTGAGAACTTTAAAGAGACTGTAGTCTTTGAGGCTTTGTTGAGTAGCTTATTTCAGAAGCTTGTCTATGCATCTTCACAAAGAAAGACTTTTTCATAGCTCCTTTTTGTGTCAAAACACCTCATACCATTTTGCAGGCAATTACTGTTGAGTGAAGTAATAATAATAATCTCTTGTATTTGATATAGCGCCTTATCACATAGTTGAGATGTCTCAAAGCGCGTCACAGTATATTCTGTAAAGTGAATTGACTGTATATTTGTGGGCAAAGCGCGTCAGCCAATTGCACACAACAGTGTCCCACAAACAGTCATGGATTGAGTGACCACATTGTTTTTTGAGGGACTGTTAGCCCCCAGAAAGCGATCCGTTAACCGACTAACAACCAGGTTCCTACTTTCCACTAGGTAAACAGAGACGTGTGGAGTATGGAAACATGCCTAAGGTTTGACCCGCCTGGGAATCAACTGGTCTTATAGGCAAACAAGGCAGTCATGAGGTGAATGACCAAATTAAAGCTGGAGGATTGTTGCCCGGGACACAAGAGTGTCATAGGATCTTTAGCATACTCTTGAACAGCTAGACGGGACTACAATCTTGTGCCTCACCTAGATCGAGTCACTAGATTGTCTCGGACGGCACAGTGTTCCCTGAGTACTATAATCAGAATTCTTTGATATAGCGTCTTATCACTTTTTCCGGATGTCTGAAAGAGCTTCACAGGATATACTGTAAGGTGGTGGGTGTATTTGCAGGCAGTACTACGTTGGAGAGCCAGCCTGGACTATGAGCTCAAGTGTCAATGTGAGGTTTGACCCATAACCTTTCTGACCCAGAGGGACCACTAACCGTGCACTTCCAACTACACTATAGTGAAGAAGAAAGAACAACAATGTGACTCATTTGTGACTCGCAAACCACATCAACAACAACAACTTGCATTTATAGAGCACCCCTCATGCAGGATAGCATCCCAGAGTGCTTATTTGCAACATCCTGTTTGCCTGTGCTAGCACCAAAGTGCCCCTCACATTATGCGGCAGCTTGTTTTGCAACAAAATAAACTTGAAAAGAAAATCTATTACCATCCTAAGCAAAAAGCTTTTCATTGCCTGCCCCAGCCCAGGAGCCCTGCGAGGAAGTCAGACTTGGAGACAGGATGTGGAGGTCAGAACATTCCTAAGACAGGAGCCAGGTCAGCCTGGGAGACCAGCCTGACCACATGGGACTGAATCCTACAGGCAGCTGGAGTCTAAAGGTAAAATTAGGTAAACTAATAAGACAGTAGACAGAGACTAGCTTGAAAATCGCTGAAAATGAAGTCACTCGTTTCTTTTAATGATAGAGGAATAACACACACTGTGTGTAAGCGTACTTCTCTGACTCACTTTTGATCATTTTCCCCTTCCTTGGGTACCCACCCCTAGCTAGGATACACAGCCAGCCGCTTTGGGAGACACTAAGGAGGAAAACTGCCCTCTCAGGAAATAGTCTCTTCCTTTCAGACCTTGATCACCGCCAAATATATTCACACTTGAGGTGAGAAATTCTAGAAATTTGTGAGGTGCTCATGGACAGTGAGTACCTCAGTTGCTTCTTTAAGTGGAAGTTAAGATCGCATGGCACTGTGCTTAAAGGTAAGGGAGTCTCTCCCCCTGTCCTGGCCAACAACAACTTACATTTGTATAGCGCCTTTCACATTGGGAGGACGTCCCAAGGCGCTGATGAAATTACTCATTCACAGCAATGCCCCAGATGAAATTGCTTAGTCACTTCATGGCTGTTTGCGAGACGTTATTCTGCGCAAATTGGTTGCTGGGGCAGAACGTGAAAATGTGAACAACCCAGCACAGCATCTACAGAGAAAGGCAACGCGCTATTTATAGTAATAATAATCGTTGCATTTGATATAGTGCCTTATCAAGTAATTGAGACGTCTCAAAGCGTTTCACAGAATATATTGTAGTAGATTTAACGCTGACATTTAAGCGCTCTGAGACGCTACCCTGCACGGAGGGTGCTATATAAGTGCAAGTTGTTGTTGTTAACGCTATATCAAATGCAAGGATTATTATTATTTTATTACAACACTGGGCAACATGACCTCAAGTCCTGCTGTACCTTTGCACCAAGCAAGCCTATTGATTAAATCCAGTTGCTCCCGCTTACAAAGGGGAAAGTTTTACATCAGAATGCAAGCTGGTTCAGAACAAATCCCTTATGGTGGCAGTGGACTGACAAACAGCATTTAGGATACATTCAATCCTCACTTGTCACAATAGGAGCTGGGGGAGATGGCGACTCATTGAAGCAAGGGCAAGCTGCTCTGTTTCCAGACAGGATTGAAAGGATTCACTTGACAAGGCTTCAGGCAACCTCTGAACATTCTGTCGGTTCATGTAGGGCTTGAGCTGTAATTGGAAGCCATACTTGCTGCTGTGTCAGCCTGGTATCACTCTCACCTCGGGGTCAGAAGGTTGTGCATTCAAACCTCATGTCAGGACGTGGACTTGCAATCTAGGCTGACACTCCAGTACAGTGACAATAATAGTAATCCTTGCATTTGATGTAGCGCCTTTCATGCTGGAAGGATGTTGCAAAGTGCTTTGCAGGGTTTACCATAAAGTGAATCTTGACTGTGTAATTTGTTTGCCTATAAAACACACAGTCACTGCACTTTAGGGTATATCTTGTGAAATACTTTTGGACGTCCTTCCGATGTTAAAGGCACTTTCCCGAAATACCAAATACAAGGATTATTATTTATTTTGCAATGAAAAACAGCAGGCAATTTGCTCACAGCAATGGTTCACAAACAGCTATGAAGTGAAAGACCAATTTTATCTGAAGAATTGTCAGCCTAGGCGCCAGGGGCAACTCCCTTCTCTGTTCAAATAGCACCATGGGATCTTTAACATCCACCTGAACAGGGAGACAGGACCTCGGTTTCACGTCTCACACAAAGGACGGCACCTCTGACAATGTATCCCCCCCCCCCCCCCCTCCCTTCCTCCGCGCTGCACTGGAATGTCAGCCTAAAACCAGAAGCTCAAAGTCCCATCATAGGCAGAGCTGAGTGCCGTACATACTTTGTTAGACAAGAACAAGAGAAGGAACACATGTTTTAAAACAATATCTTTTTATTGTTGTGGAATGGAATAGTTCCATGTTAATAACAAAGTGTCACAAAGGTTCTGATCAATGCTGGTTTCTTAACTCCAACAAGACCCATCTGTGAACTCTTTGCAGGCTTCTGTCATTTAAATAGAGGAAAGAGTTTTTTTTATATATGAATTAGAATTTTTGCTTTCTTTCAGTTGAGTTCTGCGATTATTCCCCAGACTGGAATGTGTCAGGTGACATGTCTCACTCTAAACCACAGAATATAAATCAGACGATCACCATTTATTATTGCAAATAAAATGCTTTTAGAATTTCAAATCTCTCCACAAGAACATTCGGATATCATGTTAAAAGTTCGGTCAAAGCTACAATACATTTTGTTTTAAAAAACTCAATAAATTAGATATATAATCTAAGTTCTTTTGCGTAAATCATGCACAAATTTCAATATTGGAAAAGGTTGGTTTTATTCATTAGATACCCTGGAATGTACACTTTCCACAGCGTAAGAAAATACTGACTTTATTTCTTTGCGATTTTACAAAAAATTACACAGCTCTACAGAACGCCTACTTCTATGACACAGAGAGAGAGTTAAACAGGGTCACTTTCAGCTTTCGAATGAACCTTTCGAAAGAGAAAAAGAGCTTTGCGGATCTAATGAGGGGTGGAAAACGGGATGAGTTACTGATTTTTAGCAGGATCCTGGAATTCACACTTCTATGTTAACTGTGGAATCCCACCCAAACTCCACGTCTCTTGAATTCAACCCCCAGCAAACCCTTAACTGTATAGTGCCTTGGGATGCTCTTCCGACGTGAAAGGCACTATATAATTGTCATTTATTGTTATTGTTGGAATCCTATTTAAAAATCATTTGTTTGCATACCCTCCACAACGCAACTTGCCATTTCTACGTCTTTTTCGACGGCAAAGAAAAAAGTCTTAAAGAGAGAAAAATGAATCCCCCTTCAAACAAACAGGGTTTAACCTCTGCAAACATTGCACAAAACGGTAGGAGCCCACAGCAGTCTCACCATCGTGCTTTGGGAGGGGGTTTGGCTGCTTTTATAATCTACATAAAACATAGAACTCTCCTCTCCTTCCCCCCAACCCCAACCAAAAAACGGTCATAGAATCATTACACACTTCCTTGATGATGGGAGGAGACTGCAAGATTTTTTTTTGGGGGGGGAGGGTTGAAGGTACAACGAGGACATCTGTGATCATTACCTCGCAGTTTAACAGTGGGAAGGAGTGACGGATGTCCCCATAATAATAACTCTTGTACTTGATATAGCTCCTTATCACATTGTCGCAACATCTCAAAGCGCTTCACAGAATATACTGTAAAGTGGATTTGACTGTCTATTTTGTGGGCAAAACGTGGCAGACAATTGCTCACAGTGATGTCCCACAAACAGTGGTGGGAGAGGGACCAAGTTTGTGCATATGTTTGCAGGGCTGACTTTTTCGCAGGTCCAATGGGGCGAAGGTTTGTCTGTGTGTGAGGGGGAGGACAGAGAGGAATTGGGGAGGAAACGAGAGGCTAGGTGGAAAGGGGGGAAGGAGGGAACGAGAGGAGGGAGAGAGGGCTGGGAAGGGATGAAGGGGAGATGGGAGAGAATGGGAGGGGGAACATGAGGCAGTTAGGGAACACACTCATGCACACTAACACTCTCTCTGTGCCCCCTTCGCCCCATACTTTCTTCTTGTGAAACGTAAACACAAGTCAGCCAAAAAGCAAAACCATGGCTTGTTATATTGCAGAGAAACCAAAGAGTTACGGAATCGAGATCCTAAAGCAGCAAAAAAAATCATTGCAATCTGAAATCAAATAAAATTTCACGCACTCTGTCCCCACATGGCCTTTCAAAACTGGCCGCTAATCCTTGCTTCTCGGAAAAACCTGGCTCTGCGGCGCCTCTAGTCAATTTTACGGGTAATAAATTAAAATTAAAATTTATTAATAAACACAAAATAAATCCAGAACCTAGGTTACGTTACTAAAGGTGTGTACAGTGACCGGGTAAGTAAGCTGTATTCTTATAAATCTCTTAACCAAAAAAAAGATATGTTAAATGTCTATAAACAACTTTACAAATATACAATATGCTAATCAGGTTGCAAATAATTATTTTTGTAATTAATTTAACCCCTTGTGGAATGAGTTTCTTTAAACGATTAATACTAAATGCCCTAGACTGTGATGACTGTAGGAATCATGTCCTCTCCCCTTGTAGTTATAATGAGCAGTGAATCTTTTTCTCTTCTCCCCCCCATTCCCCAGTCCTTCTCTCGCCCCCTCCCCCTCCTCTCCTCAAACAGACAAACCTGTAAGTATACAACCTTTTTTAAAAAAACATTATCATACATATCCGTATTTATATATTTACACAATGTCCTGAAAATCTGCAGCTTCACGCAAATAAAAACTATTTAAACACTCTCTCTCTCTCTTTTATATACGTAAAGAAAAATAATGCTTTGTTTCAGTCTTCCTGTTGCTCTAATGCTTGCGTTCTGGTCTCAGGCACAGATTGGTGGCTTGTAGGAGTCACAATGCCTGAGGTCAATAAATCATCCCCTCCAGGTTTTTTGCAACAAGTTCGATTTCAGCTTCTAGCTATTCAAGAATTATTATTATTTTGTTTTTAAAAAAGTTTCGCTCCCCCCATCAACTAATCCTCCCATAAATATATATGTTATATATATATAACATATATATAATATAGATACAGTACTTAAAAGATGTAAGGCTCAAATACATATGGGGAAAATAAAACAGGACATATTGACCAGTTTGCTTGTGTCCTATGTTTTCTCTGTTGCGATCTGTCCATGGTTCAATGTAATATTGTCAGCCTGGTTGATCAGCACAGTTTCATGTCCTGATGACACCATTGCACTGCTGCTGGTGTTTGGGAAGGCAAGGTTGCTCGGGCAAGGGATCGTGAGCAAAGACTGAGTCGTCTCCCGAGGAGCAAGTGCTATGGGAATCCTGGCAGGCAGGCGAATACTGCTCGAAGGGCGCGGACAGGTCGAGGTACTCCTGAAAGATGGAGGGAAGAAATAAACAGGTTTAAAAAAGTAATCAGAATAATCTTCGTGTTTGATAAAGCGACTTAGCAGATCGTTGAGATGCCTCAAAGCGCTTCTCAGAATTTACAGTAAAAGTCACAGAAAATAATAATAATCCTTGCATTTGATATAGCGCTTTTCACATCTTCTAGACGTCCCAAAGCGCTTCACAGAATATACTGTAAGGTGAATTGACTGTATATTTGTGGGCGAACGTGGCAGCCAATTGCGCACAGCAATGTCCCACAAACAGTCGTAGATTGAAAATGACCAATTTATTATTGTTTTTGGTTTTGGAGGGATTATTATTAGGCTCTGTGTGGAGTAAGGAAACTTGCCCAAGGTTTCGCCCTCTGCCTGGAATTGAACTCAGGTCTCTCGATTGCAAAGCGAGTGCTCTAACCACTGAGCTACAGGACTCCACAGAAGTCTTATCCTTATAAATCGGATAATCACCTAAGTTGTACATTCACCCCATTCAGTTTTCTATCAAAACCACTTTGATTTATTTGCATTACTCATATCAATCACCTCCTTACTCATAACACCATTCCCCCATCGTCTATTACTTCTGTACTTATCGGCTGCATTGAATCATAGGAAATTACTGAATTATGCATGAACAAGGGACAAGCAAGAGGCCGGAGCCAGCCGAGCGGGGGCAGCGGGTAGTGCTGATATTGATTAAATCCAATTTTATATTGCTTATACATTTTGTTTGCAACTTGGACTTTGCTTACGTCATATTAAATGCTAGGGTCCCGACTGATATGACTTATGTGAGTTTTACTGAAATGCAAAATAATAGTCTGTATTTTGGGAACGGTTGCAGCTGCCAAATTGTGCACAGCAACGTCCCACAAAAAACCACGGAGTGAGTGACTAATTTTATCTGGGGGATTGTTGGCCAGGACACCGGGAGAAACTTTCTTCTATAAACTACTGTGTCTGTGTAGGTGTTAGGCAAATGTGGCAGCCAATTTCCACATAAGAATGTCCCACAAACAGTAACAAGCGATTTAACTACCAGATTGCTGGAGCCTCCTGACCCTTAACCCTCCCATCTTCCTCACCCAGCCTACTCCTTCTCTTTAAAGCTCTCTGAGACGTTTACCCTATCAATGGCAAGCTATGCGGGTATAGTTGATTAGACACAATCCGCTCGGTCTTGCCAACCTGCGCCTAATACTTTCCGGAATTAGGTAAGCGAGATGTGTCCCTCCAGGGAGAGAGGGCGGATTCCATTCCAACAATCTATCTCTGGAACCTCCATGTGTAGATGGGATGGGATGCCTGGAAATCTCAGCTTGGTTTGGATACTCTTAAGCATGGTGATGGGTTTCTGCAATGAGTCACCCGGCTGACCAAAAAACAGACGTTCACCCTATGTGAAATGTGTGACACAGTCTAAATTGTTGCTCTGATTGGTTTGAGATATGTTGTGAAAGGTGCTGTTTAAGTGCTAACTAGGATTAGAACGTAGTTATGTGTTATGAAATTGCAATTCAGACTCAGGATTTTGAGCTATAGCTTAATGAATGTCTATCAGAGTTTAAAAGGATATTTAAGGGTGCTGATTATCTCTTTTGTCGATCTTGTGTGCTTTTATATTTTAAAAAATCAAATGATTTATATAAAACATTATTTCAAATGCACTAAAATGAATTGTAAAGTTACAGTCTGTCGCATATATTGCATTTGGTATTTGAATAATAATAAAAGTAATAAATCATTCCTGTCAAATATTGGCTGTTGTTCAGAACGTTTCCCACTTAGCATGTCAGCCAAAGACGGCTTAATAATAATTATACTTAAAAATATAGAAATCGGAGTAGGCCATACGGCCCCTAGAGCCTATATTCTGTAAGATCATGGCTGATCTGTACCTCAAGTACAATTACCTGCCCTTGCCGGTATCCCTTAATACCCTGACCTAACAAATAGCCATTGTGGAGTCCTGTAGCTCAGTGGTTAGAACACTCGCCTCGCAAGCAAGAGACTTGCGTTTGATTCCCGCGAGGGCGAAACGTTGCCTTATTGCGTCCTCGAGAAGTCTCAAAGTGCTTCACAGCATATACTGCAAAGTGAATTGACTGTGTATTTTGTGGGCGAAATGCGGCAGCGAATTGCACATAGCAGTGTTCCACAAACAGCCAGGGATTGAGTGACCAATTTTATTTGCGGGGTGATTGTTGGCTAGGACACCAGGAGAAACTCACTGATCTGGTCTCTACCCTCACACCCCAACCCCCCCAGGTGGTGGTGTGGGCAAGCCGGAGGATTGAGGGAGAGGTAGTATTGCGGAGCACTTAACAGTCTCGGAGCTTGGCGTTGAGCCGAGAGGAGGGAGGATATGACTGTAAGCACGGTCGAAGAGGAAGTTGTGATCTAAAAGAGGGGCAGCAGGGGGCAAGGTGGAGAGATTGAGAGAGTTCCAGAGTTTTGGGGTGTAGTGGCTGCTGATGATGGAGTGGAGGAGACGAGGGACAAGCAGGAGGCCAGAGGAGCGGAGGCAGCCGGTAATGGAGTGGGCAGAAAGGAGGTCAGAAAGGTAAGGAAGTGTCAGGGCGTGAAGGAATTTGTAAACTTACCTCATTCGATGCTACCGTCAGGACTCTGTCCAGGTCCTCCACCAGCTGCTTGAAGGTGGGCCTCTGGGATGGTATAGCGTGCCAGCATTCTCTCATGATCATGTATCTGGGAGTGAGGCACA
Source organism: Callorhinchus milii (assembly GCF_018977255.1). NCBI lineage: Eukaryota > Metazoa > Chordata > Chondrichthyes > Chimaeriformes > Callorhinchidae > Callorhinchus > Callorhinchus milii. The sequence goes on from NW_024704742.1 coordinate 65,914,999, forward strand.
GAACACAGCGTCAAACACCAGCACCACATGTCTGCACTGCCCTGGGAATGCTCACAAACACAATGCCAAGTTCAATGCCCAGTTTACTTGGAGGTTTGGGCGATGGGCACTGTGATCAGAAAGATTTTAATTGGAAACAGCCTGCGAGACGCCAGCAGGAGAGAACTCTGAGACAGAGGGAGATAGGAAGTAGACGGGAAGGAGGAGGGAGACAGGAGGAAGTGAGAGAGTGAGTGAGAGAAATGGGAGTAAGTGAGGAGAGAGGGAGGGAGGCAGGAGTGAGGAATGAGAACGGAAGGGAGGAGGGAGACAGGAGGAAGTGAGAGAGTGAGTGAGAGAAATGGGAGTAAGTGAGGAGAGAGGGAGAGAGGTGGGAGTGAGGAATGAGACAGGAGTGTTAGAATATACACTTTTTGTATACTGCTAGAATCATAATAGATGTTGTGAATGGGTTAACTTTTAAGTTAAGTGTGGGGGGCAACTGGACTGACACTCATGATTAACACTCAAGAGCAACAAAAGGCAACCCTCAAGAATAGCAGCTAATGAGCAAATTGCTTAAACTAGAGGACCTTGGTACCATCCCGGGATACTGATAAGAAATAACCAGTCACTTAAAAGGAATGTACTAATGATCCCACCTTACAAAATAACAAGCATCAGATAACAGGGGTCTTAAGGACAATGTGTGTGTGTGCTGAGGCACGTACACCCCATGAGGTGTTCACGTGAACCCAGCATGATTTCGGCAGGTGGTCTAATGTCCGCACCATGATTGGATGAACATCGGTATAAGAGTTCCGTTAACTTTGTGAACGGGGCCGTCCCGGGTCGCGGAGACAACGGTATGGGAGATGGGGCCATCCCGGGCTGCGGAGACAAGGGTACGGGAGATGGGGCCGTCCCGGGTCGCGGAGACAAGGGTACGGGAGATGGGGCCATCCCGGGCTGCGGAGACAAGGGTACGGGAGATGGGGCCATCCCGGGCTGCGGAGACAAGGGTACGGGAGGATGGAAGACTGAGAGCTAGAAACACTAAGACTGAGGATATCAGATGGAAGATTGAAAGCTGTAAGCAAGAAGACTGAAAGCATGAAGAATCAAGCTTGTGTGCTGGAAAGACACAGTGTTGAACTCGAGATATCTACGGTGGTATTATTCTGTTATAAGATCTGTTGATTGTACCGGCCTTTGGTCTGACCCATCGGGATATTGGGGAATAACGAACGAATAATAATAAAACAGTGATATCTGGTTGCAAACGGATTATGGCTGATTTTATTTTCTAACAGGAGGGAGGAGGGAGACAGGAGGGAGGGAGACAAACAGGAGAGAGTGAGGAGGCAGATGAGAAGCAGTAAGTGAGGGAGGGATGGAGGCGAGAGAGAGAGAGAGTCACTCACAGCTCGTGTGTGCAGTTGGCCGGCTTGTCCATTCGATGCCCTTCCTTCAGCAGTTTGAAGAGCTCCTCCACTGGGATGCCAGGATAGGGTGACCCCCCCAGTGTGAAAGTCTCCCACAACATCACACCGAATGACCAGCTGGGGAGAGAGGAACACAAAACAATTGTTGGAACATTTTAAAATTATTGTCTCCATCCCTCCCCAAGTGTGGTGGGGGGCGTGTGTGACATACCACTTCCTTTGCGCTTTCGGGCTCCCCCCACCTTATAAATGGGAGACCTTGGTTTCCATCCTCAGCTTGGGTACCAGCCAGCAGTGAGTGGTATGCACTTTAAGATGTCTGTTGCTCCTCCCCCCCACCCCATCGTGAAAGCTGCTGTGAAAATATACAGGGTGTACACAAAGTCCTGTTAGCCCCATGTTTTTTTTTACGCAGTGCACTGACCAACAACTGAAACATGTGGAAGAATGATGATAATTGTGTTTAGAAGCACTTCATTGTATTCAGTGCAAGTGTTTAACTGTATTTAGATCCTCATAGAGGATCGGTGAGTGTGAGTGCCATCCTTTTCATGGCAGATAATGATCCATCACAACGTTTGATGTGACATCTTCTGTAACATGATGGCGTGATGAGGAGAAATGTATCTCTTCAACACTTGTTTCAGCTCCTCCGTAATCTCATATCACTGTTTTGTAACAGGACTTTGTGGACACCCTGTAAATTGCATTGTCTTGTTCCTCTGGACAGTACTTACACATCACTCTGGTGAGTGTAGACTCGGTCAAACAAAGCCTCTGGGGCCATCCACTTCACAGGCAAACGACCCTAGATTTGGAAGGGGAGGGGGAGGAAGAGGAGAAATAAAACACACTATTTTAGTGATGGATGGATCCAGACACACATAAATATAAGACAAGAATGAATAACCCTTGCATGTTTGATGCAGTCCCTTATTACATCGTCAAAGTTGCTCAAAGCTTTCACAGGATTTTATAATAATAATAATCCTTGCATTTGACATAGTGCTTTTGACGTATTCTAGACGTCCCAAAGCGCTTCACAGAATATACTGTAAAGTGAATTGACTGTATATTTGTGGGCGAACGCGGCAGCCAATTGCACACAGCAATGTCCCACAAACAGTCGTAGATTGAAAATGACTAATTTTATTGTTTTTTGTTTTGGAGGGATTATTATTAGGCGTGTGGAGTAAGGAAACTTGCCCAAGGTTTCGCGCTGCCTGGAATTGAACTCAGGTCTCTCGCTTGCAAAGCGAGTGCTCTAACCACTGAGCTACAGGACTCCACGATTTTACTGTGAATTGTAGTGACTGTGGGATTTTGTAGGTACATGGGTTGGGGGGGGAGGGAGGGCGAGGAACAGTAGAGAAGTGGGCCTATACAAACAGCTTGTAGAGAGCCCGGCAATGGCATGATGGGTGGAATGGCCTCTTTCTGTGCTGAAACCATCTGTGATTTTCTGCAAAATTTCTCCAGGAATCCCTTGGCCATTCACTGCTTGCACCCACTCTCGGCCTTCAAAACCCTCCCAACTGAAAAATGTCTCTTTGAAAGTGCTTTTGCCAAACATCCCCCTCGCGCGCCTTGGTCAGTAATCCAGCTCTGTCTCTTTCTAGAGGAAGAGGGGGTCACTGCGTTATGTGAAGGCCACTATGTTAGGGTACGTTGTAATACGTTGCATCCAATCTGCGCTTTGACCTGCGCTCGTCCGATCACTGCAGTTAGCGGCAGGTGAAAGGTTATATATAATACACAGGCAATTTCCACTTGTAGGTGGGATGCATGGATCTCTGCAGCCTGGTTTGTAGATACATATATAATAATAATCCTTGCATTTGATACAGGGTCTTATCACATCCTTCAGACGTCTCAAACACCGTAAAATGTAGTGACAGTGTATTTTGTAGGAGCAACGAGTCAGCCAATTCTGCACAGCAGTGTCCCACAAACGTGGAGACTTGGATGCTCTTAGGCACTGCGATGAGGTTTCCGCAGACTGAAAGACTAAGCAGCGAGAGAGGGTCGCGGAGACACGTACGTTTGTGGTTTTCTTGTAGTAGTCGATGTTGTGCACGTCCCGGGCCAGACCGAAGTCCGCGATCTTCATCACGTTGTCATCCGTCACCAGCACATTGCGAGCTGCCAGGTCCCGGTGAATGCACTGCAGCGAGACCGCAGGGGAGCAAACAAACCAGGGCAAGGTCAGCCCGACATAACACATTTATCCTGTGCGTAGGGTTGGGGGGGGAGGGGGGGCAGTGGGGTTGACTACAATGTGGTATTTGCTAATAGACTACGATGGCAAACAGCAACTCCCACCATTAATTGGAGATGTGTCCCACCAACCCGGGCACCTTGTACACATCAGCCATGGTCTAATGGAATGGTGGAACAGGCTCGAATGGCTGAAAGGCCTACTCCTATTCCTATGTGTCCACAGTCTCCACAGAGGCTGGAAGTGGAGGACTATTAAAGGGCGTGTGTGTGGGAGGGGGTTGCTGGGGGAGAGGGAGAAAGTGAGCAGGGGAGCGGCATTGGATTAGGTGGCTCATGTGAGCACAAACCCCAGTGCTGGCCTGATGGACAGTTGGAGGATGCGTCTGTTGAACGTGTTCTTACCTTTTGGGAGGCCAGATACTCCATGCCACGAGACACCTGGTAGGCACAGGACACCAGGTCCTTGAAGGTCAGCTGCTCATCTGGGATCTTGCAGGTGTGGAAGGAGTAATCCATGCCAGGTGGCCTTCGTGCCTTCAGGTACTCCCGCAGGTTGCCTTTCGATGCATATTCAACAATGACGTAGAGAGCGCCTGACAAGAGAAAGGAGAGGCTGCAAGTTACATTACCGAGTGAGACACGGGGATATTTACATGTGTGGGCAGAACACATACTGCCTGTTCTTTGAAACTTCGTTCGAGTCCCTCCAATACCCTCCCTCTTCCACAACACGTCTCAGAATCTACTTCTTTGACCACAGCGCTCAGATCTGTGCTGTGTGAAGGGTGCTATATAAAGTAGTATATCAAATCCAAGGATTTATCATCTGAAGCGCTTTGAGGTCTTTTCAAACAACAGGACACTGTATCAAACACAACCATTGTTACTAATGGGCTAAAAATTCACGAGGAGGCAGGTTCCAGCCATTAATAAGCAGTTTGTGGCACTGTGGGTGTGAAGGCCATGTGTCCCACAAGCACTCACCATCCTGTGTGCAGGCCCCGAGCAGGTTAATGATATTTTTGTGTTTCCCGATCATCTTCATCATCTCCATTTCTGACACCAGGTCAGACAGATCCTTGTCAGTAGCATCATCTGAAGGGAAAAGAATGCACAGTTCAGCCACTTAACTTCAAATGCTGGCTCCTTTAAGAGCAATCCTTCTGGTCCCATTTACCTTTAGCTAAGCTTTGGAACTCTCTGCCTCAATCCCGCCACCTTACCCCCTCCTTCCCCTCTTTTAGATCACGACTAAAGACCTTCCTCTTCGACTGTGCTTATGTCACCTCCTCCCTCTCCCTGGCTTGGTGAGAGGTTCTGCCACTGTTAAGTGCTCGAGATGCTGCTCTACGTGAAGGACGCTATATAAATGCAAGTTGTTGTTGTAACTACTCTACATGTGAAACATTCCCCCGAACCTTCCCATTTGCTCATTTGCTAACAAGTTAAATAAATTTAAATAAATTGAAACCGTGACTTCACTCTGAGCTGGTCCCAGCCCCCACCCCCTCCCTCCACCCCGAGATCACCTGATGATTGTCTCTTGCTGATCCACACAGACATGCCCGCTTCCTCTGCACAGCGGGATCTGGCTTGTCCCACCATCGTGGGTTGGGCCTTCAGCCTCTTTGCCCCCACCCTTTGGAACTCTATCCCAGAGTCCCTTTGCCTTGCTTCCCTCCCGTGCCTCCTTCAAAGCAAGTCTCAAACCCTCCTCTTCAACTACGCCTTCGGTCACCCTCCTACCCTCATACTCCCTGCTCTCCACTCACCCTGATCCCAACCCCCAGCTCGGGTCCAAATCCCTGACTGTCCTTGGGACGTCCTCCCAATGTCCTCCCGCCGCTCCCCACCATCACTCCCACTTTGAAAAAACCCTCCCTTGATGCGTCGCAGCTATCAAGCTACCGGCCCATCTCCAACCTCCCCTTCCTGTCCAAGGTCCTGGAACGAGTTGTCGCCTCCCAGCTGCGCTCTTTCCTCTCCACCCATTCATTATTCGAACCCCTTCAGTCGGGTTTCCGTGCTGCCCATAGCACAGAAACCGCCCTGGTCAAGGTCACTAATGACATCTTGACCATCTGCGACCAAGGCTCCCTCTGCCTCCTCAACCTATTGGCCGCATTCGATATGGTCGACCACGCTGTCCTCCTCCACCGCTTGTCCTCCCACCTCAACCTTCAAGGCCCTGTCCTTGAGTGGTTTAGGTCATACCTGTCCCACCGTCTTCATTTTGTTTCCACAAACGGCTTTTCCTCCGGCCCCCGCACTGTCTCGTGCGGTGTCCCTCAGGGCTCTGTCCTCGGTCCCCTCCTCTTCACCCTCTATATGCTCCCCTTTGGTGACATCATCCGCAGACATGGGGTTAACTTCCACATGTATGCGGATGACACCCAACTCTACCTTTCCTCTTCTACCCTCAACTCCACGACCACCGATGTCCTGACAGCCTGACTGTCCGACATCGAGTCCTGGACGAGAGACAACTTTCTTCAGCTCAACGTGCGAAAAACTGAGGCCCTCCTGATTGGCTCACGTCAGCGCCTCCGCACCTCAGGCGCTGACAGCATCAGCATCCAAGGCTGCACTCTCCACCTCTCAAAGCCAGTCAGGAACCTCGGCGTTTTGTTCGACCCTGAGCTGTCCTTTCTTCCTCATAACCGCACCACAACTGGCACCGCCTTCCATCACCTCCGGAACATCGCCAGACTACGGCACTACCTCACCCCTCACGCTGCTGAAACTCTGGTCCACACCTTTATCACCTCAAGGCTGGACTATGGGAACTCTCTCCTCGCCGGCCTTCCCGCCACCTCCCTCCACAAGCTGCAGGTCATTCAGAACTCTGCAGCTCGTGTACTGTCCCGCACCAGGACCACATCACTCCCACCCTCGCTCGCCTCCACTGGCTCCCCATCCCCCAGAGGATCGAATTCAAGATCCTCATCCTCACCTACAAGGCCATTCACGGCCTTGCTCCCTCCTACCTCTCCGACCTACTATCCCCCTACCTACCTGCCCGTACCCTCCGTTCCTCCGGCTCCGGTCTGCTCCACATCCCCCGCCCCAACCGCCCTACCATCGGTGGCCGGGCCTTCAGCCTCTCAGCCCTGAGGCTCTGGAACTCTATCCCCCAGTGCCTTCGCCGCCTCCTCCCTTTCCTCCTTCAAGGCCGGTCTCAAGACCTTTCTCTTTGACCGTGCCTTCAGCTCCCCTCTCGACTCTCTACCCCCTCCCCTCACCCTGCTCGGGTCCCGATCCAACTGTCCAGCACCTTGGGACGTCCTCCCGACGTGAAAGGCGCTCTGTAAATGACATCTTGTTGTTGTTGTTGTGAAAGGCGCTATACACATGTCATTTGTTGGTAAAACCTCTCACCTTTCAGCATTTTGACAGCGACAGTTATGGGTTTGTTGGGCTTCTCTCTCTCAATGCCAATGGCCTCAGCCATCACCACCTGCCCAAAGCAGCCCTCACCTAGTGGCTTCCCCAATGTCAGTCTGCAAACAGAACATTAAATAACAATGATAAATAATATCAGCTTTGCATTGATATAACACTGTTTACATGTCAAAGCACTTCACAGGATTGGCTGTGGAGTGTTGGGACTATGTGTTTTGTAGACAAACACAGCCTATGTGTCTCAGTCTGTGTCTCAGTCTCTTTCTCTCTCTTGTACTCTATCTCTTTCAGTCTCTTTCTCTCTCTCTCTCGCTCTCTGTCTCTCAAACACACTCTCTCAGCAGCCAATTCATGCTCCAGCAAAATCTTACAAACAGCCACAAAGTGAGTGATCTCACTTTTTCTGGGGTATTGTCTCCGGGGTCATGTGTGCGCGTGCGTGTGTGTATGTTGGGGGAGTGGGGGGGTTGTGTGGGAAGTGGAACTTGATCTCTTTTCAGCCAATATTAACATTAAGATGAGTATTCAGTAACCTGGAGCGTTGAAACTCCCACTTGGGATCGGCGGGTAGTTCCAGTTCGGAGACGTTGGCCAACATGGGTGAGTCACTGGAGGATAGGCGGGTGATGCGTACGAGCGGGGTGTTGGAATTCATGGAGGAATTGGATTCCAAGGACACCTGCTTGAATGAAAAAACAATTCACATTTGTTACCGATCAGTGTAAGTTACTGCAATGACCCTCCGAGTTAGCAACGCCATCCTATTTGCTGACAATTTGAACTTCGAGGGGCAGAGATTTGCGGGCCCTACAATTGTGCCAAAATACCGGTGGGAGAGGAGGGGGGAGGGGGGGGAAATGGTCAAACCTGAAATTGTTGACAATTATATCTGTGGAATCTGTTATGAAATATGTCACACTCCCTTTCTATATTATGCACAATCTTAACCAGAAATGGAGACAAAGAGAGGGAGAGAAGGTTGCAATTTGGAGAGTGTTTCCCGAGACTTGGATTTACTCCACGTACCTACTTGCAAACACCACTCATCAGTGACCAAAAAGGTCTTAGAACTAGAGGATGAATTCAATGCTTATTAATATAAAGAAAATAAAATGCCACAAACATTTTTACAGATCTCCGAGATGCTATCCTGCGTGAGGGGGGCGCTATGTAAATACAACTTGTTGCTGACAAATATATAGTGTTGTCATGTAGGATGAATGTCTTGAGATATTTCACAGAGATGCTGGGGATCAAGGAGCCGGGAGGAAAATCAAGGGAGCTTACAGGGTGTTGACCAAAGGCACGATCAAAGAGGATTTGGAAGGCAAGGTGTTCCCAAACATAGAACCAGAGGATATGTCCTGAGATTGAAGGGCGGGTAAAACTAATCTGCAGAAACATTATTTCAGTGAGAAAGTGATAAATCTACAGAACAGCCCCTCTAGGGAGACAGTGGAAGCAGAAAATGTTGATCATTCAAATAGCTAGATTTCTTTTAGAAAATAGTATTTTGGATACAGTATATAAGTAATTTGAGACATGACATATAGTAAGTGCAGTATGGCTTGGAAGAACCAGGCAACTTTGGATCTAAGGTTCTCAAATGCTTTCCACTCTATTGTAGTCTAATCAAGATAGAATTAATTGCTGTCAACATCTCCATTATTGTAGCATTTGACTACAAGGATGATTGAAGGTGAACTACATGGACATTGAACTTTTCATCAAACAATTCCTATGTTCCTATGAGTGAAGCCTCAAGGTGTGAAAAGTGAATGGCCCTGAAGATTAGGATGAGAATCATAAATTCGAGCTGTTGTGGAATTGGGAAACCAGTGGCTAGGATGGGGGTTGAGGAGGATGGGTGTGTGGGGAGCCTGGTGCAGGAGAAAATGTATATAAATACGAATTATTGTTGTAAGACTGTCTGAACTCTTGTATCTACTTTCTGTTACCTGTCTCTTGAGTGGGAATTTGGAGAGTTTCTGGACCGGAGGTGGGTTCAGAGCTTTCTTGGAGGATGTCCTCATTCTGCACATAATGACTATGATGACAGTCAGTATGATAAGGACGCAGCCCGTTACGTAGATGAGGACGTCAGCGTAGACTGACCCCGAGTTATCCTCCTTCACCAGCTCTTCTGCTGCGGGCAAGGCAGTTGTTAGTGAGACACCAGGTTAAAGAGGCAGCAAGACTCTCTAGGAAAACAGGAGCAGGAGGAAGCCATTTCAGCCCATCAAGCCTGTTCCACCAATTCATCAGATCTTGGCAGATCTGTTCATCCCAATGCCCCGCTATCTCTGGCACCGAGCCAGTGATTCATTGCGGCAGAGAACCAGTCAGCGAGGGGCTCACTTCAGCTCGTGAAGGAGAAAGCCACGTGATCGTCTGAACGGTTAGAGGTGAAATGTTCACCCGTGTCTCTCTCACATGCTGCTGTGGAGCGAGGAGATCAGCACGCCACCTAGTGGCGACGCTGTACCCTACACCAGGCAGCACCTTCACCTTCTGGTCCCATCCCTTGACACATTAGATACACACAAACATTAAATTGTAAAACATCATCACATTAACTGACTGTAACGAGCGGAAATGGAAGTTTTTCCCCTGGGTGGGTGGGGGGGTGGAGATGGAGATATGGATAGGAGTGAAGGGGGAGTGACTACTTCACACAAAGTTGTGACTGAAGGGATGGAGGGGAATGCCTGGTTACCCTCCCCACCTGCGAAGGAGCTCGTCCCACCGAGAGAATGGGGCGTCACCTCTCAGGTGACACCGGGTCCATACTCTTTAAACACCAATGTCATCTAATCAGATCTTTTGGGGAGGGGGCAGGGCGACAAAATGCGATATGTGATAATTGTCACATTGTGGGATATTTTGGTCCTGGAGGAAGGATGGAGATGGAGGCAGGAGAAGGGTGGTGGAGGAGGAGAAGATGGAGGAGGAGGAAGTGAAAGACGAGGAAGAGGAACAAAAATTGAACAGCGACAAAGAGAAAGGGACCTGATGTCACGTTTCCCTTTGAACAATTTACACCGGATGCAATCAGTACGAGGAAGCAGGAAATTTCAAGCCCAGGGAGAAACAGACACCCACCACAACCGAAAGAGGAACGAAAGAGCAGAAATACCTGGCAGGACGGTGAGCCATGCAGAATGATGGGAATAACCGATAGAATTACCAGCCAAGCAGGTATACTCCCCCGCATCCTCAAAAGTAACATTTCGCAAGTACAGAATTTCTATTTCTTTATCCGTAGTGTTAATACCAGCCGTCTACAAGAGAAAAAAGACACCAAACAGAAAGGACAGAAGGAGAACCAATAAAACCAAACCACCAATGAGACAATGAGATGGAACAAGAAGTAGAGCACCTCGGTTAATGAACCTGCCCGCCACCAACCTGACAGCAAATTTTTTGTGACCTGTATGTTAAGTCAACCAAACGTTTCCCTTCACCAGGCTCTCACTCTCTCTGTCCCATTGTTAGGCAAGCACGTGAGCACTGAAAAATGACGCACAATTACTCTGGATTGCTTCAGCCAGCCAGCAAGGAAGTGTCGGTCTGTCTGCTCAGACCGGGGTGGTAGAATTTAAGGGGGAGGGGGGGGTGGTTAGGATAAAGTAAGAGGGTAGCAGTTTAGGGACCAGGGAGCAGTGAGGTGAAAGCATATGAGCTGGCAAGCCAGTCAACATAACTGGTGCCTGTCGTTTGTAAAGTGTGGTTAAAATAGAAAGGGGGCGGAAAGAAAGAAAATAACATTCAGGCCCCAAATTCAACCTGGGTTTAGCCCTGAGACCGTTGCCGTAGAAACTTCAGCCTGCGAAACTTCAGCCTGCGAAACATTTTGGCCAATTCTTAAAATATAACCTTAATTTGAAAGGCAGACCTTAAAGAATACGATCTTTTAAAATTAAAGTCGTATTTTAAGACGTTCACAAAATATAGTCAATCCACTATTCTGTGAAGCACTTTGAGACGTCTCAATGACATAAGGTGCCATATCAAATGCAAGGATTATTATTATTATTATTATTAAGATCTGGGTTGCTTCAGAATTCAGGCTGGGTTGAAGAATTAGCACAAAAATTGCTGCACAACTCCCCCCCCCCGCCACCCCACCCACCACCCCCAAATACGCACACATAGAAACTCTTAAGGTAACGGTCCCAAGATTTAAGGCCTTGAGGAATTTGGGGGCCAAGGTTGGAGGGGAAGAATGCAATCTTCTCGTACTGTGGGAACATTTCAATGCAACAAGCAGCAGATTAAGCATGGCAGGCAAAGCGGAGAGGGTTACACTAGATTTGGCTGGGAAGTTTGCAGCAGTTGAATAGTTTTTCTTGGTTCCAGGGTGGAGAAGGAGTTGGAGGAGGTGATGATGAGGAGGGGGTTATAAAGGTCAGATTTGGGGTTTCCAGTGCCTGGGACAGAGTTTCGCGTTTACCTGGTTTCGGTTCAGCGACGTACAGCCAGAAGGGCTTTTCAGCCGAGCCAACAAAATTGGTGGCTCGACATAGATACTCGCCCTGGTCCAGTTCTGTCACATTGTAAAGAAGGAGCTTAACGTTCGCTTCAGCTGTATTACTTATCCACGACTGCAAGGGACAGATCACACAGAGCTGTTATCATCTCTTGTCATGTGCTAACTACACCCAGCCAGCAAACCAAACTCAATTTTGGATCACTTTCTGGGGGTAATAATCTCTTAAAAAAAATTTTTTTAAGTTAATAAATAATAATAATTTGGTCACTCAATCCACAACTGTCTGTGGGACACTGCTGTACGAATTGGCTGCCACATTTTGTCCACAAAATACACAGTCAATTCACTTTACAGTATATTCTGTGAAGTGCTTTGAGACATGATAAGGCACCACATCAACTGCAAGGATTATTACTATTATTAGTCCTCGTTGCTCTGGAATGCACTCTGTGGTGCCCGGAAAAAACTCCCCTTCAGGATTATTGGAAACCAATGGTAACCGTGCTTTCAGCCACGACATCCCCGACCCTCTGGAACTCCCTGCCTCAATCCCTCCCCCTCACCCCCTCTTTGCTAGTCTTCAAATCACACCTGAAGACTTTCCGCTTCACTCGTGCCTATGGTCAACTCTCACTTCTACCCGGCTTGGTGTCATTTTTAAGCGCTCCGAGTCACTGTACATTATATAGCGCTCCATGTGTAGAGCGCTATATAAATGCACGTTGCTGCTTTTGTTCACCCAGCTTTTCAGTCTCCCAAGTCTTTCCCAGCAACATAATGGTCTAAAAACTAACAGCTGCTGCAGGAGGCATCACTGGATGGTAATAACCCAGATTAATAAAAATGATAGTTCACAACACGGTTGTTTGTGAGACATCGCCGCATGGAAAAAAGGGTTGTTTACAAAATACACGGCTAGTAGCTACTACACTCTACAGCAGTGTCTGTGAAGCACCCAGAGATGTTTTGAAGTTGTAGGGACCATATGAAATACAAAGAATGCTATTAATGTTAATTTGGAAGCCAATTATTAAAAAGAATTGGGGTGGGTGGGGCGGGGAGAAAAACAGCTTGCAATTGCAAGGATCATTACAACAACTCTTCTGGAGATCATCATTGACTCCAGGCTGTTTGTGGGACACAGCGGTGTGCAAATTAGCAGTCGCTTTCGCCTACAAAAGCACAGTCACTGCACTTTACAGGAAAGCCCTGTGAAGTGCTATATCCTCCCAACATGAAAAGTGCTACACCAAACATGATGATGATTATTGTCATAATAATTATTATCATAAGGTTGTTCAAAAAACACAAGTTAATTCTTTCTTCCCCTGCTTGTTAAGCAGTGCCTGGGTGAAGTCATTGCTTGCTCTGGAGTCACCCAAGCGACTGAAAAAACTCCTCTCGTAGCCACAGAGCACATTCCACAGCACTTCCTGCTTACAACTTTCCCCGACTTTGATTATTGCCTGTGATGTTCCCTTAACCTAAGGTTCACGTTGCAAAGGACAAGGAGTTTGTTCAGCATCCAATGTCTAGAGCTCGAACAAAACAGACATGAAGGGCTTAAACAACAACTTGCATTTATATAGCGCCCCTCACGCAGGGCAGCGTCCCAGAGCGCTTGAAGTCTGTCCGATGGTATGTTTTATTCCTGTGTTTTTTTTAAAACAAACGTTCTCGCCTTTGTTTTTGTTCTGTTGCCTCCAGTCCAAATCCTGAGGGGGGGGTGCTGAACTCCGGAACCAAATCGTGTCGGAGAATGTGTGTGTGTGTGGTGGGGGAGTGGGTGCCTGTACCTGTGTGTTTCCCTTTGCTCAGTGGGTTCCGGTTTGCTTCATGTCTCCCGCCCTACCCGCTCCGACTGACAACCATTCTGCCCCCACTCTTTGGATCTCCATCCCAGAGTTCCTCCGACTCATTTCCTCCCTCATCTTTTTCAAGGTCCGTCACAAGATTACCTCTTTGACTGCACTTCCCTCTCCGCACCCTCCTCGGCTCCCACCCCCAGCTTGGGGGTGCCAAGCCAGGGTTGTTAAGCAGCTCCCAATGTGAGGACACTCCCCCGCGCCCCCCTGTAAAGGAGTCACTTTTTGCAACTCGAAGCAGATAAAACAGGTTTTATTTCCATTCTCCCCCACTGAGGGCCCCCTGGGAAGGGTGAATGAGGCCCAGACCCTGGGCTTGAATGAACCAAGAGGCAGTTTGAAGCTGGGTTGGGAAAGGCAGGAGGGTGAGATGAAATGGGGTCATCCATCACCTGAACCTCTCGTGACTTAATCCTGCTCTTGATCAGTCACGTCTCTGGTGTCGGCACTGGGGGGGGGGGAGGGGTAACTTTAGAATCGCTTCCCCATAGCCCGGACCAAACCCACTTCTTACTTACTTTCAAGACCATGACGTAGGGCGTCCCGTCCGGCCCCACCTTACTGCCGTTCACCTCCACGTGCTTGAGCCACTGGATGTGAGGCTGAGCGTCACTGAAGACCTTGCAGTGGAACTCCGCGTCGTTGCCCACCACCACCGTCTGGTTGGCCGGTAGCCCCGCCTGCAGGATCGGCCGATGGGGAGAGCGCTCTGCAAACCAAGCCACACCTTCCCCGTTACATCCTGTCGTCTAGTGCTTACGCATTTCTAATAGGATTCTAATCTCATTGTAAAACGTTGCTAGTGTAAAGCGAGCAGGGGTAATGGACCCATCAATCTCCAGGAGGAGTGTTGTGTGGTTTGGGGAGAGGGAGAGGGGGAATGAGAGATGGTGATGAGGGAACAAACTTATGAGCTCCGCTACCAAGAAGATAAAGACTCACGTGAAATTTCTCTCAATTCCCAAAGCTAATTGAAGAGAAATTCCAGGGCATTAATCCAATCTGACAACTCTGACCTGCTGCATTCCTTCAGTGACTCAGTCGGATGCCAGCACCACAGGAGCTATTGTGTTCCCCCAGTGGATTAGATCCTTATCCAGGTTTCCTCGCGCCCCCCCTCCCCACCCTTCATGACTGGTTGTGGGCTGTTGCTGTGTGCAAATTGGTTGGTGCGATCGCCCAGAAAACTGACACAGTTACTACACTTTACAGTAAATCCTGTGAAGCTTTTAGGGGTGTGAAAGACACTATACCAAATATAAGATTATATTGTTTTATTATTATACTCACTAAAATAATAATAATTGCATTTGATATAGCACCTTACCGCATCATTGAGACGTCTCAAAGCTTCACAGGATATACTGTTAAGTGATTAATTGCCTATTTTGTGGGCAAAAAGCAGCAACCAGTGGTGCACAGCAATGTCGTCCAGGCAGCCATGGAGTGAGTGACCAATTTTATCTGGGGGATTGTTTTCCAGGACACCAAGAGAGAGAAACTCCTTTCTCCTTTCGAATAGCACCATAGGATCTTTAACATCCACCTAAACAGGCAGACGAGGCATCTGTTTGAGGTCGTATCCGAAGGACGGTACCTCCGACACAACAACAGCAAAATTGCATTTGTGTAGCCCCTTTCATGTCAGTAATTTTGTTATTATCCTCACTATATACAGGTTGGGTGGGTGCATTTCATCTCCTCGGATCGACCAGTTGCCAGGAGACTGTAGTACACACACACTGCAAATTGGTTGTCATAAAATTGCCCAGAAAACAGACAGTCACTATACTGGGATGCAGGGCACTTTGATTGGCCATTTTCCAGTGTAATGACCCCCCACCGCAACACCCGGAACATCCCAGGACCTGCTAGCATTACTTGCAAGAACAGTACCCTTGAGTGGATGGCTTCCTGCGGCCTAGATACAAAACTGCGGGGATGGAAACAGTGGAATTCCACATTACGTTCTCCTTGTGATGGTTATCATGTGTTCTGAAACGCCTCACGCTTCACCCTGGAAGAGTGAGCGGGTCACTGGCTCTGTAGCTATTTATTGCTGGGTCCCCAGGGACTTGCACGGTCCAATTTTCTCCAATTACCTTTAAACAGACTGTAAATGACTGTTATTACAGACCAGAGTAATTATTGTGGGTTTCACATTAATAGTAAAATCACTGTAATTTAAAACACTTCCACGTTGATTCCCTCTTCTCTTCCTTTCCTTGGATGTCCCTGTGTTGTCCCCTGCCCATGTGTCCAGAGGCTGTCTCCACGACCTGCTTCAAGCCCTTTGCGCGGTGCAGGTCTCTGACCACTCGGAGGGTACCTTTCTCTCTTTTATCTCTTTTTATTTTTCCCTCTCTGTTTCCTTCTCTCTCACACATTCTCTTGGTCTCTCTTGCTATCTCTTTCTTTCACTTAGATAATAATAATAATAATCCTTGCATTCATTATAGCACCTTATCATATCATTGAGATGTCTCAAAGCGCTTCACAGAATATACTGTAAAGTGTTGTGACTGTGTATTTTGTGGGCGAAACGCAGCAGCCAATTGCGCACAGCAGTGTCCCACAAACAGTCGCGTGTCAATGATAGATGCCCTAAAACAAGAGGAATATTAAAGGGAATGGGGGAAGCAAGCAGGAGTGTGGATTAGACTTGGTGGCTCACGTTAAGAAAAGCCAGCGAGCTTGACATTTGATGGGTGTTTGGCTCCTGTCCTCTGTGAGGACTGTGCGAGGCTCTGATCACTTACCGAGCACGTCCAGCTGGTAGGTGTGTGTGATGCGGCCATACTTGTTCTCCACCACACAGGTGTAATTGCCTCGGTCCGAGGGCACCACGCTCTCCATCACCAAACTCCACTGCTGGTGCCGGAGCTAAAGGAGAAAGCAAAAGGGAGAGTAAATAGATCTCCTTGATCAGTCAATGATTACCAATAATGTCGTGGGATCTCCAAAGTCCACCTGAACAGGCAGGTCCTCTTGCTTGCGAGGTGAGTGCTCTAACCACTGAGCTACAGGACTCCTCAAGATTAGTCCAGTGAGTTAATCAACCTCTGAGTAAAGAAAAACTTGCTGATTCTTATCTTGATATTGCCCTTTGCAACTCTAAACGTATGTCCTCTTGTTCTACTGTCTTAGTGCTTCCTAAAGTACTGCTGTGGGTTTATTTTTTCAATCCAATTTAAGTAACAACAACTTGCATTTATATTATATAGCACATCTCACGTGGAGTAGTGTCCCAGAGTGCTTGACAGTGTCGTGGCATGATGCCGAGCTGAGGGGACGTGACCATACGCACGGTCGAAGAGGAAGGTCTTCAGGTCGCACCTGAAGATGGGGAAGGAAAGAGAAAGGCTGGGAGATAGAGGAAGTGTGTTCCAGAGTTTTGGGACGTAGTGGCTGAAAGCACGGCAACCGATGGTGGAATGGCGGGCACGAGGGACATGCAGAAGGCTGAGGCCAGGCAAGCAGAGGCAGCGCGTAGTGGGTTGGGGAGTAAGCAGGTTAAAATTTTATGCACCTCCTCAAGGTCCCTCTGAGATGCACAGCTCTCAAGACTGAAGAGCTTGTCTAATTATTGCTCAAAGTTATTGCAACCTGAGTTGTTAAGGAAGAAAAGAAACTGAAGAGGAGAGGAACACATTTGGAGACTGCTATCACCTGTGAGACAACAGTTGGGCAGCTCAGTTAGGGGAAGCATCATGTAAAGCACCGTGTCTTATATGTTGGTTAAATTGGGAATGGTGATGGGTGGGTGGGGGGTGGGGTGAGGAAGGAGGATCACATGAGTTTTAGAAGGATTATAAAATACTACAGATTCCTAAAAGGATTTGAGTGCGAAGACTTAATTAATTAGACAAGTGGAATTTTAGACTGAAACGTAGCTTGGAGACTTCTGATTCACGGAGACATAGGTGTCTGCTTATTTGGAAAAGTTTTAGAGTGAACCAACAAGAAGTGGTCCCATGTGATCCTATACAAGACAAAACTTTTCTTATTTTAATAAAGATTTTCTTTGTTGCTCTTGTGTTTTGCTTTGAATCTCCTCCTTGAAAATTTCCTCTTGCGAGGAAATAATATGGAGCGATCAAATAATAATAATACTACTACTAATAATAATCCTTACGCTTGATACAAGGCCTATAAAGTTGAAATGCTGCAAAATCCTTGAATAGCAATAACAACTTGCATTTATATTGCGCCCTTCACACGGGGCAGGGTCTTGGAGAACTTGACACATGACAGCAGCCAGTTGAGGCATGGCAAATTGTCCCACATTCACCCTCAAACTGCACCGTCATAAAACATCACAGGAGAGGTTAATAATAATAGTAATTAATAATATAAAGTAAAACAATAAAATCCCACAGTCCCTTCGCCTTCTCCCCTTCGCCTCCTTCAAAGCCCGTCTCAAGACCTTCCTTTTCCATGCACTTTGGGTCACTCTCCTACCCCTACCTTCCCTGCCCACCACCCCTCCTGATCCCAACCCCCAGCTCGGGTCCAAAACCCTGACTGTCCCCCAGCACCTTGGACGTCCTCCCGATGTGAAGAATGCGCTACACATGTAATCTGTTGTTGTTGTTGACCCAGGTAACAGGAAGGTGTGGGTGGGGAGGTGACGGCTCACCTTGATGCCGCCAATCCGGTGTTCTCCCTTGAATTCCTTCCCGTTCTTCAGCCAGTGAATGGTGGGGGTCGGGTTCCCCGCAGCAGCGCAGCGGAAACGAACAGTGTTAGCCGCTGGGACCGCGTGAAGCTTCTTCTCCATCCGGTCAGGGCGTGCCCAGTACGGAGCTCCTGGGAAAGCAAACACACGGAAACGTCAGGGGTCTTGGTATAGTAAACTTACTGGAATGTCAGAATTCCCGGGATAGCAGACACGCGGGAGCTGCCAGGATAGCAAACACGTAGTAATAATCCTTACATTTGATATAGCGCCTTATCATGTCGTTGAGACGTTTCAAAGCGTTTCACAGAATATACTGTAAAGTGAACTGACTGTGTATTTTGTGGGCGAAACACGGCAGCCAATTGCACACAACAATGCCCCACAAACAGTAAATGCATCTATACCATCTGCTGTACTTACATAGGGCATTCAGGTGGGACAACCACCTTAAAACACTTCCTAAAGGTGACAGGCGGTACGGAACAAGAAGATCAGGAACAATTTGATCAAAGGCATCTCTGACAATGCAGACAATGCCGACATGACTTCACTGGAGTCTCGTGTCAAATCCTAGTGTGTGGCTTAAACCCACAACCTCCTGACCCCAAGGCGAGAGTGCTATCAACCGAGTCAAACTGAAAATTACAAGTCAAGAACATCGGTGGCAGTTGGGAGCTCGCGCTCTGGCTCTTGATCTGAAGATTGTGCGCCTCCTGCCCCACAATGAGGATTTGATCTTATAATCTAAATCGACATTCCAGCACAGATCCTGGTCATGGTGGGGGTGGGGTTGAGGTTGGCCAAGGTGCCACTAACGCAGGTTCTGTCTACCTGCTCTTACCAATGGAACATTAAACATTAAAGATATTGTGATACGACGCTGTATTTGAAAAGCAGGAGTCAGCAATCCCTTGGATGAATTGAATGTTCACCTCACGGCTGTTTGTGGGAGCTTGCCATGTGTTAAATGGTGTCCACCATTGGCAAGCCGCACTTTCCACCACTACACCCCGAAACTTTGGAACTCTCTCCCTTCAGTCCCTCCGTGTTGCCTGCTCCTTCCCTTCTTTTAGATCACGACTGAAGACCTTCCTCTTCGACCGTGCTTACAGTCACCTCCTCCCTCCCCCCGGCTCGGTGTCAGGCTCCGCCACTGTTAAGCGCTCCAAGGTGCTGCCCCGCATGAAGGGCGCCACATAAATGCAAATTGTTGCTGTGTCAACTGTTAAGTGTAACATGTTTGGTCAAACACATGGTACACTTAACAGTAATTACTTGGTGAAGTGTTCTGGGGCGTTTCAAAGTGATCAGACGCCATAAAAATGTTGTCTCGCCCTTTCTTTTGTTTACAGCAGGAATTTCTTTCTAACAAGCGAACATATCTTATGACAATGCTTCTCTGTGATGTTTGGCCTTGCAAGCATTGCTGCTGGTTGACGTGAAGTGTAAACAGTGGGAGAAGTGAGGGGATAAAGTGCTTTCATTTCAGCTTTGCTTATTTTACACAGTTGTCAGATACTGAGCAGAGCTGTAAGTGATAAAGGCTGGTTCACAATTGGGGAGGGTTGAAAAATCACTCGTGAGGCTCAACATCTGTGAAAATGGTGTCCTGATGCAGGGAAAAGTGCACCTCAGGATTTAAATTTTATCTCTTATTAGTAAAGTGCAATCGAGAGAGTACAGTGTGGGTCACAAGGACATTAACAAGGATGAGTGGACACAGCTATCAAAAAAGGTTGGATAGATTGGAGATCTCTAAGAGTTGAGATGATTGAGAGCGGACCTGATAAGTCTGGTTTAGGATTATGAAAGCATTCCATAAAAGGTGAATGCTGATCAGCTGTTTACCTTGGTAGTGAGTCCAAATCTAGAGGTTATATGCTAGCCAATGTTAGATCTACTGGGGAATTCAGGAGAAACTTCTTTACGCAAGAGGGTGATGAGGATGTGGAACTCATTGCCGGAAGCTATGGTTGAAACAAATGGCATCCAAGGATTTAAGGGGAAATTTGATGTGTAAATGAGGGTAAAGGGAATTTTAACATTGGGGCAACTTTACATGGAGCTGTAATTATAGTGACCTCCTGGCTATATGTCTTCAGAATGGGTTTTCCCTTCTCAGTTAGCCCTGTACAGCACTTTGAGACATGCTCCCGACTTGAAAGGCACTGTACCAAATGCAAGGATTATTATTATTTTCATTAACATGGGTCCTCAGCCCATTCTCTTGTCAGTTTACAACAATTTGATAGTCATAATATTAATAATCCTTGCTTTTGGGTGCTCTATAAATGTAATTTTGTTTGATATAGTGCCTTATCAGATCGTTGAGGCATCTCAAAGCGCTTCACAGAATATATTGTAAAGTGTGTATTTTGTGGGCGAAACTCTGGTGGAGTCCCGGGGAGGGAAGAAAAAAAAACTCTCAGTGAGCTACTAACCCTTGTTATTTTACGTCCGTTTCTTCACTCAATGCTCCAGTAACAAGCGAAATCTGAAACATTTCAGGGCTCCTTGCCAGATTATTACAGCGTCCGTTATCAACAATCAAACAGCCTGGAGAGTTTGTGCCGCGACGTTGTGTTTTACAGAATGAGGTCGGAGCCAAATGATCATTCTTAAGAGTCTGGAGTGAGCAATTACAATGAAGCAAATAAAACATGATCGCAGATGGGTAAGTGCGATAGGTCTAATGGGGGAGCACTAGTCCCTGACCACTGGCGCAGGACACAATAATGATGTTCAAATTCGTCTGCCAGTTCCAAGTCTATATTTTGCCAAAACAATTGACCAAAGAATAGAGTAATTATAGAGACCTCGGTCATTAAGAGAGAGACTTCCAGTCATTAATATAGAGCGAATTCCAGTCATTAATACAGCGACTCAGTCATTAATGGAGATGGTCATTAATAGATAGCCCCTTCAGTCAGTAACATAAAGCCCCCCCTCCCAAGTGCCCCCTCCAGTAATATATGAGTTTTTTCAGCTCCAAGAAGACTCTACTTATTCCCCAACCCCCGAGGATAATTTGCTTACACTAATGTCTCACAAACAGCTATGGGATGATTGAGCGGTTTATCAGGGGGGATTGTCGGTCAGGAGTGTTAGCCTGATGCTACGTGAGCCCAAAGTCACGATGAGACTTGAACACCGAACCTTCTGAGCCACAGGCCAGAATGCTACCATCTGAGCCAGGGTGACGCCAGCCTGGCCGTGTGTTTGCTCAGGAGCGAGGAGGACTATCACAAGCGATAAGTGGCAGTACTGGACAGCGTCACTGTGGCTCTGATCTCCGTAGCTTGTAAGTATGATTCGCCGGAAGAGCTTTACTCGCCTGTCGTTCATCCTTACCGGGCACGGCAATGCTACACAAATCAGGAAAGTGAATCTTAGCCCTCACTAAAGAGAACAACTCAATAACACAGGTCAGCTGCTTCCACCTGGCTTTTATAATCTTTAATAATAATCCTTGCATTTGATATAGCACCTTATCACGTCTTCGAAACGCCTGAAAGCGCTTCACAGAATACACCTTAAAGTGAACTGACTGTACTTTTGTGGGCGAAACGCGGCAGCCAATTGCGCACAGCAGTGTCCCACAAACAGTCATGGATTGAGTGACCAAATTATTATTAGTAGTATTTTTGAAGGGATTATTACCCCTGGAAAGCGATCTGCCAATCGACTAACAACCGCATTCCTACTTACTGCTAGATAAACAGAGGCGTGTGGTGTAAGGAAACCTGCCCAAGGTTTCGCTCTGCTGGGAATCAAACCCAAGTTCTCTCGCTTACGAATGCTCTAACCACTTCACTACAGGACACTACAGACACCAGCTAATGAGATTGGCAATGATGGCAATGTTACTGAGGAGACAGATGTGACCACAAACACCATCTCCCTGACCTCCAGATCCAACAGAGAACACATGGCAGAGTGATTGAATCGCACGAGAACAAAACCCTGCAGGAGGCTGTGGGGAGCGAGGTTATGGGCTGTGGGAAGGGACGAGCTAGCGCTGTGTTTGAGGTGTGTGTTTCTAGTGTAAGCTATTTATATACGTCCCTGACTGATTGAGGAGATGAACCTCCACAGTCTGGTGGCAAGTTGCCTAAAATAACTCACAAAAACAACTATTAGCCTGATACTGTCCCTCCCCATCGAGGCTTTCAAAGCTAAAGCTTTTATTACAACTGAACGAAGGAGTGTTTAAGACAGAGAGAGAAAAGGAGAGAGAAAGAGTGAGATAGGCTGATCTCTTTGTAGCTGTCAAATATTTATGGTTTAATGGTGGATTTGGTTAGGATCAGCTTACGCTAGAGATGTAAATGGGCCTGCTCCCCCTGCCCAGCCCTCCCTATCATAGGTGGTCAGACCTTCAGTCTCTCTGCCCCATCCTTTGGAACTCAATCCCAAAGTCCCTTCACCTCACCCCCTCCCTTGCCTCCTTCAAGTCCTGTCTCGAGATCCTCCTCTTCAATCACACTTTTGGTCATCCTCCTACCCTCCAGCCCTCCTGATCCCAACTCTAACTTGGGTGTAAATCCTTGACTATCCTGCCCCTTGGGACAACCTCGCGACGTAAAGGGCGCTATACAAATGTAATTTGTTGTTGTTAGAATTGGTTGATAACCTGGCATCAAGCAGCAGGTCTGGACCCCAGGATGGTCAGTGACTGGCAGCCTTGGAGCACAGGTCTCACTTAACCAGCGGGCACATTAATTAGCGGAGCGCTGGCCAGGGCAGGAAGTGCCTAAAGTTACTTATTTCAAATGCTTTAAATTTGCTTATCACCTCTCTGCCTGTTCAGGTGGATGTAACACGATTGAAAAAGAGAAGGGAGTTTCTCCCAGTTTCCTGGACAATAATCCCCCAGATAGGATGATCCCCAGTGTTGGAGGAATGAGCTATGAGCAGGGCCAACAGAAAAGTGAGGCCATTTTTGTAAAAAATTGCAGAGGGCTTTACAAATCTTGCGGGAAATTGTGGAGGGCTTTGCTAAATGTTGTGGGGAAATTGCGGGGTTTCATTGCTATTGGTTGGTGCTATTGAAGTACATTTACTGCCAACCCACATTTTTGATAAAAACTAAACATGAGGAAATAACACATATTAGATTGTTGCAAAAAAAATCTTAATTGCTTCTTTAACAAAAACTGGGTGGGCTTTTATTTTGGGGGGGGGGTGGGGGAAGCCACCAGCGAGGCTACAGGAGCTCACACCGCCTCCACTTCGTCGCGGCAAATGGCTTCTCCTCCAGCCCCTGTGCGGTGTTCCTCAGGGCTCTGTCCTCGGTCCCCTCCTCTTCACCCTCTACATGCTCCCCCTTGGTGACATCATCTGCAGACATGAGGTAAATTTCCACATGTACGCGGATGACTTCCAACTCTATCTCTCTGCCTCCATCCTCAACTCCAGGTCTACTGGCGTCCTGACCGACTGCCTGTCTTGACATCAAGTCCTGGATGAGGGACAACTTTTTCCAACTCAACGTCAGCGAGACTGAGGCCCTCCTGATTGGCTCGTACCAGCGCCTCCGCACCAGCTTCCACGGCTGCACACTCAACCTCAGTAACCCAGTCAGGAACCTGGTTGTCTTGTTTGACCCTGAACTGTCCTCTCTCCCCCACATCCGGGCCATGACCGACACTGCCTACCACCGCCTCCGCAATATTGCCAGACTCCGTCACTGCCTCACCTCTCAGGCTCCCGAAACCCTCACCCAAGCATTCGTCACATCGAGGCTCGATTGCGGGAACTCCCTCCTCATCGGCCTTCCCAACTCTTCCCTTTACAAGTTGCAGATCATCCAAAACTCTGCAGCTCGTGTACTCTTGCGCACCAGGCTCCGTGACCCCATCACTCCCACTCTCGCCCGACTCCACTGGTTCCCCATCCCCCAGAGGATCGAGTTCAAGATCCTCGTCCTCACCTTTAAGGCCATCCATGGCCTTGACCCCTCCTACCTCTCTGACCTACTGACTCCCTACCAACCTGCCCGCTCCCTCCGTTCAGTGGGCTCCGGCCTGCTCCATGTCTCCCGCCCGACCCATCCTACCATCGGTTGCCGGGCTTTCAGCCTCTCTGCCCCCACACTCTGGAACTCCATCCCACGGTCCCTTTGCCTCGCTTCCTCCCTTGCCTCCTTCAAGGCCGGTCTCAAGACCCTTATCTTCGACCGTGCCGTTGGCCTCCCTCCCAACTCTCTGTCTACCCTCACCCCTACACCACCCCTCCCCCATGCTCGGGCCCCGACACCTGACTGTTTAACACTTTGGGACATCCTCCCGACGTGAAAAGCGCTCTATAAATGTAATTTTGTTGTTGTTGTCTCAGAGCTGGCACCGCACACACTCAGAGAGAGAGACACGCACTCACAGAGAGAGGCACACACACACACAGAGACACACACTCACAGACACAGAGATAGACACACACACTCAGTGACAAAGAGGGAGACACACATTGACCCAGAGACACTCATAAACACACACATATAGAAGAGAGTGTAGCTGTTTGTGGGATACTGCGCCCACAGTGACGTCAGGTAAACAGCGCGTGTGGCCCGCCTGACAGAAACTACATTTAAGGCGAGTTTGTAGCGGGCGGGTCGTTGTAGCGGAAAATGAGGAAAACGTGAGTCCATACTTTGCTATTGGCCCAGGCTATGAGCGCGATTAGACAGGACAGGGCTCTTCAGTCTTGAGAGAAGACGGAGACCTCATAGAAATTTCATGTATGAAATTTTAAATGGGATTGAATAAGGAAACGCAGATCAACACTTTAGATGCATCGAGACAGTAGAACAAGAGGACATGGTTTAGAGTTTAAAAGTTCAATTTCAGGATAGACACCAGGAAGATTTTCTTTACACAGAGGATAATTAATAATCGGAACACATTGCCAAGAAGGGTGGTCGAGGCCAGAACACCAAGTCTCTGTGAATCTCTCTCTGTAAGGTTCTCGCTATGTGAATTTATGTCTGCATGTGTGTGTGTGTGTCTCTCTCTCTCTTTGAGTGTCTGTGTGAGTCTCTCTGTGTCTCTCTCTGAGTCTTTCTGTGTCTGTATTAGTCGCTCTCTAATCCTGCTTTGACCTGTATCAGATCTCCACTGCATCTGCAGTTTCACAGTTGGGAAGATCATGTGTCTGGTAACCTGGTGCTCGTGCACACGACACAACTCAGACCTTTCATTGATACGAACAGCCCGACATTGAGCAGGTTACGAGACGCTGTTAATTTCACCCTCCGATTCTATGAAACAAACCCGGTAGCTGGCTGTGTGCTCAGTTACATTAACAGGACTGAGAACCCATTGAACAGATCAGACCTGGCTGTGAGGCAGGGCTGCGAGACTGACGCCTGTGAACGGCACAGACAGATTTAACAGGAGATCAATTTGGTTCAAAGGCTGAGAGCCTGAGGGTGAGCTGGGCGGGGGTGGTGGGGGGGTTGGCCTTGAGTAAACAGATATTTACTGAAAGTGAGGCATTGTTGTTGTTCCAGTCAGACATGATTGCCAGAAACACATAATTATCCCTTTGCTGTCAGGTCAGTGCCGAGGTTTTCATTCCTAATGACCGGGACGGAGCACAAACTTCCACTGTAGGCAACGAGTTTAGCCACTGAAAAGACATTGCAGCAAAACAGACCTCACAATCCTTGCATTTGATGCAGTGCCTTATCATGCCGGGAGGACTTCTCAAAAAGAGCTCCACAGGGTTTACTTACTGTGGAGTGCGGTGACTGCGTTTTGTAGGCGGCAGCCAATTTGCGAGCTGCAACTTCCCACAAACAACCCATGGAGTGAATGAACCATTTTATTTGGAATTGTTAGCCAAGACTTGCGGACAAATAACTACCATTGGTCATTCGCTTCATAATAATATCAATAATCTTTGCATTTGATATAGTGCCTTACCACAGCGTTGAGACGTCTCAAAGTGCTTCACAGAATATACTGTAAAGTGAATTGACTTTGAAGTGGGTGAAACGCAGCAGCCAATTGCGCACAATAGTGTCCCACAAACAGTCGGATTGAGTGACCAAATTTTTTTTGAGAGATATTATTACCCCTGGAAAGCAATCCGCGAATCAACTAACAACCGGGCTCCTACTCACTGCTAGGTAAACAGAGGTGTGTGGAGTAAAGAAACTTGTTTTGGGTTTCACCTTACTTTGGATTCAAACCTGGATTCTCTCGCTTGCGAGGGGAGCGCACTAACCGCTACGGTACTCCGCTTGCACAAATCACAATCTGTGACCTAAACACACCAGGAAACATTGCTGTCACATGGAGTACAAGAAACTTAGACATAGACTGTTTTGTTTCAGGAGGAATGAGGGCGAGGAGGAGGGAGGTGGAGGTTTATTAGATTTGGATTAGCAGTCATCTAACCAGCTAATACAACAAATTGCTTCTAATTTCTTCTAATCCTTTTAAATGCCGATACCCTGTGACAGAACCAATGATAGTCACGAGGGAGATTTATGGCTGGGATTATATTCTCTATCATGGAGGGAACATTTTGCCGCCAACATTGTCCTCGCTAACATCCCTGTTTACCTGTCTGCCGTCACCTGCCAGTAGTTTACACCAAACGGACGAATGGATAAGTTACAAGGAGCTGCAAACTGGCAACTGATCAAGAAGCTTTATTGACCCATTCAGAGACTCTCCTTTGTGCGACTTTAAACCGCTTTGACATTCCGAGTTTGTCAGCAGAGCTAATAATTACTTCCATTTAAATTGTGCCTTTCACATAAAGAGGACGTCTCACAGGATTTACATTAAAGTCTACTGACTGTGCAATAAGTGTATAGAAGATGTGAAAAACACTATATCAAATACAAGGATTATTATTATTATTATTATTGTCATTATTATTTTGTAGGCAAATCCGGCAGTCAATTTGCAAACAGAGCAAAACAACTGCTCCAGAACCGTCCACAAAGAATAGCCTTTCTTTCCGGTGCTGTATTATCTGAAATACTTTTTTCAGAGTCGCAGCACCCTCCCCCATCCCCGTCTCCCTTCTATCCGCATTTACACCGCCACCTCCACCCTCCTGCCCACGCACAAATAAAGTCTGACACTGAAAAATTACAGTGCTCCACTGGCAGTGCAGTCAACACCTCAACACAACTAGTGGGTCACAGCTAAACCATAGCTGGTATCAGTGCCCCTGGGGGCTGAGTAAACTCAGGTAAAGGGCTGGTCCCATTTAAGATAGGTGAGTCACTGGCTTGACTAAAAGATCAATCAGCTAATCAAAGGTGAGGATGTCCCAACAAGCAGCCAGATTGGAAGTGGACGGGTTCCACCGATGGGTTAGGAGAGCGGCAAACGGGGGTCAGAGGGGGCTATGGGCTAGGGCTGTTCGGAGGACTATCTGTGGTGTGGTCCTCCCCAGGGCTTTCCCATCCCAGTCCCTTTAAAGGGGTGAAGGGTTGGGGGGGGGGGGGGGGCGGCCATCTATGACGCCAGTACGGAGGCTAGGCTGGTCTTAAAGGGGACTGACTGATCACTCAGCCCTTCAGCCCCAACACCACTCCAAAGAATATTTTCACCCAGGCGACAACAATCGGAGGAGAAATATTGGCAGAAATTAAATAAAGGCGTCTTCTGGCTTCAGCATCGCAACTCGTTCAATCACTTGAGCTGCAGCTAACCTGCCACTTCCCCCCCGTGGAGTTAAAATGCACTCCCTGAACTCTCTCAACACCCAGAACAATGCAGCACTTGTCAGTGGAGGCACGTCTCACACCTCCTCCCTGGGAACCAGTCAGTGCTGCCTAGTAGAAAGAGCTGATTCCCTTGTGAAAGTTACCTTCCCTGTGAGCTGGCCAGAGATACCGACCTGATGGATGGGGCCTCGAGAGCTGATTCCCCGAGCTGGGTTTCCATCTGAAAATCTGAGCTCACAAAAAACAATAATAAATTGGTCATTTTCAATCTACGACTGTTTGTGGGACACTGCTGTGCGCAATTGGCTGCCACGTTCGCCCACAAATATACAGTCAATTCACTTTACAGTATATTCTGTGAAGCGCTTTGGGACGTCTAAAGACGTGAAAAGCGCTATATCAAATGCAAGGATTATTATTATTATAATAATCTCTTGCATTTGATATAGCGCCTTATCATTTTGTTGCGACGTCTCAAAGCGCGTCACAGAATATACTGTAAAGTGAATTCAGTGTGTAATTTGTGGGCAAAACGCAGCAGCCAACTGTACACAGCAGTGTCCCACAAACAGTTGTGGATTGAATGACCAAATTTTTCTCTCTTTTTTTCGAGGGATTATTTCCCCCGGAAAGCGATCCGCCAATTGATTAACAACCGGGTTCCTACTTACTGTTATGTAAACAGAGGTGTGTGGAGGAAGGAAACTTGCCTAATGTTTCGCCCTGCTCGGGAATCAAATCTGGGTCCTCTCACTTGCGAGGCGAGTGCACTAGACCTAGGAATCTGATGAAAAAGGGGTCGCTCTCCTGATCAACCTTTACACTTGCCCGAGTATCAAAAACGTACAAGTGTGCACCGGGCAGAGGGACATGGGTGGGAGAACCAAAGTTTTTTTTACACGTTCGATTTCTCTGTGTGCTGAAGAAATAAACAAGGGGGTAAACTCAACACTACGATTGCTGAACACTGAGCTTCATTCACAAGCTGGAAAGAGCTGTAACTCAGGAGCGTCTGTGGTGTGAAAGGCACGAATACCTCACTCACACCACAGACTCCCCCCCTCTCTCTCACTCCTGAATTATGGGCCTATTGCTCTTGTGAAAGAAGCACTGCATTCACCGCTCTGGCCCGAGTCCTGGCTTCTGCTCAGTAGTGTCCAAATAAGTGTCAGCTAACACCGTGCATTTATAATAATAAGTTGTTTTTATGTTAAAAAAAAACTTAATTTCTCACACGTGGATGATCGCAGTCACACGGCATTAGGGACCCGAAATTCCATCTAGTCTTAGCCAGTGAAGCCACCACTAAAAGCCGCCTGTTAAACCGTCTATAACCTGTAACCTAGAGGTAGAGCTAAACCTGTTGAATTTGTTACTTTAAAAGAGCGAAGGAAGAGAATCGTCCTGAGCCACAACAAGTCTAGTCGTTCAATTACAAGCACTCAGCACTGAGGCCGCCCTGCTCACCCCACCTCCACGAGAGCTGTTCTTCTGGTATCCACCCAACCCAGACGTGCTGCCACTTGCAAGACGTGCTGCAGGGAGCAGAGAAATAAGCTTAGCGTCGCTCCAGCTCTCTGAGAGAGGAATGAGGAGACACTGGTGGTCGGTCAAGGCAAACTGTCTGTGGGCCACGGACCCCTTTGCATTGCTACTGAATCCTTATATTGTAATAATCCTTACATTTGATACAGCACATTTCATTTGCGTACAAAATATACAGTCAAATCACTTTACAGTATATTCCTTGAAGTGCTTTTTAGAGAAGTCTCAATGATGTAATAACAACAAGAATTTGCACTTATATAGCACCCTCCATGCAGGGTAGCGCCTCAGAGAACTTAATAGAGTGATAAGGCACTACATCAAATGCTATATCAAATGCAAGGATTATTACTATTATCATTATTATTATTATAATGTCCCAGAGTCTAATTTTCTTGCAAGGATTATTCACTTCAGGAGGTTACCTCAAAGCACTTTGCAGGATTCACAGTAAAGTGTTTTGTAGATGATTGCGGACTTAACTTACACACAGCATTGCACACAAACAGCCCCAAACAGTGGATTCGATGGATTGTTGGCCACACAGATACATATAAACACCAACACACACACACATATATACTATATATATATATATATATATATACATACATGCACACACACACAGACACTCACAAACTGTCTCTACAAACACACCCACATTCAATTCCAAACATATACACAACACAACAAAATTACATTGTATAGCGCCTTTCACATCAGGAGGACATCCCAAGGCACTGGACAATCAGTGTTTCAGACCTGAGCTGGGGATCAGGATCGGGGAGGGCGAAGGTACCGTTGAAGAGTAGGGTCTTGAGATGGGTCTTGAAGGAGGCAAGGGAGGGGGTGAGGTGGAGGGACTGTGCGATGGGAGTTCCAGAGGGTGGGGACAGAGTGGCTGAAGGCCTGCCCGCCAATGGCGGGGGACATGAAACAGGCCGGAGCCCGCTGAGCAGAGGGAGTGGGCAAGTTGGTAGTAGGTTAGGAGGTCGCAAAGGTGAGGGGAAGCAAAACCATGGAGGGCCATCCTCTGTGTGATGAGAAACTAGTGGAGTTGGGTGAGGATGGAAATGATAGGGTCATGGAACCTGGTGCGGGAGAGGACACGGGCTGCAGAGTTCTGGATGATCTGCAGCCTATGGAGGGAGGAGTTGAGGAAGCCGACAAGCAGGGAGTATGCGTAGTCAAGCCTGGATGTTATGAATACGTGTATGACGGTTTCGGTGGCCTGCGCTGTGAGACAATGGTGGAGCCGGGCGATGTTGTGGAGGTGGGGTAAGGTGGAGTGGGTCATGGTATGGATGTGGGGTAGAAAGGATAGTTGAGGGTCAAACAATACGCCAAGATTCCGAACTCATATACACACATACTTACTCTAACATACACACCTATACACACACAAACTTACATCTATCCCCATAATACACACACCCACATATGCACATACTTTAACACACCCACATACATACTTACATTTATATACGTACATTTACACCTCCACACACACTCTTGCACACACCCACACATTTACATCTACACACACACACACACACACAGGGTGACCAAAAGTCGCAGTACCATTACAATGTCTAAAAGGTCTTAAATAAATGATTGTTTTAGATAACTGGGTAGACATTTTATAGTAAGACTTTTTGGTCACCCTGTACAAATACTTACTCCACACGCATTTAACATTTATATATACACACACACACTCACTCATACAAACAGCTCCTCACTGACTGATGGCGTGTGTTTTGAATCAGTTCAGACACAGCAGTTAGTGTTGACCGTGTGCACTGGTTGAACCAGAGTTCAGATACATTGAGCTGGACAGCCCGGCCTCCTGGCGACTAGTTGATGCCAGAGCACCTCAGAGAGAATGCTGAGTTGAACAGAGATCTTCTCACAAAGAGGATGTCGTGGGCAGCAGATAGACAGCGCCTTGGGACACAGGGTCAGTTCACTGAGGCTTGCACATAAACTGGATGATTGGAAATAAGTCAACTCATGATACACAGAAAATGCCTCTCTGAAATGTGGTGGCGATAAAGAGCGAATGCAGAGTTTCCTCCAGGGAATCCCCTATAATAAAATAATAATCCTGGCATTTGATAAAGCACCTCATCATGTTGTCAAGAAAGCGCTTCACAGAGATTTTTCATCAGGTGCAGTGACTGTGTATTTGGTTGGCGAACATGGCAGTCTATTTGCACACATGAACTTCAGACACAAACAGCCATAAACTGAACAAACAATTTTATCGTCCGACACCAACCTCACATTTACCTGCAAGACCATGGCTTTGAGGAGCTCTGAAGCTCGCGTTTCCCCACAGATTTAGGCTTAAGGCCGTTCCTTGCCTTAAAATTTCAGAGTGACGATAATTTGCGAAAATCCTTAAAATTTATTCTTAATTTGGACACCGGTTTCCTTATTTACGAAGAATTTTTCAAAATTGTAAAACAGAATAGTCTCGAGCCTAAGAATGGGAGAGATTTGATGGCTCAGATCTCCTTAGTGCCCTTGATTAATTGGCAACGAACATGGGGCAGTTTATAAATTGGGACGTTTCAGACACAATTATCTCCCTACCTGTGTCATCAGAACCATCATCATCGTCTTCATCATTGCCTGAGGAAAACGAGTCTGAAAGACACAAAGGAAATGAAAAATAAAATAATTCTTATATTGACACACTGCCTTTCACATCAGGAGGATGTCTCAAAGCAAAGCACAGGAGTTTACTGTGAAGTGTGACTGTATTTTGTGATGGGCCTTGAAGGAAGGGAGGGAGCACCACACCCCCACGCAGACGTACAAAACCGCCCCCCCCCTCACCCACACGCCTAAACCCGTACCAACACTCCCCTTTCTAACCACAACCGTACTCCCCCAACACACACACACCAACACCCGTGAACACAAACATACATCCGAAACACTTTAACCTCACACATGTAAATTAACCATGAGTTTAAGGATAGTTTTCCAACATTTTGCCAATGGAACCTGGCGAGGATGGGGTTAAAGAACATACAAAGCTTTCAGTGAAGATTCAATGAGCTGGGCCCTGTGTGTAAAAGAAAGTCTCCACTTCAATGTCAGGAGCTGAGAGTTGCCAGGATTGGATCCGAGACCCACACAGCTCATGTATACAGCACTGCTTTGTGTTATGTGGTTTGGTGTTGATAAGCCGGCAAAGGCGTGGCTTTTTGTGTGATCTGATTGCAGAGACTTAACACTTTATTTACACTGGCTCCTGAACTGAATCCATTGGATCTTTTGTGTCTCTGCATCTAGACTTTCCGTCTTGTGCAATGAGTCATCAAATATCTCTCTGATCTAAGAGTTGCCTGGGGAGTATCGCAATGAAGAGATTTGTATTCTAGGGAATATCTGTGTGTTATCATGTGTTCTGTGTATGTATTGATACATACATACATACACACACACACACACACACACACACACACACACATACATACATACATACATACATACAAACAAACAAACATACAAGTAGGGTGGTCCTAACTGGACAATGTGGGAAGCTTGCCATATCGTGTTTTCAATGGTAAGTTATGTGGTTTTAGCTGGTTAAACTCCAGCAGTTACCCCAATGTACATTCGGGTCCCCAAGCCTTGGCTCTTGCCAACCTGCGTCCAATACTTTCCAGAATTAGGTAAACAGGATGTGTCCCTCCAGAGAGAGAGAGTGTACATTCCATTCCAGATACAAGAAATGTCCATGTATAAGTAGAATACATATGCAAGGATTCTGAATCTTAATGGTTTCTAAGGTATTTTATTACAAATTAAATTAAACTTTTAGTTATTTGTTCATCTGTTGCTGACAACATCTGATGTAACACTACAATCTCCACCTTTCCAGGGAGCTCTGTCTATTGCCCTCTGGGCCCATCTGATAGCACTTTGGTTTAATAATAATAATATTTAACGCCTTATCTGAAGGACAGATCATAATCCTGCAGTTTATACAGCGCCTTTCACATCACAAGGACACCTCAAAGTGCTTAACAGGCTACACTGCAAGTGGAGGGTTTGTGTGTTCTGTCGGTGAAGCGAGTATCAGCCGGATATCCTACTGCACCTGAGCCACATCCTGACTTCCCTCAAATTCCACAATCACCTTTCAGTGGAGAGTTGAGAGGAGCATTGGAAAGTGATCAGTGGCAGGTATCCTACCTGGCGGATCGTTTAGTAACACATTGCAGATTTTTCACAGATTTTTTTTTACTAGCCCATGACTGATTTTGACAAGCTAACAGCTAGTTTTTTTTTGTGTTTTTTTTTGGAGCCTATGGCATTGCTGTCTTGAGTGGGATCAGCGAACACAGCACAAACGGGATTCAATCGTTCACACTGGGCAGTGCCTTTATAAAATGAACCATCGGAGGGAGCTAGGTATGTTTAATCTCAAGAGATGTCATTATTTTCCATTCAGCACGAGATCACAAGAGAGATTCGGATGAAGACGTCCCTTTGGCACATTTGATCTCTTTCTTCCAGAACAT
The DNA here is from genome assembly GCF_018977255.1 of Callorhinchus milii. Lineage (NCBI taxonomy): Eukaryota > Metazoa > Chordata > Chondrichthyes > Chimaeriformes > Callorhinchidae > Callorhinchus > Callorhinchus milii. Next base: position 65,948,857 of record NW_024704742.1, read on the forward strand.
CAACCTTCCTGCCCTTCCAATAGCAGCATCGAGGAGTTCCAGGTTCCTGGCCTCGACCATCTTTCATTCTAACCTTTGCCAGTCGTTAATTACCCTCCGTGTAAAGAAATACCGCCTTGTGTCTGTGCTGAAGTTGCCCTATGCAACCCTGAACATGTGCCCTCTTGTCTCTTTGCTGCCCTGACGTGTCTGAAAGCAAAGTGATTAATACAAGCCAGCACTGCTCTGGGCAGAAGTTATTGAGAACTGACACTCACCAGTGACTCTCACTGTGAAATTGCTCAGAATCTCATGGGTCTGCAAAAACTTGCAAATGTAGAGCCCGGAGTCGTCGTAGGAAATGTTGATGATTTTTAGTAGTCTCTGCTCCACTTGGCTCCTGTTGCTAGGCACAATGTCAAGTCCGTCTTTCACCCATTTGGTAGCCAGCGAGGAACCCTGAGTGTTGCAAGACAGCTCCAGGGTGTCTCCACTGCTGAGCACAAACTCCTCCAGTAAGGTACGCTGTCTTCCCATAGACTCTGCTCCTGGAAAGTGAGAGAGAGAGAGAGAGAGAGATTAACACTGTGTTTAATGATAATAATAATAGTAATTTGGTCACTCAATACATGACTGTTTGTGGGACACTGCTGTGTGTAATTGGCTGCCGGGTTTCGCCCACAAAATATACAGTCAATTCACTTTACGGTATATTCTCTGAAGCGCTTTGAGACATTTCAAAGACATGATTAGGCGCTATATCAAATGCAAGGGTTATTATTATTACTGACTAGTATGGAATTTTGGCTTATTGCAGCACCTTATTAAAATAATTATATCTGAGCACCGGAGGTGGGTAAGGAGATGACAAAGTGCGGTCAAAGAGGTGAGTCTTAAGGCTGGCTTTAAGAGGAGAAAGAGAGGATGAGGAAGGAGTTCCAGAGAACGGAGCAGGATGGCTGAAAGCTCGTCAGCCGATGGTGGCACAGATCGGGGTTGGGGAGTGGGTGGGTGGGCGTGAAGCACATCAATGTTCGCTGAGTATCTTCAAAATGGAATACGATTTAATTAAACCGAAAGTGAGGAACAGAGCTCTGGAGAGACTCGGTGCAACACGGATGATGGACGACCAACTCTGCTTTGTGTTAGGAGTTAGCTGGTTAGGAGCAGCCAAGTTATTTGAATAACAAGAGACTGAGAACTTTTAAACTCAAGTTAAATATTCGGTGAAGCTAATTGTTACTGTTCAGCACTTGGCTTAGGTTTTGAGACGATGCCCTCCACCCACCCAACTTTCAACATAGAGGTCATCTCCCCATTAAACACCGAGGTGCCCCCCCCTCCATTAACTGTAGAGAAAGAACCCCCCAATTAAACACAGAGATACCCCCCACCCCATTAACCAGAGAAGTTGCCCCCTAATTAAACACAAAGAAAGTCCCGTTAAATAGAAGGAAATAATTCTAAGTAATTCAGCAGAAAACAGCTATGGGTATAGCTGTCAACACACAACTGTCGAGCTGTATGTTTTGGCCAAATGTTCTACACAATCCAGCGCCTCAGGAATACTCACAGACAAAGCAAAGCAAATAAAACAGGTAACTAACATAACGCTGCCTTTCATTCATTCACAGGCTCCTACACACAGCAAACACTGTGCTGCAGCATTCTGTATATATTTTCTGCTGAGCAGTCAGCCCTCTGTGCTGAATGGCTGCAATTCTATTACACAGGAACGCCTCAAATATTTTTGTTTACCGGAGATGCCGGTATGTTAAGAAAACATTTATATATATATATATATATCTAAAAGAGAAAAAAACAAGTTCTCTCTATATCTCTCTCTCAACTTAAATGCTAACACAGCTAAGCTTGTTCTGAGCTACAGGCCAATATTGCTGTCAGAATGACTAACCATTTTGAACCCAGACATCAGTAACAAGGCAAATTGTTGCACACACAAGTCTGTGCAGTTACCCGCGATATATGGGCAGAGGCATTCGTGCATCAAAGGTGGAGAGATTTACCAGATGAAAGAGCGGGCGAGAGATTATGATAATAATACCTTGCATTTACACAGGCGTCTTTTGTGTGCATGATAAAGGAAAGCCTCAAAGCGCTTCTCAGAATATAAATGATTAGAAACGAAAGTGAACATCATCGTACAAGCAAAGGCGGAGAACATCATCGTACAAGCAAAGGCGGAGACTAAACTGTGCCAGTGACATTCCGTAAACAACATTGTGCAGCCAATGAATCTGAATTTGTACTTGTGTGTTAACCTTGCTCAGTCAGTGGTGATTTCGCCTCAAGAGTTAGAAGGTCATGGGTCCAAATCCCCTCATCGGGACTATGAACATTTGTTTGTGTGTTATATATATGTATATATATATATAAAAAAGAGACTAGCTAATAGTTGAGGCTGAAACTCCAATGTAGTTCTGGGGGAGACTTTACGTAGCTTTGAAATAGAGAGGTCGTGGCAGTCCCTTTATGTCCACCTGAATCAAAGACAACAACAACTTGCAGTTATATGGCGTCCTTGACCTGTGCATCTCAGAGCGCTTAACAGTGGCTGGCCAAGCCGAAAAGGGCAGGGAGGTGACAAAAGGCATGGTCAAAAAAGAAAGTCTTTGGGTATGATTTGAAGATGGGCAAAGAAGGGGCACAATGGAGGGATTGAGACAGGGGGTGCTAGAGATTCAGGGTGTGGTGGCTGAAGGCACGGTCGTCGATTGTGCAAGGGAGCAGACCCGAGCCAGCTGAGCCGTGAGGAACTTTAAAATCGATTTGTTCTGCAACAGGCAGAATCTACATATCATAGCACAGCCAAATAATGGGATAATGATCTGGAAAAAAAATAATACAATTGAACATAATGTGGGTTTATACACGCAGGAAGCTGGCCAGTCTGCCCAGAAGCGACATCAGCGGCGTCCTGGAAGTGGCCAGTTATTTTTGTGGCCCCTTTATAATGCAGCGTCTACTCTTCGTGGATCCACAGCATCATTTTGTAAACAGGAGTCACCGTGCCCTGTGCTATCCTCTGTGGCTGATTACTCTCACAGCAATCTAGTACACTGTGTTCTGCTCGTGTACTCACCGTAACCACAGTTAGGTGATGATACAGAGGGAAAACGTCATCGATAAGTCTTTTTAAAAAAAATTCAACCAACTTCCCAATGTCTCAGCAAACTTGCCCGGGAGTAGCCGAGCCACACAAACCAGCAAAGATCCCAGGCTGCAAGTTAGGACCGCGCTGAATTAGCGGGCCTCAGCACTTTGGGTTAAGAGAGGAGAGAAACAGCTAGGTCCAGACGGTGGGGGCTGTGTCAGGCTCAGTTATGATGCCTCTTCTGCCCCCTCTCCACTCTCCCTCTATCCGTCAAGCAGCCTGCCAACCATCACCAAATGATGGTTTGAGAAGACACCCCCCCCCATTAAACATAGAAATATCCCACCCCCACCCCAACCATATTAATATTCTGCAAAGTTAATATTCTGCAAAGCAAATTGGCACTGTTCGGCATTTGGCTTGGGGTTGGAGAAACACCCCCTCCCCCCCCACCCCAACGTTTAACTTAGAGGTCATTTCCCCCATTAAGCATAGAGAAGTTGCCCCCTCATTAAATACTGAGAAAGTCCCATTAAATAGAAGGAAATAATATGAACTGTTCAGCAGAAAACAGCTATGGGCAAAGCTGTCAACACATAACTGTGGAGCTGTATGTTTTGGCCAAATGTTCTGCATTCCTGGTCGAGGTGTCATAGGGTAGACACGTGCCTCCAGTGGAGGGCATGGAGCAAATAAAGGCAAAAATTATTGCACACACACGCGCCTACACACAAAACGCCACCGTTTTTTCAACGTTTCGCTCCATCAAAACTAATCTCCTGCTCCCAACATGGCAATTGAGTCAATTGAGTCTCTGCCTCCACCCTTGACTCCAGGACCACAGCTTGCCCGTCAGACATCAAGTCAGACAAAAACCCTCCACTATCCTTTCTACCCCACATCCATGCCATGACCCGCTCTGCCTTTCCCCACCTCCACAACATTGCCCGGCTCCACCACTGTCTCACACCGCAGGCCACCAAAACCCTAATACACACATTCATAACATCCAGGCTTGACTATGCAAACTCCTTACTTATCGGCCTCCCCAACTCCTCCCTCCATAGGCTGCAGATCATCCAGAACTCTGCAGCCCGTGTCCTCTCCTGCACCAGGCTCCGTGACCCTATCACCCCCATCCTCGCTGGACTCCACTGGCTTCCCATCACACAGAGCATACAGTTCAAGATCCTGGTCCTCACCTTCAAAGCCCTCCATGGCCTCACGTCCCCTACCTCTACAACCTCCTACCAACCTGCCTGCTCTCTCCTCTCAGCGGGCTCCGGCCTGCTTTACGTTCCCCGCCCCACCATTGGTGGGTGAGCCTTCAGCCACTCTGCCCCCACCCTCTGGAACTCCATTCTGCAGTCCCTCTGCCTTGCCGCCTCCCTTGTCTCCTTCAAGACCCATCTCAAGACCCTCCTCTTTGACCATGCTTTCTATCACCCTCCTTCCACCCTTGCCCTTCACCCTCCCTGATCCCGACCCCCAGCTCGGGTCCGAAACACTGATTGTCCAGCAACATGGAATATCTTACCGACGTGAAAGGTGCTATATAAATATCATTTTGTTGTTGTTGACAACTGCTTCCCACACACTCTCCTTGTTCACAGCACGGCGAGGCGGTGTAAATATTTCCTCTGCTATCTGCATGCTAATGACAACAGTCATTCAACCCTTTCTCCCTTCCCCGAGCACAACCTATACTGAAGCCCAGTAACGATTTACTGCAGGCTGCAATAATTCTAATAATAAATGTAATAATAATCCTCACTTTCAATAAAGCATCTTCCACATCTCAATAAAGTTCACTGTAAAGTGTTTTTTTGACTGCATATTTTGTAGATGAAAGTTTGGGAGTTGAAGGCCCTTTTCGGCCCATTTGATCTCATCCTTCAAAAGTACCCACTCATCCTACCATCTTCCCATCAGAGCATCAAGCTGTCTCTTGAATGAGTCCAGTGTCCTGACCTCAACCAACCTTCCTGGTAACCTGCTCCAGTTGATAACCACCCTCTATCTAAAGAAACACTACCCAGTGTCTGTCCTGAAACCACCATTTGCATGTCGGGAGGATGTTTGCTTTCTCAATCCCATTTAGAATCTTATACACCTCTAGAAGGTCCCTTCTCTGAGATGTCTCTCTTCAAGACTGAAGAGATGTAGTTTGTCTAGTTGTTGCTCCAGCCTCCATCCGTACCTCACAACCAAAGTGGCCGAAACCCGCATACACGCCTTCTTCACTTCCCGGCTGGGCTATTCCAATGCCCTCTTTGATAGTCTCCCCGGCTCCACCATACACAAAATTCAACTAATTCAAAACTCTGCCACCAGATACTCACCTGAACAAAACTCCGTAACCCCATCAAACCAGTCCATCACACATTCAAGCCATGACCCGCTCTACCTTCCCTCACCTCCGTAACATCGCCTGACTCCGCCACTACCTCACCCCTCAGGCCGCTGAAACTCTTGTCTTCATCACCTCCAGGCTCGACTACGTAAATGCCCTACTTGTCGGTCTTCCCAACTCCTCCCTCCACAGGCTGCAGATAATCCAGAACTCTGCAGCCCATGTCCTCTCCCGCACCAAACTCCGTGACCCCATCTCCCCCATTCTCGACCGACTCCATTGGCTCCCTATCCTTCAGAGGATCCAGTTCAAGATCCTGGTCCTCACATGCAAAACTCTCCATGGCCTCACCCCACCCCACCTCTGCGACCTCTTAAGCTCCTACCAACCCGCCCGTTCCCTCCGCTCTGACCCACCCGCACCACCATTGGCGGGAGACCCTTCAGCCACTCTGCCTCCAACCTCTGAAATTCCATCCCCCAGTCACTCCGCCTCGCCCCCTCCTTAGCCTCCTTCAAGTTCTGCCTGAAGACCCTCCTCTTCAACCATGCCATCGGCCACTCCCCTTTGCCTTCCCTCCCTTTCCCCCCCAACCCCAGCTTGGGTCTGAAATGCTGTACTCCGTCCAGCACCTTGGGACGTCCTCCGACATGAAAGGCGCTATACAAATGTAATCTTGTTGTTGTTGTTGTCCTTGTCAGGCTCCACTGGTTCTGAATTACCAAACAGATCGATTTCAAGATCCTGGGACTCTCTCCCTCAATCCCTCCACCACTGTATGCCAACCCGCACGAAGGCCGCTATATAAACATATAAATGTAAGTTGTTGTTGTCGTCTTTCTCTCCTAGGCTATAAACTGAATATGGTACAAGCGTCACTGAGTTGTCTCTGGTGTTCTGGCTGTATTCTCCAGTCTGGTAATTTATCTTTCTCTGACACTAATGCCAGCTGTTAGCACTTGCCTGAAAGCCCCATTGAAGCCTGAAGGCAGACACCACGTAAAGGGACATCTGCACCCATTTACAGGCTCCCGCATGTATCTCCAGAGCACACTTTTACTGATTTTTTTTCTGACAAGCTATCCTCTGCTTGTCCAACAAAAAACAAACAGCATTTACACAGCGCCTTTCACATTGTCCATGTAGGAGCACCCCAGGAGCCGAGTGGGAAGAATCCCACTAAACTTCTGTCCTGTCTCTAAAATATCAATGTGTCCGTGGGGGGGTGGGGTGTATGAGAATGTATGTTTATCAAATATTCTGGAATTGCCCCCATCTCATTCAAAGGTTTAAGATTAAAACAACGACCAGGGAAACAAGACATTACCTGAGTGGAGCTGGATTTGAACCTAAATCTCAGAAGTGAGCTTTCGTGTCACCAGCATTACGGGGAATAACTTTAACAAGTGTAAAGATTAGTGCTTTAATCAAGGGCTTTCGTCTTGTGATAAGATAACACTGTAGTCAGTAAAGTTGTTATCAGGGCCGGCAAGCCTCTTGAGCACAGGTATGGACTTCTGCCTGGTGGACTGTAACTGAATACGTTCTCACATTCCCTGATGCTAGAGAAGGTTTGCTAAAATTCACGCACTCCGTCCACCCGGAAAGTGGACATATCCCTCTCCTTGGTTATCTCCGAATCCTGAGAAGCCTCATTCATATCTGAAGCCTTGATATGAGAAGCCTCTGAATATCCAACAATCTATCTCTGGGACTTCCATGTGTAGGTGGGATGCATGGAATTCTCAGTTTGGTTTGGATACTCATAAGCACGGGGATGGGTTTCCGCATGTGTCAGACACCTGGCTGACCAAAAAAAAGATTCTTAAGACAAGAAACCTTGGTCGATAGATAGTGTGGCATAGATGTATGAGTATCTATACTCTATACCAGGGATGAGGTTGGATGTTTTATCTCTAGGAGTTGGGGTGACAGAGGGGATCCGATAGACGTTTAAGGTTATGAAAGGATTCAATACAATGGACATTGATAGGCTGTTTCCAAGAAACTAAGAGATTGGCAAGACCTAAGGCTGGAGGACCCTAGGGTAGGGTTGGGGTATTGTTGGAGTTTAGCCAACTTAAACCACATAGATTGCCATTGGAAGCACCGTGCAGCTATTTTGTTTTGGTTAGCCATGTGCCTGACACACGCTGAAACCCATCCCCATGCTTAAGAGTATCCAAACTAAGCTGTGAATTCCGGCCTCCCACCTACACATGGAAATCCCAGAGATAGATTGTTGGAATGGAATGTGACTCTCTCCCTGGAGGGACACATCCTGTTTACCTAATTCCAGGAAGGATTAGGTGTAGGTTGGCAAGAAACAAGGCTTGTGGTACTGCTGGCATCTAACCAGCTAAAAAACACAACTAGCCACTAGCTAAAGGACCTACAATGAAGTGCATTGCATCAAGCCGCACCATATTGTACATGCAACACCTTCTGTCCCAGTTTTACGTCCCAGCACAACATCTTAATGAGCAGCAAAAAATTCCAAGCGCTCACTTAAATGACACAGCCCAGGTTCTAAACTGTAAACGAGGTATTGGAGGAACGAAACCCATTCAGAAAGACTGGGAATTGAACCAGCTTCTATCTTTACAGCTCCTATGACGTTGAAATGTTTCAAATTGCTTCACTGGTAAATCCTATCAAGTGCAGTGACCATGTAAACCTGCGGGAAAAAAGTGGCAGTCAACAGCGTGAAGTGAACAGCGTGAAGGGAAAGACCCATTTAAATGACACCCTTTGCTTTTGAAACGGTAGCACAGGATATTTAACATCCACCTCAGTTTAACGTCTCACAGTAAGGACGACAATGCAGCAGGCTTCCCTGGAGTGTCGGCCTAGACTTTGGGCTCAAGGTGTGGTTCGAGCCCCAACCTTCTGACTCAAAGAGGTGAGATTGCAACCGACTGAGCCAGGCTGTCACGTCACAAAGGTACAAGCACACAAGCCCTTCGAGCCCATTGGTGATGCTGGCTTTGAAGCGTTTACAGGCGCCATGTCACATTATTATAATTATTGTATGATTCTATCTCCACTGAAAGGTCGCTGGGCAGACGGGAGTCAGCTGGAGCCGGGCCTGTTGCTACGGATTGTCCAGATGTCACGTGAGACATGCGGACACCGTGACAAAGCAGCAGGTTTGCTTGTTATTTCACAGCTCTGCAGATTCTAAATCCTGCCCCTCTTGCAGGCCTTGCAGTTCCAGTGTCTGTGGCTAATCTGCCTTTAACACTGCCTGAACGGATGTAAATACAATACAAACAAAGGCTTTAATCCTGTGCATCCTGCAAAACATCTCACTGAAATGGGGAATAGGATGGGGTTAGGAATAGGAGCGCAAAACAGGCTGGAGGTGGGAGGGTGGTGGGGGGGAAGAGATGGGACGGAGTTGGGGGATGGGGGGGGAAGAGGAGGCAGTAGAAACTGGGAGAGGAAGGCGGGTGTGGTGGTGGGGTGGGGATGTTAGTTGTGCGTTAATGCTGACGTAAAGACGGAAAAAGGTGAGAAAGTCCATCTAACTCAGATGCGGTTTGACAGATGTGGTGATTAGCCACTGTACACCACACTGTTTAGCAATGGAACAGTTCAGTTCTATTCACTGATGACCCCCAACTGGGGACGCATTCACTCAGCGTTATTTATCATTCCAACAAAGCCTGCCCTACTTTCTCCAGCAGTGCTGTGTGGACAGTTGCTGTAGAAACTGATTCCCCCCCTCTGTTGGTTTTCAGGCAGTAGCGATAGGTTTCAAACACAGTATTGAAGCCACTAGTTTAATTCTAATCTTGCCCGGTTTACTCTGCCTTTCCAATGTTATTGCTCTCCACTAACCACCATCAACCCCTGGCCCAATCCCTACATCCCCTTCAGGGGAGCTGCCTTCAGTCAGTGTCTGTCGGCTCCTCTTTCACCACCTACTCAGCTGTGTAGATTAACAATAATAAAATCTGTTTTACATCTGATACAGGCACCTTTTACATCTCAAAGGATTCATTGCAGTGTCTTTCGGATAGAATACTGGGGTCTTTCACATTCACCTGAATAGGCAAGCAGAACAGACCTCAGTTCATCCAAAGAACAACACCTCCGACATTGTAGATCTCCCCCAGCACAGCACTGGAGGGTCAGCCTAGACTGTGGCTGAGCTCGAAGTCCTGCATTGGGGCTTGAACCCACAACCCTCTTGAGTCAAGAGGCGAGAATGCTACTGACTGAGCCAGAATGACAACCCAGACAGATTGAGGGGTATGGTGGGGGCAGAGGATGGGGTCCTATACACTTACCATCTTATACTGGGGGCTGAACAGCAACCAGCCCTTTTCTGGGCTTACATATCTTTGCATAAACTGTCAGCAATGACTAGGGCTATGGTGATGAAACAGTTAACACCTTGGCATTTCAGATAGGTCACACATGCTTTAATTACCTCGGCCATTTTCTCATCTTGTTACCTCACTTAAAGCCTATTATTTCAAACCTGGCTCTCAATAGCTCCCGCTGACAGCGTTTTTTTTTCTCTCGTGCAAATTGTACAATTCTGGAACAAATTAAAACCAAACTATTTGGCAATCGAATTAAACACCATTATTTGAGCTTCCTTATGACTTCCGAATGGAAATGACCTTTTCAACAAGAGTCATTTCCTGTGTCTCAAGTGCTGCAGACACTAGATTTCAGGCCCCCTGGGTTTTCTTGCACAGGAAAATGCTGTCAAAAGTCTTGTGTGTACACGTGAATGTTTGCATATGTACTCTTTTTATACTGTACATATATTATCTGAACTACTGTATAATGTGTGTTTGTGTGCATGATTTCATGTATGCGTATATATTGGACATGTGTATAAATAGTGGATATGTATAAGAATATACTGATACATAGTGGATATGTACGTGAATATTTCAAATAGTTAATGTGTGTATATTTACAAATAGTGAAAGTGAGTGTATAAATAGTGAATAAGTGCGTTATTCTTCCAAAGTGAAATGTGCTATATAAATATAATTTGTTCTTGCTATTAGTAGATATGTATTTGTATATTATAACTAGTAGATATGTGTTTTGTATTATAGATAGTGGATATGTGTATTGGTGTTGAGTGTGTGTGTATTTATAAGCACTCCGAGATTTTACTGACCTGAAGGGTGCTATACAAATCCAAACTGTTGTTATAAATAATGGATATAAATAATAATCCTTGCATTTAATATAGCCCCTATCACATCATCAAAACTTTTTAAAGCGCTTCATAGGATATACTGAAAGTGGTGTGACGGTGTAGAGTATTGTGTATTCTGAATAGCCAATATATATGTGTGTACTTGAACACAATCTAACAGTGGTAAGCACATGGTTAGAAAGTCCCATTAATTCCTATTGTGTGCTTTCTCCTCAGAAAATTTCTCCTCCTTCCAATGCCTTGGGAAGTCCTTCCGATGTGAAAGGCGCAATATAAATGTAATTTATTATTGTTGTTTAATCAAATACAGTTACTCACTTCCGTACTTTCACAAACGGATCAGGGCAGAAAATTATAGCTGAGCGGAGCAGCTAAGGCTTCGTGAACAAAGGCCATAATTTAGGATATAAGCCACAGTGAGTGTACTCGTGTTTGGAACACTAAGTAAATGCTCAGGAGTAAGCACATTTAGCAATTCCTGATTTGTTGCTAACTTTAGAACAATTCAATACAACCCTGCACACTTCATGTTCCAGGAACAGCCCTCACTGAAAATCTCATGTGGAATTATTCATTGTAAAGACTGGAGTCCCTGCAACCTCCACCCCCACCCCCCCAACACACACACACACAGCTGAGTCCCTGTGTACCCCCACAACTGGAGACTGTTGTTGTTAATGTCTCTGTACCTCCCATACACTATAATCTCTGTATCCCCACAGCTAGTGATAGCACAGTCAAGCATATAGGTTTCAGATGTATGCATTCATGTGAGTGTGCACTTGTGTTTGTGCAAGCACATGTATATTTGTGCACACATGCCTGTGCACAAATTTGAGTGTTTGAGTGTGAGTGTGCATGCGTGTATTTGTAGATGTAAGTGCGTGTAAGTGCTTGTGTTTGTGCACACACTCGTGTGTTTTTTCCCAGTTCGCTGTCCCTAGCAATGTGATGATCCAGCCTTGGGTCAACCTCCCAACGTGAAAGGCACTATACAAGTGTAATTCTGAGTCACTGAACAACGCACAGAAATAATTTAAAAGTGAGTTGCATTTAATACTCATTCTACTCTTGAGGTTTCAGTCTTAAATCAAACAAGGTGAATGTATTCAGCTATCTCAGTCACTCAGGAGATGCCCGCTGGACAACTAGCTAGAGGAAGCAATAAGCATTCAAATTGAAATCTTCAGTTTCTCTATGAACCTATTAACATCGATCTTAGCCAATCCTTTCCTAATCTTAAAGCCCCCTGTATTCCCTCTCAATCCAATTGTTGAAGAATAAAACTTACTTTGTCGAAAGTCTTAAGTAACGGTGATGTGTTTGGGGGGGTCGTGTGGGGGATGGAGAGTTAAGAGTTAGTACACAGAATGCACAGCCAAAGACAAATTACAAAGGCTGAGAAACAAAGTGAATCACCATCTCAGCTGTTCAAACACTCACGGCCTGAAAGAGTTAAGACTTTGGTGATCTCTACCCCACCATACACACATGTTTAGCACTCGGTGGTGCCTCTAACTAAAGACTTTCTATTCAGTCATTCACATATAAAAAAAACTTAATCCAACAAGCGGAGGGGAAATTTAGCCCAGATGAGGCCCCTTGTGTCTTGGACTCTATTTGGGCCAAACCAGCAACTCCTGTCTTCCAGCCTAAATAAAGGCCACGTCCCTGTGGAGACTTTGATATCTGTACAGTAAATTCCCCTTCCCCAACCCCATTCTCCATTTGACCCAAGTTTGTTGACATGGATCTTTTGCAATGTGTAATTCAAGTCCTGTAGCATAGTGGTTAGCGCACTCGCCTCTCAAACGAGTTCCTACAGTAAGTAGGAACTCAGTTGTTAGTCGATTGGCGGATCAGTTTCCAGGGGTAATAGACCCTCACAAAAGCAAAATGTGGTCACTCAATCGATGACTGTTTGTGGGACACTGCTGCGTGCAATTGGCTGCTGATTTTCACCCACAAAATATACAGTCAATCCACTTTACAATATATCCTGTGAAGCGCTTTGAGACGTTTCAACAACATGATATGGCACTATATCAAATGCAAGGATTATTATAATAAGTCTCTAGGCTAAGCTAAATGCCAGGATTTTATAGAGGAGCCCATATCTAGGTACAAAGCTGCATTCACTCAGTAGCTGCTCGCGTCTTACGGTCTGCAATGCACTTTGGGGAGGGGTCCCTGGAGAGGAACTCCATCCAAGGCATTAGAAACCTCAGTCACAGTCTGTGAGCAGCACAGTCAATGCAGTGAGGAGCAAGACTCAGCGATGTGAGGGAGGTGGGGTGGGGGGTGGAGGGAGCGAGGCAGGCTCCAGACTTAATCAGCAGCCACTTTATTACCAGCGTCGTCAAGTTCATCAGCAGCTCACCGGGTGCACCGTAAATCAGCTCCCTCGGCTGTGAAAAATGAGCTGAGTGAGTTACATTTGGAATATGTGTTTTATTACAGCTTGCTTGCTGACAAAACCAGCCGCGTGCAGTGATTTATTGCGTTAAACAAAAAAAAGGTGGGGGGGGGAAACGGAGGGCGAAAGGTGATACCTTTACTCTTAACTTTCCACGTGGCAACGCATTTTCACTCACGTCTTCCTTCTGCACACAAAGAAATCAAACGTTTGGCTATTCTTTTACAATTTAAAAGAGTTTTTTTTTAATTTGTCTCCTTTGGGAATCTGGGAGGTGATCGAGAGAGGGAGAGAGGGGGTGGGGCGTTAGGAGGAGAAACTGCCTTCTATCGAATGACTTCAGAAAATAAACACAGCTGAATATTGGACCTCATGTAGTGTGGTCTGTATAAGAGTGTGTGTGTCGGGGGTGGGGTGGGGGGGAGAAATGAAAGGAACAAATCATCTAACACTGTGATTTCCCCTCTAAATGTCATGACTGAAACCACATGGCGTACTGTACAAGCGAGATGTTTTATGTCAACGTTCTGTGCTTTTTGAGCATCCTTGCTTATATAAAAAAATCCCTCACCCGTATGTTTATAACATACAAAATGAGCATTGAGATGGCAATGCAATGCTAGTATTGTGTTCAGGTCTGGGGGAGCTGTTTATCAGTGCCAGGGCTCGACTTGGCAGACGTACAACTGCAAGTCAGAAATTAGTTCACCTCAACATTTGCAACTGAGGGCTGCTGTAGTTGATTTTCAACAGATCGGTTATTATTCGCCAAGTTATTAAGTGTGAATTCTTTAATGTTGCCAATGGCCGCCCAAACTGTGAGTAAGGGACAAAAGGCTAGAGGCAAAAACAACTGCAATTAATAATAATAATCCTTGCATTTGATATAGCGCCTTATCACATCATTGAGACGTCTCAAAGCGCTTCACAGAATATATTATCAAGTGGATTGACTGTATTTTGTGGGCGAAACACAGCAGCCAGTTGTGCACAGCAGACTCTCAGCAACAGTCGTGGATTGAGTGAGCAATTTTTTTTGGGTGGGGGAGTGGTGACCCCCGGAAGGTGATCTGCCAATCGATTAACAACCAGGTTCCTACTTACTGCGAGATAAACAGAGGCGTGTGGAGTAAGGAAACTTGCTTAAAGTTTTGCCCTGCCTAGGAATCGAACCAGGGTCCTCTCGCTTGCGAGGCAAGTGTGCTCGCCAATAAACTATGGGACTTCATGCCGCTACGCTACGGGATTCCAATTTAAATGTAAATAGTGCCTCTCCCATTCTGTCAAAGCCATTCATCTCAGCTGATTGGGAGCCCAAGGGGGGAGCTGAGGGAATGGGGGGGGGAAAGGTGAGGTGAAATCACATTTGAGTAGATGGGTCTGAAGACTGGCTTTAAAAGGAAGGGAGGAAGGGGACGAGGTGGAGGGATTCCAGGATGGAGTTCCAGAGAACAGGCACTTACATTGGGGCGAAGGGAATAGAAGTGTATGGAAGGGAGTCAGGAGTGAGGGTGACAAATGTGATGGTTTGAGGGGCCTGTTTCCTTGCCGGTTGAACGGTTGAAATTGTGGGGTGGATCCAGCGGGGGACATGGAGCAGAGGGAGAGACCGGGGAGATGGGGTTACGGGAGGTCACAAAGGTAATGAGGGTGAGGCCATGGAGCATCTGAACATGAGGGTTGAGGATTTTAGTACAACAACTCATAGATGGAGCATTTATAATAATAATCCTCACGTTTGACACAAATCCTATCATGTACAAACATCTCAAAGTGCCTCACAAGTAATTGGTGTCAAGTGTAGTGACTGTCAAGTGTGGCAAGTGTAGTCAAAGAAAGCAGCAATCACAAACAACCATCAATCCACCTGGAGAAAACTGGCAGAAATTTCCTTCTTTGAGTTCGGAATATGCAATCTTAAACGTCCATCTGAACAGGAAGACGGGACCTCAGTTTAATGAAAGGTGGCACTTCCGACAATGCAGCATTCCCCTCTACTGCATTCGAGTGTCAGCCTAATCATCTAACTGGCGGCCCGCGGGCCACATCCGGCCCA
Organism: Callorhinchus milii; assembly: GCF_018977255.1. NCBI lineage: Eukaryota > Metazoa > Chordata > Chondrichthyes > Chimaeriformes > Callorhinchidae > Callorhinchus > Callorhinchus milii. The sequence continues at coordinate 65,963,967 of NW_024704742.1, forward strand.
GGGGATGATTTTATCCAGCCCGCGAACCATTCCGACAAGCAAATGCAGTGACACGCAGGCGCCGAGCCAATCGAGAGCTGGTCACCGGGGGCTCAGGTTCTGACTGACAATGGATTGGACAATCAGGATAAAATATTGCTTATGTGGCCCACGGACGTTCCTCAAATCCTGCATCCAGCTCTCAGCAGCCAAATGTTGGACCACCCCGGCCTAGACTGTGTGAGTTTAAGGTCTCAGTAACAAACGAGTAATATATGAGGAGGAGAAAAAAACAGGAATGAGCTCTGCACCCCCTGGATCCCTGAAGTAAAAGCAAACCAACCTGGCGTTCTTCTTTCTGGTGCTGCGAGGCGGTGCCTGGCCGCTGGCACGCTGGTCACGGTCACGAGGCAGATGCAGAGTGTGCGCCACAGAGTGATCATTCCTTCAGAGCCCCCGCCTCTCCGACTGCTGCCGGCCCCTCCAGCCTCAGACATCATCCGCTCCCACACGTCACATGCATGGGGGCTCACGTCTGTTCCTGGCCCCCACCTCCCCTTCCCGCTGAGTGCCCTGCAGAGAGAAGAACAGGGTAAGAAGATGAGACATTGGGACATAATGATAATAATAGTAATCCTTGCATTTGATATAGCGCTTTTCACGTTTTCTAGACGTCTCAAAGCCATTCACAGAATAGACTGTAAAATGCTGTGTAAATGCTCCAAGATGCTACCACGTGGTGAAGCCTGCTACATAAATACAAGTTGTTGTCACTGTATTTTTGAGCAAACACAGCAGCCAATGTGTCCAGTAAGGTCCCACAAACTAGACTATGATAGACAAGCTGACATTATTAAAATAAATACTATTTACATGTGATAATACCACCTACAGTGCCAAAAAGTCTCTCAGCGCTTCACAGCTTAATTGTAGTGTGAAGTGTAGTGTAGTGACTGTGCATTTTGGAGCACAGGAAGGTTCCTCAAACAGTTGTGAATTACAAATTAGGCATCCAGTTAAGAAATTCTGGGTCTCGAATTCTGTTATCTGATTTTTTTGGTTAGATTTCGTAATGGTTTCCATGAAAGGTCAGAGATGCATATTTTTCATGCTGCAAAGTTAATAATAGTAATCCCTGTATTTCTTATCATGTTATTGTGCCTTATCATGTCAAAATGTCTTCAAGCACTTCACGTATTGTGTATGTGTAGGCAGACACTGCGGCCAATTTGCACACAGCAATTTTCTTTGCAAATGCCATGAAGAAAAAGACCATCTTTATTAGTTTGGGGGATTGTCGGCCAGGACACTGGGAGAAGCTCCCACTCTTTTTAAATAACTTCCACCTAAACAGGCAGACACAGACCTTGGTTTAACATCTCACCTGAAGGACAACAACACAGCACTGCCCCACACTATAGTGGAATGTTAGCCTATACTATGAGCTTCTGATGTGGGGCTTGATCCTACAACCCTCTGACTTAGAGGTGGAAGTGCTACCAATTGAGGCAGGCTGACAAGTTCCCTCAGGTTGTGTAAGGAACAGGGTAGCACTAGAGCTTAACACTCACTCCTGTCACCAATGGGACCAGGTGTTGAGGCCAGCCCGAGTTGATAGGTTGTTCCTTCTCCTCCCTCTTGGTTTTGAGGGCAACATCAACCCAGTTAACAATAATATTAATTATTATCATTATTAACCCAGTTCCCATTTAGGTGCAGGTCCACAGCGCCAAATAGTCCATGATTCAGTATAAAATTATTCAACACGATTCAACATGAAATTAGCCATTATTCGGCACAAAATTGTCAAGTCCTGTAGCGAGATGGTTAGAGAATTCGCCTCACAAGCGAGAGGACCCGGTTTTGATTCCTGGCCAGGGCGAACCTTAAGCAAGTTTCCTCACTCCACACACGTCTGTTTACCTAGCAGTCAGTAGGAACCTGGATGTTAGTCGATTGGTGGATCCCAAAAAAATGTGGTCACTCAATCCACGGACTGTGGGCCACTGCTGTGTACAATTGGCTGCCGTGTTACGCCCACAAAATACATAGTTAGCACACTTTGCTGTGAAGCACTTTGAGACATCATGAAGATGTGATAAGGTGCGATATCAAATGCAAGGATTATTATTATTATTCAGCATAAAATTATTCAACACATTTCAACATGAAATTAACCATTATTCAAATGAGCCCAAATTGTCAAGCCTCACCCAGAGTTTTAGCTGATCCCAGCAGCAGCAGAAAATGAGGCACTTCAATTTGGCTTTAGCGTCTCTCAAACTCAGGAGGACAGAAAATGCAGCCAAGGTTCCCAATCTGGAACACTATCTAACAGTGCTCCTGCTGGAGAAATGAGTCTGTGTGTTTTTTTAGTCAGCTGGGTGTCTGACATGTGGAAATCCATCATCATGCTTAAGAGGTTCCAAACCAGATTTTTATTTGAAGGATTGTTGGCCAGGATACCGGGAGAACTCTCTTCTCATTTCGAGCAGACCTGTGGGATCTTTAACATCCAACTGAACAGGGAGATGGGAATTCTGTTTAATGTGTCACCTGAAGCACGAGAAAAGGCAAAGCGCTTTAAGTGAATGACAAATTCTATCTGGAATTGTTGGTCTGGACACTGGGATAAATTCCCTTTTCTTTTCAAATGCTGAAACAACTTACAATGCAGTATGTTCTCTCTCTCGCTCACACACACACACACACACAGCATTGGGGTGTCAGCCTGGACTATGTGAGTTCAATGTCCTGACAGGGGGCTTGAACCCATACCTTCTCTCTCAACGAGGCGAGAGTGCTACCCACTGAATCGGATTGAAACACAAAGTGACAACTGTTGTTGTGTTGCTGTTATGACTGTGTGTTTTAGGGTTTAAGGCAAATTGCCGGGGAAGAGTGGAGAAAGCTTTCCTCCACACCAAACTATGTTGTAGATAGATGACTCGCCACAGTGTGAGGGGAATGTGAGTGTGTGTGTGAGCCACAGTGTGAGGGGAATGTGAGTGTGTGTGTGAGCCACAGAGGGGGAATGTGAGTGTGTGTGTGAGCCACAGTGTGAGGGGGAATGTGAGTGTGTGTGTGAGCCACAGTGTGAGGGGGAATGTGAGTGTGTGTGTGAGCCACAGTGTGAGGGGGAATGTGAGTGTGTGTGTGAGCCACAGTGTGAGGGGGAATGTGAGTGTGTGTGTGAGCCACAGTGTGAGGGGGAATGTGAGTGTGTGTGTGAGCCACAGTGTGAGGGGGAATGTGAGTGTGTGTGTGAGCCACAGTGTGAGGGGGAATGTGAGTGTGTGTGTGAGCCACAGAGGGGGAATGTGAGTGTGTGTGTGAGCCACAGTGTGAGGGGGAATGTGAGTGTGTGTGTGAGCCACAGTGTGAGGGGGAATGTGAGTGTGTGTGTGAGCCACAGTGTGAGGGGAATGTGAGTGTGTGTGTGAGCCACAGTGTGAGGGGGAATGTGAGTGTGTGTGTGAGCCACAGAGGGGGAATGTGAGTGTGTGTGTGAGCCACAGTGTGAGGGGGAATGTGAGTGTGTGTGTGAGCCACAGTGTGAGGGGGAATGTGAGTGTGTGTGTGAGCCACAGTGTGAGGGGGAATGTGAGTGTGTGTGTGCGCACACAGCTGCAGTAATCAACTTAGATCTGTACAGCCTATAAACTGCTACGAATGAGTATCCCAAATCGGCATAATCCTTCAGCCTGGCTCAGTTGGTAGCACGCTCAGTTCGTTGGTTCAAGCCCAAGGTCAGGACTTTGACCTCACAAGGGTGACACGCAGTGCAGTGCTGGGGGTGTAGGGGGTGCGAGCTCTGCATTGTCGGAGGTGAAGTCCTTTGGAATTTTACACTCTCGAGAAGGGGAGTGTCCCAGCCAACACTCCTCCAGGTACAAAGTGGTGGTCGACTTCTGTGGGTTCTTGCTGTGAGCAGGATGCTTGCTACATTTGCCTGTACATTTGTCTGTGAACACTTGTTATTATTTACTGTCGGGCGTTTTAAGATGTTTTGCGGTGGTGAGCCGCTGTAAAATAATCCTCAACTCTTAGCAACCAGACTAGTACAGCCGGTTTGTTTGGAAAGTTTGCATCTGTGTCACTTGCACATCTGGCCTTCAACCTTGCCCTTGGGTTGTTTAGGCGGTGCTGTTCCAGCCAGATGTTTCAACCTTAGAAGGCATGGAGTCCACTTCTCAGTCTAAACATCCAACAGGGCAGAGCTCACACCCCCTCCCCCACCCTGAGCGCTGCACTGGATTGTCATCTTAGGGCTAGAGCTCAAAGTACTGACCTGTGGCTTGAACCCACAACCTTCTGGCTCAAAGGTGAGGTGCTGCTGACTGAGCTAAGGGAGTCGATTGAATTCTCACAGCGTAATGTCTCAGCGCTCCGAGATGTGTGAAGGATGCTGCATACATGCAAGTTGTTGTTGAGGATGGTGTGGGAGAGCGAGGGGCAGTCAAGACTGCTGATATGTCTGTGTTAAAGTCTAGGCACTGGGCTCCAGGTGAAGAGGGAGCCTCGCTATCTGAAGCAGTGAGCAGCCAAGAGCTGAGAAAATGGGAGTAGGGATTCTTCCCACTCAGCTCCCATTAACTTTGCAAACCAAAGCAACTTATCGGTTAGGGTAGTCCTAGCTGGACAAGCAGCAGGAAAGCTTGCCGCACAGTGCTCTGAATGGCAACCAATGTGGTTTTAGCAGATTAAACTCCAGCGGTTACCCCAGCGCACACTCCCGGATCCCCAAGTCTTAGCACTTGCCAAGTGTGCCTAGCACTCTCTGGAATTAAGTAAGCAAAATACATGCCTCTAGGGAGAGACACAGTGAAATAACCATGTGTAGGTGATGTACAAAGGTGTGACTCTCTGTCTTCTTTGGATACTCTTAAGCACGATGATGGGTTTCAGAGTGTGTTAGCCACCTGCCTGACCTGGATGTGCACCAGGCTGAGGGGTGGGGTGGGGGGTGGGGGGTACATGGTTGGAAGTAATAATCACGTATGTCTGAAGTGTCACATGTGAAAGATGGGCTCCAGTTGAAGAGGGATCCAATCTGTAGCAGAGAGCTACTACAAGCTGTGCCTCTGGTTAATGATCTTGTTGGCTGGAGGCTGGTGTTGGGATGTCTTTTATACAGACACACACATACATGCACATACACACACATAGACACAGAGGAGGGGCAGTGTTAGTAAAGCTGCTTGTTGCAGAAGGCCGATCACACAAAGTCTTTTGTTTACTGATAACATTCCCTTTGATCTGAAGGACACAAAGCAGGTCCGGCCAGTAAGATTAGAAGGTAAATCTTGGCAAAATGAGAGGCAGAATTACTGAGCAAAGTGAGTCACGGACAATATTCTGAAGAACTCAGGGCAGAAATCTTTCTAAAATATAGCATCCTTGGCTTGGGATGGCATCCCTGGGCTAGAGAGGGAAATAAAAATGAGCCAGGGTTCCTGCTCCAGCTGATACCTTGCTGTCTACCTACCTCTGTTAAGCGTTTTGAGACATTATCTCACAAGCAAGGCACTATGTAAGTGTTGAGTCATTTCACTACACTTGTTTGTCGTCACCTCTGTTCATATCCTCTTGAATGAAAGGCGCTAAACAAAATGTAAGGATTATTATTATGACCAGTTAAAGAGGGAAGTCTTAAAATGGGCTTTAAAAGTGGGAGAAAGTGGGCAAGGTGGAGGGACTCCAGAACACAGAGAAATGACAGAAGCTCCTGTACTGCTTCAATGAAGCATCTGGGGACTCTACAGTTTTTAAAAGAAACATAGCGGTCCTTAGAGAGGTAAACAAGATTTTAAATGAGATTGAGAAAGTAAACCTGGAGCAATGCTTTTGCATGAAGCAACACAGCAGATCAAGAGGATATAGCTTTAGAGTTGTAAAGGGCAATTTCAGGACAAATACCAGGATTTTTTTTTTATCTTTACTCAGAGGATAATTATAATAGTATTAGTAAAAATAATAATCCTTGCATTTGATATAGCACCTTATCATGTCTTTGAGACGTCTCAAAGCTGTTCACAGAGTATACTGTAAAGTGAATTGACTCTATATTTTTGAGCTGAACGTGACGGCCAATTGCGCACAGCAGTGTCCCACAAACAGTCGTGGATTGAGTGACCAAATTATTATTTTTTTTTTATAATCAATGAATGGCATAGGGTTTCCCGGAATGTGTTTGAGGCCAGGACACTGGACTGATTTAAAAAGCAGCTTGATGCTGTGACGGTGGGTATTCCGCAAGGAGGAAATGAAATGGACCTTCTTCATCCAAACCAACCTAGTGAGTGATCTTCTGAACCGTTGAGGCACCACCACATGTGGAAAAGATGCTGCCATTTTAGACAGCGATTTAAATCACTATGGTAACAGCTTAGTCCGTTTTAAGCTGTCACTGGGGCAGTGTAATGTCCCAAGCGCCTCAGAGAAAGCTAATGCCCCTTTAATTAAGAAATACTTCCGATTTTCTGAGCTGCCCCCGGAGATGCCAAATGAATGGGATCAGCTACCAGTTTAGCAAGTCACAGGCTGATTGCTTGTTAAAGGGTTGAATTGCAGGCGGGCGGCTAACCTAACATCGTGATGATCGGAAGGTGCAATGCTTCACTTGTGCAATGGAACTTGATCTGGTTTAAGAGCAGGCTGCACTTCCTCTCCTCTTTACAGTAACAGTAAGCTGTAATTATTTCTTTAAACTATTCCTGCTGGAGAACTAAAACAAAGTGATTTGTCACAGGAATGAGTAATGGTCTCCTTCCACCCGCCTCATCTTTCCCATTCACAACGCGTTCAAAAAGATCATTCACTTCACGTCTGGTTGTGGGACAGTGCTGTGCGCAAATTAGCTACTGCGTTCACCTATAAATACACAGTCACTACACTTCACAGTAAATCCTGTGAAGCGCTTTGAGATGTCGGGAAGATGTGCTGAATGTGGCAGCCATTTTGTGTATAGTAGTGACCCCCAAATAACCATGAAGTGAATGACCAACAACAACTTGCATTTATATAGCACTCCCACCCACCCACCCCCCTCTCACAGGTAGTGTCTTGGAGCGCTTAATTCTTCCTGGAGTACTGCTGTCCAGGACCTGGGAGAAACTTCTCTTTTTGAATAATGCCTTCAAATCTGAAAAAAAACGTAGTCACTCAATCCACAACTGTTTGCAGTACTCCATAGCTTTAATATGCATGGATTAAATATGTATAGAAACCTTGCCTATGTTACCAACCAGTTTAGTACTTGTGTACTTGTTACGTGTAAGTCATATAAAATTCGACTTATACACAACTTTGCATAAGTCATATATGATATTGTTTTTTTTCTCTTTTTTTCCAACAAAAAACACTCAAATGATCTTTTCATTTGATACAGAGCCTTTCCTATCGGGAGAACATCTCACAGGGCTCCACAGGATTTACTGTGAAGTGTATTGACTGTGTTTTGATGGGAAAACGACTGCTTTGTTTGTTTTATAATAATAATCTTTGCAGTTGATATAATGCCTATCATATCATTGAAACATCACAAAGGGCTTCACAGATTTCACTATAAAGTGTAGTGACTGCGTATTTTGCGGGCGTACGTGGCAGTTAATTTGTGCACAACAATGTCTCACAAACAGCCTTTAAGTGAATGATTGATTTTATTTGGGGGATTATTGCCCGGGACACCCGGCGAAACTCACTTCTCTTTTCAACTAGTAAGATCTTTAACATCTGTCTGAACAGGTAGACTTGGTTTAACGTCTAATCCAGAGGACGGCACCTCCAACAACAACTCCCCCAGCTCTGCATTGGAGCGTGAACAACAAGTTGCATATTTATAGCACCCTCAGGCAGGGTAGCGTCTTGGAGTGCTGGAATGTCAGCCTGGACGATTAGTTCAAAGTCGTGACGTAGGGCTTGAACTCACAACCTTCTGTGGCGAGGGTGCTACCAACCGAGCCAGGCAGACACATTTATTCAACATAAAAACAGAGTTATCAATCATCCACTTACAGCACAATCTGACTTCTAATAACACTATTCAGTTACCTGGGTATAAATAGTATCTGGCAGAGGCTATAATTGCCACAGACACACAAACAGACTCATTCATTCACTCACTCACTCACTCACTCACTCAGAAACCATTTCCCTGCCTATGCCAAGGTCTGTATGTTAATTTTGAAGTACAGTATTAATGTAGCTTGTTTGCATTATAATAATATAATAAAAATAATCCTTGCTTTTGATATTGCACCTTATTACATTGTCACAACGTCTCAAAGCTCTCACAGGCTATACTGTAAAGTGCAGTGACTATGTATTTTGTGGGTGAAAGGAAGCCACCCTCGTAGACCATGCTCCAGTGATTTCTTCATGATTTGTTCATGTGTGAGCCTAGATAGTAAATGGCGGGAGTGGGTAGGGGTTATCACAGTCAAACCCATACGACAACAACAAATTGCGTTTATATAGTGCTTTTCACGTCATAATCTGCCGAGTCACTGAACACTTAAGGGTTTGCACCCAGGCTGGGGGTTGGAATCAAGAGGGTTAGAGAGTAAGGGAGGTGGGGATGGGGGTGGGAGTGTAGCAGAAGGCATGGTCAAAGAAGAAAATCTTTATCCCAACTGATGATGATAATAATAATTTTTGCTTTTGATATAGTGCCTTATCACGTCATTGAGACGTCTCAAAGCACTGAAACCTGGCAGTCAATTGTGCATAGCAGTGTCTCACAAACAGTCGTGGATTGAGTGACCATATTATTATTATTTGGGATGGGGGGGATATTATTACCCCCGGAAAAGCCATCCACCAATCGACTAACAACCTAATAATATTATTAATAATTTTATAATAGTACAACAACAACAAAATTACATTTGTAAAGCGCCTTTCACATCGGGAGGACATTAATAATAATACAGTATACAGTATAATGTTATTAACAATACAGTATTATATTAAGAACAATTACTTATAATATTATGCTGATATAATATTAAACCTAGGTGACGACCCCCTTCCCTCTTCCCCCCCCCCCCAGCTTGTGTCTTGTCTGAGTTAAGAGATCCTTTGGTTTCAAACCTCTGGATGAGGCACTGAGTGAGGTAATGGATGATAAAGTTAAGAACGGCTCATTGGGAAAGCAGTGAGCAAAGTAATGTGAGCTAAAGTGGCATTGCAATCAGTAGTTGTGGGCAGATTTTGGGAGAGGTGGGTGGAGAGAAGAGGGAGAGGGAGAGAAGAGGGAGAGGGAGGGGGGGAGAGAGAGAGAGAGAGGGGAGAGGTGGGTGGAGAGAAGAGGAGAGGGAGAGAAGAGGGAGAGGGAGGGGGGAGAGAGAGAAGGGGGAGAGGTGGGTGGAGAGAAGAGGGAGAGGGAGAGAAGAGGGAGAGGGGGAGAGAGAGAAGAGGGAGAGGTGGGTGGAGAGAAGAGGGAGAGGGAGAGAAGAGGGAGAGGAGGGGGGAGAGGGAGGGAGGGAGAGAGAGAGGGGGAGAGAGAGGGGGAGAGAAGAGGGAGAGGAGAGAAGAGGGAGAGGGGAGAGGGGGAGAGAGAGAGGGAGAGGGGGGGAGGAAGAGGGAGGGAGAGAAGAGGGAGAGGGAGGAGAGAGAGAGAGAGGGAGAGGGAGGGAGAGAGAGAGAGAGGAGAGGGAGAGAGAGAGAGGGAGGGAGAGAGAGGGAGGAGAGAGAGAGGGAGGGAGAGAAGAGGGAGAGAGGGAGAGAAGAGAGAGAGGGAGGGAGAGAGAGAAGAGGGAGAGGTGGGAGAGAAGAAG